>NC_143575.1:203686195-203996303 GCF_048544385.1 Mastigoproctus giganteus
TATTCAAATAAATCATTATAACTATAAAACTAATTGACAACAAAATAACCTTAATCATTAGTACTTACGCATTAATTCATATTGATGAAATTGTTTAAAAAAAAAATGAAAATGTGACATGATCCAAATAAAACTAAAAACTGTATTCCCCTCCCCATTTTATAAAATGATTTCATCAATGCGGTATTAAAGGGCAAGTAATAATTGAGATTATTCCGTTCTTCATTAGTTGTGAATACTAGGTAGTTAAGGTTAAAACCATAAAATTAATCACTTGTATAATTATAGAAATATTACAGTATAGTCTATTACTTAAATTGATATAAAAAATGTTTCCCATCCCGGTTTTCATTGTTTACATGAAGTATCTTTTTTTTTTTTTAAAATATTCTTCCATCTGAAAGGGTTATCGACCTTATTTGTCAGAAAATTATTATTATTAACATCATTTTATTTCCACATCAGTGGGCACCCCCGGAACAGCCTGGTTCGGCTAGATGGGTATAAATAATAAATATTCAAGGCGATTACAGGTTACATTAAGTTTAAAAAATAGGAAAACACATTGTATTTACAAGTAAGCTAACATAAGCTGAAGTTACAAAACTGTGAAGGTGGTACAGTCAATAGTTCTACTTTGTACAGTTCTTTCAGGGAGTCTTGTCTGTAGCGCTTCGAGCTGCAGAAAGCTGAGACATCGATTCCGAGGGAGTTATACGGTCCGACCGTATTTGCCGGAAACACTGATCCTAGGTATTGCAGGTTTTGTAGAGAAGATCGTGGACAACGCGTTGCCCTGCACCGGGTTTGTTGGATGGTCCGAGAATTTGTCGTCACTTCCCAGATGTCGTGTGAATCCATTCGGCCATAAAGCAGTTGAGCCAATAAGTGCAGATTCCTCTCCTTGATGATGGTTTCCCATGGTTTCAGGCCGAAGTTTGCATAGAGAACGCTTCGAGAGATGGTAAAAGGGTGGCCCATCACCCTGTTTAACCATCTCAGGAGCCAGTACTCAGTCCCAAGGAATCTCAGGGGAGGCCACTGACCAAAGCACAGATGCATAGAGGGTACGGTGATCAAATTTCTTTGGACGTAATCCATAAGGAACCCTCGGGGCCTAAGTCCGACCAGCTCCTGTCTGATTGCCCAGAGAGCAGCACGCGTTTTCTTCCTGGCCATATTGAGGTGGTCTTTGAAGATTAGTCTATCATCCCACTTCAGCCCCAAATCGGTGTGAGAGTTAACCTTTTCAATGACGGTCCCGTTGATTTTTAGTGTAATTTCATCCTTTGTCTTCCATTTTGTGAAGGTCATCTGGGCTGCTTTCCCGAGACAGCGTAGATAATCCTGAAGTTCAACCAGGACGTTCTGTGTTTCAAAGGCGACTGCATCTACTTTTGCTGGATCATCTAATGTGACGAGCATTACTTCTGATCAGTTGTCCAAAATAGTAACCACAATGCATATTGTTGTCCTCTGGTTGCCTATAGTGGGAATCGTGCCCTACATTTCTATGAATAAAGAATTTTATTATTATATGTGGGTATATCTGTTTTAATTAACGTCATTTTCCAGAAAGGTATCTGCAACATTATCAAGACCTTGTATTAGTTTCTGTTTGCACATACAAGTTACGAATACAGTCGAACCTCTCAATCCAGCAATCTGGAACCTGAAATCCTAAAAATTCGAAATCCGACAAGATCTTCGAATTTCGAGCAGTCGTATTAAAATATAATAAGTACTGTATATTAAAAATGTCATTTTTACTGGCTGCGAAAATATTGTATTTCTATACTACATTGTGTATAGTACTGTACATTTATTAATGTATATTTATTTCACGAAAAACGATAACGTATAGTACATGGAAAAGTTTAGTAAAAATAAAAATATTTCCTGTTCCAAAATATATTGAACACAATAAGGTATATTGGAAAGGAGAAAAGCGAAACTCCTTAAATTTCTTTTATGGCATATGCGCAAATACAAAAGGATTATAGTTGTTTCGATGCTAATTACAAACAATAATCTGTAAAAACATTCACCAAACGTATTTCGTGAAATACCTTAGCCTACTGCTTCATATATGAATCGTGAAATTCGCAAACTGAGTAATCCATCGCATGCCCTCGCGGTAGCACAGTGGATATAATCACCGTCCTCCCCACACGGGGTGGAAAAGGCCTGAGTTCAATGAAGAGAGAAACGTTTATGGACTTTTTTTTTTTTTTCACAACGTGGCTGAGTTAGTCTGTCTCAAGCGGGGATTGCATATCCTCCCCTCTCCCAGGAAACATTTTCGTCCAGCAAACAAGAAAATCTACCATAGAATACACACAATAAAATTGACGTCTCATATCTCAGTCGCTCTGGCGCTTAATACCTTGTTATTCTATCTTCTTCAATCCATCGCTTAGTATCAAAGAGTCATTAATCTTATTCAAAAATAACAATTAAGCACTTCTATGATTTAACAAATTTCTCGACCTCCTTGGAGCGCGGTGAAAACTCAACACTGTTATGCTGGTTTAGCGAATGACCAATCCGATCACCGAATTCGTTCATTTTTATAAAGAAAGCCGGATAAAGGTTTTTTGATAGATTCGACTGTATTCCCTTTCTGCTGAAATGTAGTGGTTGGCTCCAAGAAAGCATAAAGAAAGATTCTCTGTCTATTGCATCAGCGATGAACTACACTTTGCGAACTCTTAATATAAATTCACATCTGTAATCATCAAAAGAAAGGCCGCCGTAGCCTAGTGGTCAGGCGCGCGGGTGCATAAGTACATGTGCCTTGAGTGACCGGGGTTCAAGCCCGTGACTGCTGAATACGGTGCTGTTTCTTGTATTCTGTCTATCTTGTTAACTCCTCTGACTGTTTGGTCGTCCCGGAGTATAAACAGAAAATTTATTTTATTTATTTAAATAGTACTGGTTACTGCATGTCAGTATGTGTGTGTGTGTGTGCGCGCGCGAACACACAAATTTGTATGAAAAAAAAAAAAACGATGGTGTTTTTTATTATTATTATTTTTTTGCCCTGTCCAATATCTATGTAGGGTCATTAAAAGTGGATTAAGAAGACCGCTAGAAGATTAAATGTGTGTCCAATATCTATAACGATGATCGAGTAGTAACAAATCGCCACGCTTCCACACAAACGGTACTGTAGATTTGATACAAATACATCAAATGTAACTCGATCAAAACAACGAGAATTTTCCTTTTATTCCCACATCGTTCCCTACAACTTCTGTAATCACCATGGAAACGGTACATCAATGTAGAGAGAGACGGTTATTTACCGTACTATAAAACAATTGCACGAACTCTTTCATCATTATCACGTTCATGAAAAGGAATCATTACGTCAGGCTGTATCCACGAAATGGTTCCCTTTTTCTGTCTAAAGTACGCATAGGGTTCGGAGTGCGGGAGTGCGTGACTTGCCGCGTATTGTCTAAGTGGAAGACGACATAAAGCAAACATAATTGCCAGCTAAGCCTACATTGAACAAGAACTGATAAAGTTCCTTTATTCAAGCAATTACATTTCCGAATTAAAATATAAAGTATTTTTGTTAAAATGAGTTAGTCTTCCATAGTAAAATCTAAGGTATAAAGTTAACCTTTTTTTTTTTTTCTTTTTCTTTTTAAATAAAAGCAGACAAAACATTTCACTACTATAACCAAGCATCACAATTTCTCTTTTCATAATTTGCTCAAACACAAATTAACTACATTCATAACTATTTTCCTAAATCACTTCTTTGGTCACCAAGGTTATGATGAAGATAACTTCATTTCCAAACTCCGAAGAAAGCCAACACTCTCACTGAAACTCAATTACGCAATGTCTGTCGCACATCAAGGACGTTTAAAGCCGGTAAGACAAAATACTATATCACCGGTGCTATTTAAACTCACCAAGAATGTTCCCCAATGGTCTCTGTACCACATTACTCCTGATCATTCATCTGACGGCAACGCCACATAACACAAAAAGGACCTCCTCTATCTCCGTAACAGATGTTTCGCACCTGAAGTATGGTCGCAAGAGGACCTTTGACTGCTGACATTTAGATATTGACTTTCCTTAAGGGAGTGGGCGTTGCCATATTAGAAAAGTTATCGAGAAAAGTGACGTCGCATGTTTCCTAAAATGGAAACACGTTGGTATTGATGAGATGTTTCACAACTATCGGCGGCTGGATTAGGAGCTTCTACGGCATCTTTATTGGTCATTCTGTAAATGTTTAATCTTGAAGCTTTTCTGGGCGCTGCTATTATGTGTAGGCAGACGAAATATAGACACTGTGAAATCTTGAAGTCAGTTATTTATGATCACCACTTTGCAGGAGGCCTCTGTATTAACTGGCATTAGAAGAAGAATTTAACATGTCGACAAAAATATAAATTTTAATGATAAGAACTACATCTCAATAGCCAGAAGTAAAGCGAAATAACTGTTAAAAACATAAAATAAAAGTTTAAATTCTTTAAAACTAAATTTCAGTATTTTACAGATGATGCCGCTTTCTCTTATTTCTTTATCATCATCATTTTTTTTTTTATTATTATTCATCTGTGCAGAACCGCTTATATTTTATTTCGTCTTCTTTTAAAAGAAGGCTGTGCATCTATATTTAAAAGCCCTCACCTGCACCTACTCTTAAATATGGAAGCCAAAACTAAATATTTTAATTTCTTTATTAAAACAATAACGGTTCATCAGCGTTTCCAGTTCGACTGATCCATATTTGCATAAGTTGCTATCGTGAAGCTGGTTAAACAAATGTTTCACACTACCTTAACAATTGCACTGAGTTAGACAACCCAGCACAGTCAACGAACAGTCAAGTTAAGCTAATGCTTGTAAAATAATGCATAGTTCGCATTTCCGCTTGCTGGAATGTGAAATAAAGAGAATTTTTCTTTTTAATAGCAAAAATAAATAAATAAATAAATAAAAATGTGGCGGGAGAGAAGGGTTGCAGTTCAGTTAGTGAATCTCATTTAGCCACCTAAACACTGACATTGTTATTGTGAAAGCTATACCAGATGGATTACAAGGGTATGCTGGTGCCATCTAGCGGTTAGTTGAGCAACTGTATTTATTATTGATTACAAGTTCATAAACCTACTGCATCCAGTGAATCGTGCTCCTTGTCGAAAAGAAAAATGAATAAGACTAAACAACCACGATATCTAGTATTATCTCATCATGTTTCCTGAATATTGTTACCTGTGTATTTCACAAAAGTATCA
The DNA here is from genome assembly GCF_048544385.1 of Mastigoproctus giganteus. Lineage (NCBI taxonomy): Eukaryota > Metazoa > Arthropoda > Arachnida > Uropygi > Thelyphonidae > Mastigoproctus > Mastigoproctus giganteus. Next base: position 203,691,466 of record NC_143575.1, read on the forward strand.
TTTTACGATCTATCGGATGTAGTATAACTTATATTAAGAGGCAGTCTAATGCGTAAAACCGTGGTGTCTACTTCAAGTTTACATCGTCGCACATTAAAATTATAATAGCAGCATTTACTACCTATTCTGAGTATGCATAAAAGGCAATAAATACCATTCAGGAAGTAAGGAAATGAATAAATATACACTCTTAACTTATATAATAGCGAATTTACCATTTAAAGATGTTAGCCTATGTTTTTCTTTTGAAGTCTTAATTTATTTATTTATTTATTTTAAAAATATATAATAAAAACAATACTCAGAATGTTGTTTTTAACAGAAAATCCTTAGGATTCATTAGATCTTCTTCAGAAAAAATAATTGGGAAACACATAATAGATGTTTAGACCACCGTAGCCTAGTGGTCAGGCGCGCGAGTGCATAAGTACACGTGCCTTGAGTGACCGGGGTTCAATTCAGTGACTACTGAATACAGTACTGTTTCTTGTATTCCATCTATCATGCGAACTCCTCTGACCGTTTGGTCGTCCCGGAGTATAAACAGAAATTTTAAATTTATTTATATATGCACCACCGCATAGATAAGAGGAGTTTACAACTTATCATTTCGACACGAATACAATAATTAACCATATTTAGCAGTCATGTGAGTTTGAATCACGGTAAACTCAAAAACTTCTCAATGAAATGTTTCCTTAAACACGCAGTATTCAATCTTTTACTATTATTTTTATCTGATGGTAAGAACTCCAAGCCTAATTTAATCGGTATTCTGCTAGCCTGTCTGAAAACACTACACAGTTTCTATTCAGATACTTCAGTGTTTTCCTTAAGGAAAATAAAAAACCGATCACTAAACTAATCCGTGTCTATCCCCATGCAGATGAAATGGGCATTGGGAAATCAGCATTGTTCTCTTATTAGGTAATGGCAACTCTCTTCGAACTTAATATATGAACATATATGAAAGCCTTGTTAAGCACTTGTGTACAGCATGACATACACGAATCACGTTAAAATATCAGTACAAACATGGATGAATCGGCAATCTAAGTAACATTATAAGCCAGGGTCGCATTTCAAAAGGCAGAGGCATAAAGCGCCATCTAGTAAATATAGAGAAAGTTTGTTGATCCACGACATCAAAATATGGATATCGCAAGGCATTTTTTGTGCAGTTGATTTCAATTTGTCAGAGCGAAGCAGATGAAAGAAAAAAAACTATATATATAATTATCATCACATCATCATCATGAACTTGGTCCGGCTTAGGTCTTTTAAGACCTGTTCCGTTGTAGCTCTTGGAGGTGGTCTTGATCTCGCCATCGTTGTCTTGGTCGACCAACACATCTCTTGCCTGTAGGTTTGTAGTTAAAGGCTAATTTTGGGATCGGGTCTGGGTTCATTCTTTCTATGTGGCTGATCCATTTTTCCTGATACCGTTTTATGTCATTTACTATATTATCTACTTTTAATTTCTCGCGGATATCTAAATTTCTTTGGTGGTCTAGTCTTGTAAAGCCTAATAATGGTCTTAAAAATCTCATTTGTGCTGCTTCTAGTTTGTGTGCATATTTCTTATTTATGACCCAAGTCTCACAGCTGTAGAAGAGGGCTGGTTTTGAAGTGATGTTGTGCAGTCGTTTGTTTCAGTTGTCATTTGTTTTCCGAAGTGGCGTTTAATCGTTCCATTCATTTTATTATATTTTTGTAGTTTAGTGTGGATGTCTTTCCTTTCATTTGATATTAAATTTCCCAAATAGGTGAAGTCAGATATTTGTTCTATTATTTTATCATCAATAACAATTTTGACTCTTTGTATGTTTTTTTCCACATAATCCCATTGATTTTGTTTTTGAGGTGGAGATTTTCATCTCGTACTTTTTACCTATTTTATTAAGTACATTTGCTGCTATCTGTAGTTCATCTACGGATTTTGCAATTATAACTTGATCATCGGCATATAATATAGTTTGGATTTTATTCCTATTGTTCAACTGTATTCCGTTGTTAATTGTTTCTTTCCATTCTTTAAGAATTTTATTGATGTAGATATTAAATAAATTTGGTGATAGTCCACATCCTTGTTTCACTCCTTTATTGGTGTTAATTGGGTCTGATAGTTGGCCATTAGAATATTTTATACAGACTTGAGTTTTATATAGGCTTTCGATCGCTTTCCGGAGTTGGGTTGGGATATTTTCTTCACGTAGAATCTGCCAAAGTTTTTCCCGGTTTACAGCGTCATATGCTTTTTCATAATCAATAAAGGGCAGAAAGGTTGGTAGATTGAATTCTGTTCTTTTCTCCAAAATTTGTTGTAGTGAGAAAATGGCATCTATTGTGCTTCTCCCTTTTCTGAACCCACATTGTTCTTCTTCTAAGAATTGTTCACTGTATTTATTAAGTTTATTCTTTAGTATATTAGAGTATAGCTTTGCAGCAGTTGACAGCAGTGTTATCCCTCTGAAGTTGTTAGGGTTATTTATGGAGCCTTTTTTGTGTAATTACTATTCCTGTTTCCCAATCTTTGGGTATCTGTTGCTTATGCCATACGATGTTAAATAATTTTGGTAGTGCGTTTTTTAGTAAGGTGCCCCCATATTTAAATAGTTCTACATTCAAATTGTCTATGCCTGGGCTTTTTGGGTTTTTTGATTTTTGTAATATTAACTCTAGTTCTTCCATTGTTATATACATATATAATTATATGTATATATAATTTCTGTGACGGTTTTACACTCAAGATACAATCAAGCCCAGGCAATACAAATGGATTCCTCTTATACACGCACGCGTACGGAACAGCACAATCCAGTTCTTTCACATTTGACCTTTCACATCGTTCTCTTGTCTTCACCTCACCGAAACCGTCAGCTTAATTACTCGAGTAGCAACTTATTAGTACTGTCAGATTACTTACGCCCAATCCTTCTTCCCCTCAGTTCGCTGATTGCCGCTAGGTGTTGCATAACATTTGCGAAAACGTAATAACCCTCGCGGGCGCGCAACTTAACAATAATGCGGCCAAAGCACCCTTTTCTCTTTGAATGCTGCTCTAATTGCAGCACGCACAGCTGTATGACGGCAGTTTGCCCGGCGCTAGTCGAGAGAGAGAGAGAGAGAGAGAGAGAGAGAGAGAGAGAGAGAGAGAGAGAGAGAGAGACGACATCGAAGGGCAACCTTGTGGAGGTACTATTGTTCGAGTCTAGTCCGATGCATCGTAATGTCAAGGAGACAGTAATCATATGTTCCTTCGGTTCATTTGACTACGAGCGTCAGAGCACGTGCGTCGTATTACGTAGGAAGAGAACAGTTCAACGTGTTATTAGATTAAGCGACATCTTTGAGCTATTTTAAACAGCGTCTGGTGGATGTTGATGTTAGTACGAATGAGAATTGCCCATCGTCGCTGAATACATTCAACAATTCGGATCTGATCATATACGCCAACGTTTCGCTACTGCAGATTATTATTATTATTATTATTATTAGTCATAAGGTGCAAGGAAGTCTGAGGCTTATGCTGCACAAGCAAAAAAAAAACCGAATTACCCTGAGAGCGAGAGAACAAGAGTCAGAAGTAGAAGGGAATCACCAAGAAAGAAAAGAATGATGATAACCAGCTCAGGACCCTGGGTGTGCCAAGCCCATACTCACCAGATGTGAGCCCCTGGAGTTATTACGTGAATGGTCGCCATTCTGGCGGTGGCTTAATCGCATGGAAAACGAATATTAGCATTGTTGCTGCGATTGTTCAAATAAGAAAATACTGAGCAATACTTGCTATTTGTAAAACGCAATTGGCTTCATTATACGTACGCTACCTGAAACTTTTCATGTCACCAAAGTGGCACTATCATATGCCTTAATCATTTCTCACTTCCTTTTAATGATTTAACGGGGGTTTTTTTGTGTGTGTGTCATCTCACCACCTGTCTTTTTTTTTTTTTTTTCTTGTTTTTAATCTCTTTCTCTTCCTATACTTAAGACGCCTTTCACGATCGCCTTTACAGATAGCTGTAGCACAGTAGATATAATCATCGCCCTTTTCACACCGGGTGAAAAATTGGGAGAGCTCGAATCCCATCAATGACGCAAGGAAATTTTTCACAACATGGCTGACTTTGTCGGATACAGGCAAGGGTTATATGTTTTTTTAATTCCGGAAACTCAGGTTTTTCGTCCAGCAAACAGGAGAGTCGACTACAGAATACACGCAATTTACAGACAGAATATATTGTCACTTCACAGTCTTAGTTGTTCTGGAAATAATCACCGTCCTCTCGCACAGGTGGAAGCGGCCTTGGGTTTGAATCTCGTCAATGACGCGAGGATTTTTGTGCTTTTTTTTTATAACATGGATAATTTATTCGGTCTCGCATGAGAGCTGTATAGTTTTATCTCCCGGAAACTTTTTCTTTCATTTTTTTTTCTTTTTTTACCAGAAAGCAAACAATACACGCAATTTAGACAATATACTGATGCTTTGTAAGATGTAAGATCTTAAAAATTTAAATAAGAATATTTATTTTTGCTAAAAGTAAGATTAAAGTTTGAAGAACGCTAGATTTGGTAATGGACAGTTTTAAGCGTGAGAATTAAGAATAGTAGCAAAGGGGTAAACAAGTACTGTAATTCAAATAATACGAGAGAGCGAACAGGGACAGCAGGACTAGGTAAAGGGGTACCATTTGAGAAGAGGCGTGAGGGGTTGTTAAGGAAGAACAATAGGACGTGAAACTGGATTATACGAAGCGCCTCCTTTGATCTATGACACTGTTAGAACCAAAACAGGAAATGAGTGGACTTCCAGTGTTCGCGTCAAAATAAAACGGCTTCAGGCTGACTGAGATTTGGGTGTTCGGATAAAACTAGAGAGAAAGGTGTAAAACGAAAATGAGTGTTTTTGGAGGTTGCCGGTGGACATGAAAGGATCATGCTGCCTGTGAGAAAAAAAATAAGAAAGTTCTAGAAAAGGGTTGGTTTGCGCGCTAGGGAGACAGCTTGGGAGAATTGTGTTAGCAAATAGGAAGGAACGGAAATTTAAACAGAAAAAGAAGATTGGTTGGAGTTCATGGGGAAGGCGTGCCAAACTTGAAGGACAGAGAAAAATTGAGAGAGGAGCATTCGGTGTCTGACTTCTGTGTGGTGTGGTGAAAGGGGAGAAGGTTGTGAGTGCGGGTTGAAGTGGAGATATGTGAGTTTGGTAATGTAGGCCCTTGTAAAGAGAATGAGCCAAGTATGTACTCCCGTGAATATGTCGTCTACACAAGAAGGAGCGTCATGTCAAGAGTGCCCCAGAAGACGTCAATGGGGGTGTTCAGCGAATTGAAAAGTTTTAGTTAAGTTAATAAGAGAATTGCAAGTAAATAAGCTAATAAAATAAAATAATAATAACAAACCCCCCCCATCTTCATGGCCTTAGAGTTGCTTTGGCGTAACACGCACATAACGTAACGTAATCTTGATCTGGTTTGCAGATCTGGAGTGGTTGTTTGTTTGTTGTAGGGTTTTTTTTTAGGCGACTTAAACCATATTGCGCCATATATATATCATGTTTGTAAATTTCGCATGTTTTGTGGTCAATCTGCCTGTTTGCTGGACGAAAAACCTAAGTTTCCAGGAGAAAAAACCATGCTACGCTCTCCTTAGTCCAATGACTCTGCCACATTGTGAAAAGCGCCAGTAAAAATTCCTCGTGTCATTTTTCTGGTAAGCAGTGGCGTCAGAATTTTGGAGGTTTAAGTTTATATTTCCATGGAAGGTTCCCAAGTCACCACGAAGATTGCTTTTGAAGCTGTGTGGTTCACATTTATGTTAAGCTACCTCAGGTTCCAGTATTCCGTGACTAGGAATTTCTTGGAAGATGGGTAATGCTCCAGCGAACGGTTTTTTTTTTTTTTTTTTACCAGCGAACAATATTCCTTACAAAATGGCGTCGAGAAGAAGAGGGAGAAAGCAGTGACGTACGGTTCCTAACTCAGCCCAATCACTGCGTTTCCCCTCTTCTTCTCGAGGACTGCACGTGGCAGATGTCACGTGACATGGCAGTATGTCGGAACTGAAAAACAACAAAATTAACAGCAATTTTTTCGGAACAGCAAGTCACTGAAATGCAGTTTATTCGGGGAAGACAAAATGTCACGTAACGTAACATCTCAGAGTTAAAACGAAGAAAAATGAACACGAAACAATTTTTTTTTTCAAAACAAGAAACAAAAAGTAATACCACGTGCGGCCAACGATCAGTTTTTGCTTGAATCCCTCCCGAAGCCGCGTAAAAACATAACCCTTTTTCACTAAACACAAATGAAAGTCGATTAAACGCGACTCCTCTTATAATTTTTCTTTCCTGGTTTTTGCTTGGATCCCTACCGAAGTCGCGTAAAAACATAACCTAAAAATATAACCTTTTTTCACTAAACTAACACGTGCAATTAACAATATAATTCCTCTTTGTATATGCACAATACATCAATAGAATTTTTTTTTTTTTTTTAAAGAACATAACAACTGACACAATGTTAGGTTAATGAAATGGGAAAAGAAATCTCACCTCATCAGTCCTGGCATGCGGACTCGCGGCAGCAAAAGACAACGAAACAGTTTACCTGCAAAATGGAACAGGATACACGACAAACTCAGGACGACACGAGGAACCATGTGGAAAGCTGACCCAATATTAATTTTTGGACACTTACGGTAATTAAAAAGATGTAAAAAAAATATATGAACAATTTATGAATATTTCCAAGTTTCACTTTTCTTTAACTCAGGACAACAATTTCGTTCAGGACAACACTTATGTTCGCTTTAACAAGCGAACATAACCAGCAAACCCAGCAAGAAAATGTGACTACGAAACGATACGAATTTCGCATTTACCGCTGCAATAACGTTGTGTCAGGTGAGGTCTGCCTGAAACGAAGAGGGGGACAAAGTGAGTAGGCGGAGTAACACACAGTAACAGGCGGAGTAGGCGGAATAACCTGTCAATCACTGCTTTCCCCCGCCTCTCGTCGCCATTTTGAAGGGTGTACCGCTAAGTGGAGTTTGGCAGGAAGATGTATTGGGTACTGAGAATTATATCACCGGCCCATACAATTCCATAAGATAAATACGCTTTTAGATTTATGCAGATGTAAGGCTTGCACTACATATCTCTAAGTTCTTGTTTCACTGCTCTTAGAACATTACTTTAACTTTGGTAGCTACAAGACTACAAAATGCTTTGAAAAATTAGGATTTTTTTTTTTTTCATCCCATATGACTCCAGGGATATTACGGACGACGGGCTACTGGCCTTGGATGCAGAGATTTATTCGGTTTCTTTTCAGAGTAAATGCCATTTGGAATGATATTCTTCGGGCACTCTTGGAAGAGAGCGATTGGAGATATATTTCCACAAAGTGGAGTTTGATTTCTCCTTCTCTGTGATTCTGTCTACTTGATTACGATTGTAATTTTATTAATGGTATAAATACATCAGGGTACAGTTTTATACCAACTGCACACACTAAAATGTTGTTATGCATTCTGAGGCAGCGATCAAGGACTGCACCAAATAACAACACAACACAAATAACAACCCACGACATTCACACATGAGGAGTTATTCAGCGAGGGGAATGCCAGAGGTGTATTCAACTCTGGCAGTAAGCTAGATAATCTTCTAATAACTGAGAGTAAAGTGGAGGAGAAATTGTTGAAGATAAACACAAGATAGGCACCTGGGGTGGATGGGATCTATCCAGTTATATTAAAGGAGGCAGCAAAGGAAGTAAGCAAACCCTTAGCCATAATTATGAGAGCTTCCTTGAACTCAAGGGAGGAACCCATAGACTGGAGATGTGCAATGTGACCCCAATTCGCAAAGGAGGATCAAAGGCTGACACAAGTAATTATAGACCTGTGAGTTTAACTTCTGCTCCAGGAAAATTAATGGAGGCACTAGTTAAAGAAGCACTGCAGGATCATCTAGACAAGACTTCAGTTATAGCTCGGACACAGCATAGTTTTGTTAAGGGGGAAGTCTTGCCTGACCAATTTGATTGGATACTATGATGCAGTCACAAAACTGGATGCAGGGAATAACTTTGATATTATATATTTGGATCTTAGAAAGACTTTTGATACTGTTGCACATGGAAGACTGCTGCACAAATTGGAGCAGTGTGGCATTGGAGGCAAATTGCTACTATGGATAAAGGGGTGGTTGAGGGGGAGCAGACAGAGAGTGGTAATCAATGGACACTGCTCATCGTGGACTAATGTAATTAGTGGAGTCCCTCAGGGCTCAGTGTTGGGTCCATTATTGTTTTCTGTATTTATAAATGATATTGATGATGGTATATCAAGCTTAATGTCCAAGTTTGCAGACGATACAAAGGTTGGCAGGGTTGTTAAGGACACTTCTGCCGCTATGCTGCTGCAACAGAATTTGGAAAGGTTGAGCAGATGGGCTGAGAGGCGGCAAATGAAGTTTAACATTGACAAATGTAAAGCACCACATATGGGAAACAGCAACCCCAGGGCAACGTATCAACTCTGTGGTACTACACTGACAGTGGTAGAGAATGAAAAGGACCTGGGGTTAATTGTGTAGGCAGATATGAAGTTCTCTGAGCAGTGCAGACGAGTTGCAAAAGTAGCTCATGGTGTCTTGTCAATGATATATAGGATTTTTTCTAGCAAGAATAAGGAGGTGATTATTCCCTTGTATAAGGCAGTGTATAAGTACTGTATACAGGTCTGGAGGCCTCATTTCAAGAAGGATGTAGAGCTGCTGCAACGAGTACAGAGAATGGAAACACGATTAGTGAATGGAACAAAAGGTTTCTCTTACGAAGAAAGGCTTAAGTTCTGCAAATTACAGTGTCTGGAGACTAGGCACTGGCGAGGTGATCTGATAGAGGTGTATAAAGCTTTCAATGGTTTGAGCATGCTCAATGCCGATGGGATTCTTCCTCTTGCTCAGAATAATCACCTGAGAGGGAATAAATTCAGATTGAGGAAAGACAGATGTAGGATAGATGTGCAGAAATTTGCCTTTAGCCAGCGGGTAGTTGGTTGGTGGAACAGACTTCCATCCCTTGTTGTGGAAGTTGATAGCCTAAATAAATTTAAGGCTCAGCTGGACAGGTATTTCGAACGAACGGAGGAATGAAGTGGAAGTGTGGTTTTTTTTTTTTTTTTTTTTGGCTAATGCTGCATAAGCTTGCTTTCTTGCATCATATGCCTCTACTAATGCTAATACTAACAACACTGAAAGAGTGCCGCTCCATTCCTTGAAGGACAAGGAACGAAATTATGGCTTTGACTTGAATCCTCCTTAGTTTTACCACGAATGTTCTTTCCTATAAGCTGTTGAAGATCAATTTTAAAAAAAAGTTATCATGAATGAATTAGATGGGTTAAAATAGAATACTTTTGAATGAAAATATTAGGGTCCTCAAAGGCAGCTGGTCCTCCTAAAACAGAACACCAAACTTCTCATTAGCACTGAGTGCGTTTTTGATGCGCAAGGAAGTATTCAGGTGATCTGTCTTAATTGAACAGCCCGTGATAATCGAGTGGAGGTATCACAGTGGGTCATTAAAGCAATAAGAAAATTCGAGGGTCAAAAATTTCAATGTTTGTGCGTTTCGTAAGATTTTATAGTGAAAATTGGTCTAAAGTTTTGTGGAAGTCTTGGGTACTTTATTTTCAGTAAAGATTAAACACAATATTCTTTTCCTGTGATGCGATTGTGTCAATCCTTGATACAGCTACTGGTGTATCAATGCTGCATCAAGGATGCATGCAGGCAGATTATCTATGATGAATGAGTTCCATACCTTGATAATGAAATGTGGAATGCTTGACCCAACAGTTATTATTGTTATTATTATTGTGGCTTTTATATTATTTCTCCCTGATTGGGGGATTCCACTCCGTGAGGAGTACTACTACCAAGTACACAGGATGGTTGTAATGTCTGGTGTTACTGTTGGTCAAGGAAATCTCTGACTATCTTACAGGTGTTCAGGATTGCTTCTGGAGTTCCTTGTAGGTTTTCTCTGGGAGACTATTGCTGCTAGGCTGCTATGTAGAGTCTTCGGCACCATACCGGTGGTTGACACGATGATCGACACTTCTTGCATATGCCACATCTCCTTGACCTCATGTCTCAGGTTCGTGTACTTCCTAATTTTTACCTCATGAGTTTTCATGAGTTTTCTGGACATTGCTAGTGTTGGGCACCGCTATGTAAATCAGGTAAGTAGCCTTTTCCATCTTGTCCACAAGGGTTATGTCCGATCTGTTGTGCGGGACAGTCTTATCCGTTATTATGGCGCCGTCCCAGTACAGCTTGTGGGTTTGGGTCTCTAGTACTGCCTTGGGTTCGTACTTGTAGTATGGTACACTTTCTTTGGTCAACTGGTATTTTCTCGCTAGCTTCTAATGTATTATTCTGGCTACCTGGTCGTGTCTATGAGTGTACTCAGTCTGGGTGATCACCTTGCACCCCGCGGTGATGTGTTGGATCGTTACTGAGGCCAGGTGGCATCGTCGACATGTGTCATCTGACATTCCGCGCTCCTTTGCGATGTATTTTCTATAGTTTCTGGTGTTGATTACGTGGTCTTGGATGGCCAGCATGAATTCTTCAGTCTCGGTGAAGTTTCCCGCTTGTGAGCCATACATTGGAAGCGATGCTATCGATGTGATCTTGATGGAGGTCATTGTAGTATCTGCCATGGAGTGTCTTCTTTGCCCATCTTTCTAATTTCGTTTCTTGTGCCGTCTGGGCGGGAGGGATTCCTCGCTCATGTTGAGTGGGGTATACCACTTATCTATGTTTCTTATGGCCTGGTGGAGTTGTTCTGTCTTGTTCTCGAAGTAATCCTTCAGGTTAACTATCGCTGTTTTCTGTTGCTCTATCAGGCCCCTTCCTCCCTCTTTCCGAACTATTATTAGTCTCTCCACTGCTGACTTGGGTGGTGTCGGCGGTTCTTGGTTATCATTGTCCTTGTCTTTCGCATAATATCTTCTCGCTCGGTGTTAGTCCAATCTATAACCCCGAAGGTGTATGCTAGTACTGGAGCTGCATAGGTGTTTATGGCTTTAACTGTGTTCCCTCCGTTCAATTTTGCTTCCAGCCGACTTCTGAGTCTCTAATGATATTTTTTGGTCAGGCACTTCTTGATTTCCTTGTGTTCTAACTGCTCAGCCTGCATTATCCCTAAGTATTTGTAGGGCTCTCCTTTCTATCATAGCTTCGATATCTTTGCCAGTCAGAAGCTGGTAGTTTCGGCCAACTAATTTTCCCTGGTGCAGTGTGTGGGTCTTGCATTTGTCTAGACCAAACTCCATCCTGATGTCCTTGCTGAATTCTTCGGTGATCCGGAGTAGTTGCTGGAGTTGCTTCTCGGTTGCGGCGTAGAGCTTGATGTCATCCATGTACATCAGGTGGGTGAGGGTGTACAGGTTCTTTCTTCCTTCTTTGAGGTTATATCCATATTTGCTGCTGTTAAGCATGGTGGATAGCGGATTGAGTGCTAGACAGAACCACCGTGGGCTCAGAGAATCTCCCTGAAAGATTCCTCTTCTGATGGGGATTGGCCTGGTTGTGATGTTCTCGACCTTAATGGTGGTACTCCATTTCGCCATCGTTGCTCCTAGGAAGTTTGTCACTATCGGATTGACCTTGTAGATATTCAGGGTCTCTATTAGCCAGCTATGAGGTACGGAGTCGAAAGCCTTGCGGTAATCGATGTAGGTCGTGTACAGGTTGCGATGCTTCTTGTAGGCTTGCTCCATAACTGCGGAATCTATGGTTAATTGCTCCTTGCATCCTTTCTGCTATTCGGCCATTACGTTCTGACTCTCTAAGTGCTCTGTTATCTTCTTGGTTATGCAGCTGGTCAGGATCTTGTACATCGTTGGGAGGCATGTGATTGGCCTGTATTTCGCCGGGTTTCTTGTATCTTCGTCTTTAGGCTTCAGATATGTGACTCCTTGAGTAAGAAATTTCGGGATTGTCTCCGGGTGCCTTATCATTCGAGTGAACTGCTCTGCTAGGTGCTTGTGTGTGCAGGTGAGCTTCTTATACAAGTAGTTGTGGATGTTTATCAATTCCTGGGGTTCACCAGTTGTGGGTGTTCCTGATCGACTGTTTTACCTTTTCATCTCTTGTATGTCATTGGTTTTTATGGGTGAAAAAGGTCCATAAAAATTCCTCCCATCATCAACGGGACTCGAACTCGGGTTCTTTTCCACCCGGTGTGGAGAGGATGGCGATGCTACCAACAATACTCACGAGGGCAAGTGGTAGAGGTCATGATACCCTTGTTTCTATAGCTTTAAAAGTTTTGAATCTTCTTCGAAGACAAAGTGATTCTGGTCGAAGAATTTTTTAAATTATCTGACGGCACATTTTTGCTTAATAAAATCACATTTATTTACTTGTTAAACTATACGATGGATACATATTTTCCTCTAAGCCATGATTTATTTCTACAACCTTTATGGCCAGTCAAGTGAGACAGTTAATGGTAGCTTCCGTTCTACAACTTTCCGTCATTCCCTTTGGTCCAATGTAAAATGCGTTGTGCCAAAAAAAAAATTTTTTTTTTTTCGCTTATCCCAACAGAGCTAACAATGATAGCAAGTTTCTGTTTGTTTTTATATCAATGGGGGGGGGGGGAAATCCCATCTGTTGTTTAGCGTTTTAACACCCGCACTTCTGAAATCCTTGATGTTTTGACATAGTTAAATCATCACGAGAGAGGTGTTGTCTGCTTTGACTGCATTCATAGCAAAATCCTTCACAACGAGTAAATGAAGCGGTATCTAGAATTCCGTCTGTTTGAAGGATTTACTTAAAGCTGGCAACTTTAAGCTCACCTAACACTCTTTAACATATTACTAATCCTCACGTGACCGTAGAAGTGGCATATCGCTATACGCTATCATGGAATTCTCCTATGAATGAGGAAATTGTATATAACTATGAAATATGCCTATAAATATAAGCGGTTAGTATGGATACCAAATGATGATCACGTTGAAAAAATAACAAATTTTCAGAATGGAATGACAGTTGGATGTCATATGGGGAATATGTCCGTCGGGTTAATTAAACATTATAAAATCGAAAACTGGCAACGTTCATTAAAAGAGAGATAAAAAAAAAAAGTCTGGTGATGAAACTGAATGACCAGATAGTCGTGATTTTCAGAAGCGAACATGCCTTGAAACGCCTGATTACCTGATATCACCGTCGGACCCTGGACAATCTCATTTTGGAGCTGCCAGTAATCACAGGAAAACCTGCAAGTTTCCACAACACGTAGAGAGCTATATTTTCTCAATTTTCATAGAAGAGCTGCAACCCAAATCTTTGGAAACAAAAAAATAAAATGCACACTGCCGACTGGCATGGTGGAAAGCACACCAAACCTGCGCTGTGGATGGATGGAAACTGGTCCTATGGAGTAACTAATCATGCTACACGCTCTTCCACTCTGTCGGAAGTGCTTGGGAATGGAAGATGTTTGGAGTGGTTTGTCTCAACTCTGAAGTTGGAAGGTATCATATCCTCTAGAATGTTTTTTTTTTTTTTTTTTTTTTTGTGGTAGTTGTTGGCGCATCGGCTTCTGTGGCCATAGTGCACCTCCCAGGGTTTTTGCAGTACTTTGATCAAACCCGAGGCGGGATTCGAACCCGCGACCTTTGGGTTGCCAGGCAGGCACTTTACCCACCTGGCTAGCCCGGTCGGCCCTCTAGAATGTACTCGTTTCACTGGTCACTGTACGTGCGTACGCGTGTGTGTTTAAGCGTCAAAGCAACTAAGGCCGGGAGGCGTCAGCATATTGTATCTGCAAATTGTGCGTATTCTATGGCTGCCTATTTCCTCGAAAAAAAAACTCGACCTTCCGAGAGAAAAACTCTACAACAGCAGCAACCCTCACTGTTGCTGTAGAGTTTATGAGCACATTAGCGACTTATTGCGTCGTGTTCCCATATATATATATATATATATATATATATATTATTTCCGTAAATTGTGTGTTATGTGGTCGATTTTCCTAATTTCTGGACGAAGAACCCGAGTAGCAGAAAAAAAAAGCTATACAACCGTCTCCTAAGTCGGTCACGTTGTGAAAAAAGCCCATAAAAATACCTCGTGTTATTGACGCGAATTCGAACATAGGCCTTTTCCACTCGGTGTAGGTAGGACAGTGATTATAACCACTGTGCAACAGCGAAGACAATTCTTTGCATTAATCGCCGTTTGATGCCACATTGAATAAGAAGATGTTCATAGTAAAATATGAAAGGGTGAAAAAAATTAAAATAAGATTTAAAAGGATTCGCCAAAAGAATGAGCATATCGTTTCGGACGTTCTGATTAAATTACTGATAGACCGTAAAAACATTAACTGAAACTACTAGTTTTCAGAAGTGCTATCATCTGCCAACAAATGAAATAAAAGAGATAACAAAGTGAAGGTTTTATTTATATAATCAATGCATACTCTATTTTGTGCGATAAGGTTACCTCGATTGATTACGATCGAAATGAGAGCAATAAACGAAGTCGAAATAAAAATAGTGATAATTTCTAACAGATCACGAGTGTTAGGTAAAAGACGGTTAACATATTAAAATATTCAATGGTCAATGATTTGTAGTTGCCTCAAGCATGCATTTCGAAGAAAAATTTTAGAATTAAGTCAGCTTTATTATACGGAGATAATGAAAAGACAACTCCTGAAAATTATCTGACGACTTTGGATAATACTATACAAAACCCTTCAAAAAAAGTATCAGAATTTTAACTTCATAGTCTACGGGACCCTCTCGGATAAACAATTGACTCGGACCAATATATAAGGAAAGTGCATGAGTCACGCAAGTTAGTTGTTCTCGTCACAGTAAGTAGAGATGAGCTACTGGTTTCGAGAGAGAGGTGCTATTACCCGATTTCACATTGCTGGCTTAGATTCCTGTAATTGCTAACAAAGTACACCATCCAAAGTTGATTGTCGGTAATAGTATCATGAAATGGAAGGGTGACGGTACCACAGGAAAATCACAGAAACTCACTCCAAGTGACCAGGAGTACAAGGAAAGGTAGTAAGAAAATGTCGTTAGATATCCCTACAAAATATCAACCAGAAGTTAAGGCGTAAATCAGATGTTTGAGATTTGCACAAACGCACTACGTACGGAGCTCCACGGCCTCGTTTTTAATGGGAGAGGGGCCGCGTTTAAGGCCAACATCATTAACTGCAATCACAGGTCAAGCCTTGCATGATGCAATCAACACTGTGATTGGCCCACAAACCAGTGGAAACTAGCTCTATAGAGTGATGAATTTCACAACATCCTAATCCGATGAGATGTCGATGCATGCGGATGTATAAGTTTCCTGGAGAATGCCTCAGTGCACTCTGTCAACAAAATTTCGGAGGACTTGGGCTGTTTCTCGTGGTATGGCCTACGATCTTTGGCGGTTGGCGTGAACCCATGAGCGCCAATCTTAACATTTTGGACAATTACATGCTACTTCCGAAATGGTTGTTCTTTGGTAGATTCGCGCTTGGATCAACAACAATGGCTCATACTTGGTTCAACAACAATGGCTCATACTTGGTTCAACAACAATGGCTCGTGTTATGGTATGAGTCACAGTTGGTAGAATCGGCGTCCTCCCCACACCGGGTGGAAAAGACCTGAGTTCGAGTCCCTCGATGATGTGAGTAATTTTTATGGGCCTTTTTCACAACGTGGCTTTGTTAGTTGGTCTCAGTCGAGGATAGCATAGATTTTTCTCCTGGAAACTAGAGTTTTTCGTCCAGTAAACAGAAAACCGATTGTAGAACACACGCAATTTACTGATAGTATACACAGAGCAATATGGCCATAGTCACTGATTCCTAAAACCCTATTACAACAACAATGATATCATACCACCGGCGCGGTTACAGAATGGCTCATGGAAATGAATGTAAAACAGTTTAAATGGCTGGCACAGCACGGAATTGCGATTTTAACCTTATGGTATGCCTATGAAATAAAGTGGAACGTCGGGTGAGGGCCGAAAAAACATGTCCCACATTAGTAACAATTCTGTAGGGATCACTGTTCTGTAGGCGGAATGGAGGAGTATACCCGCTGTAGTCCGTTGGTATAAAGTCTACCCAGGAGGGTGGAATGTGTCATAGCGGCCAAAAGGGGCCTGACACGTTACTGAAGTGAGTTGCAGTGATGTCAATATGAAACCAACGCGTGTCTGAATACTTTTTGGGGAGCAATGTATATAGCATTAGCATTAGCATTAGCATTAGTAGAGGCATATGATGCAAGAAAGCAAGCTTATTCAGCATCAGCCAAAAAAAAAAAAAAAAAAAACCCACTCCCATTTCACCCCTCCGTTCGTTCGAAATACCTGTCCAGTTGAGCTTTAAATTTGTTTAGGCTATCAACTTCAACAACAAATGATGGAAGTCGGTTCCACCAACCAACCACCCGCTGGCCAAAGGCAAATTTCCGCACATCTATCCGACATCCGTCCTTCCTCAATTTGAATTTATGCCCTCTCAGGTGATTATTCTGAGAAAGATGAAGAATCCCATTGGCATTGAGCATGCTCAAACCATTCAAAGCCTTATACACCTCTATCAGATCACCTCGCCGGTGCCTAGTCTCCAGACTCTGCAATTTGCAAAACTTAAGCCTTTCTTCGTAAGAGCAACCCTTTGTTCCATTCACTAATCTTGTTGCCCTTCTCTGTACCCGTTCCAGCAGCTCTACATCCTTCTTGAAATGAGGCCTCCAGACCTGTATACAGTACTCAAGATGTGGCCTAACCATTGCCTTATACAAGGGAATAATCACCTCCTTATCCCTGCTAGAAAAATTCCTGTATATCATTGACAAGACACCATGAGCTACTCTTGCAGCTCGTCTGCACTGCTCAGAGAACTTCATATCTGCCTGCACAATCACCCCCAGGTCCTTTTCATTCTCCACCACTGTCAGTGTAGTACCCCAGAGTTGATACGTTGCTCTGGGGTTACTGTTTCCCATATGTAGTACTTTACATTTGTCAATGTTAAACGTCATTTGCCACCTCTCAGCCCATCTTTTCAACCTTTCCAGATCCTGTTGCAACAGCATAGCGTCAGTAGTGTCCTTAACGACCCTGCCAACCTTTGTATCATCTGCAAACGTGGACATTAAACTTGATATACCATCATCAATATCATTCATAAACACCGAAAACAACAACGGACCCAACACTGAACCTTGAGGAACTCCACTAATAACATTAGTCCACGTTGAGCAGTGTCCATTGATTACCACTCTCTGTCTTCTGCCACTCAACCATCCCCTTATCCATAGCAGCAATTTGCCTCCAATGCCACACTGCTCCAATTTGTGCAGCAGTCTTCCATGTGCAACAGTATCAAAAGCCTTTCTAAGATCCAAATATATAATATCAAAGTTATTCCCTGCATCCAGTTCTTTTGTGACTACATCATAGTATCCAATCAAATTGGTCAGGCAAGACCTGCCCTTAACAAAACCATGCTGCGTCTGAGCTATAACTGAATTCTTGTCTAGATGATCCTGCAGTGCTTCTTTAACCAGTGCCTCCATTAATTTACCTGGAACAGAAGTTAAACTAACAGGTCTATAATTACTTGTGTCAGCCTTTGATCCTCCTTTGTGAATTGGGGTTACATTTGCACATCTCCAGTCTATGGGTACCTCCCCTGAGTCCAAAGAAGCTCTCATAATTATGGCTAGGGGTTTGCATACTTCCTTTGCTGCCTCCTTTAATATAACTGGATAGATCCCATCTACCCCAGGTGCCTTTTTTATGTTTATCCTCAACAATCTCTCCTCCACTTCCCTCTCAGTTATTACAAAATCATCCAGCTCACTGCCAATGTTTACTTTACCTACATCATTCCCCTTCCCGAATAACTCCTCATGCGTGAATGTAGATGCAAAATACTCGTTTAGATTGTTAGCCACCTGAGCAGGATCCTCAACTGTTGAACCATCAATATCCAGTGGACCAATCTGATTCATCCCTTTCCTTCTCGAGTTCAAGTATGTAAAGAACTCTTTTCTGTTTTTCTTTGCATCCTTTGCCAAGGATTTTTCGTAGTCTGCCTTTGCCTGCCTAATCTCCTTTGTGACTTGGTTACAGACCAGCTTATATCTATCATAGGCTTCCATGTCACCCATTAATTTGTATGTATCCCATGCATTTTTCTTCTCTGCACATGTATCATTAGTTCATCTGACAACCATTTAGGCCTAAACCTTGAACAATATTTCTTAGTTGGTATGTAAAGCCTGGTAGCCTCCAAGATTAGTTCCTTGAATGCTTCCCATTTTGAGTTTGCTGTTGGTAACATCATCAGTTGGTCCCACTGTATAGAATTTAAATACTGTCTCAGACCATCATAGTCGCCTTTACGAAAACAAAAACCCTTCCCTTTACCTCTGATGGTAATTACCTCCTTGAGTAAATCCCACTTCAACACACTGTGATCACTGCCACCTAGTGGTTCATTTATCTGCAGATTCTTAATGCATGAAGAATCACTACTGATAATCAGATCAAGAGTATTGCTCCCTCTTGTTGCCTCACGAACATGCTGATGTAGAAAACAATCATCCAATAAATCCACAAAAGCCTTGCTAGTGTGCGAGTGACCAACCCACAAATTCCAGTCAATATCTGGGAAATTAAAATCCCCCATTATAAGACTCTCTGATTTACTGGCCCACTCTATTTCTCTGTACAATATCTTATTATACTCATCAGAGTCATTAGGCCTATAGCACACTCCTACTCTCAATTTTGATTTCCCTATGCTTATGTCACACCAAACTGACTCGACACTGCCCTGTCCATCGATGTCGACTGGCTTCACTTCCTTGGACTTGATGTGTTTCTTAATTAATAGCATAACCCCTCCTCCCCTCCTGTCCTGTCTATCCTTTCTATACACATTGTATTCCCCAAATTCCAGTTCCGCATTACTTATATCTGTGTGACACCACGTCTCTGATATCCCAACAATATCTGCCTTTGATGTTTTGAGCAATACCTCAAATTCATCAAATTTATTTACCAAACTCCTAGCATTGGTGTACACGCAGGTATACATGCACCTGTTTATATTCTTAGCTACCCTAACACAACCCATGTGTTTACTTGTACCGCAATGACTACCAGCAGTCTCTGAAATATCCTGCATCTTGTTTTTCAGGCTTCTGCTCATTTCAATAGAAGCAGTGCAAGAATCACTTCCACCTCTGCCAGTGGCTACTGTTAATCTACTAGTCCTTGTATCCCCCCCAACTAGCAGTTTTCCGACCCACCTAACACTGCCTCGACAGCATCAGCAAAAATTCTTGCACCCTTTCTATTTAAGTGTATCCCATCCCTGTAGAAGCAATCTCTCCTGTTAACAAGTACAGTCCAGGCTGAAAAAAATTCTACCCCTTGAGCCTTGCACAATCCCTCCAGGGCCGAATTGATCGACAAGGCTCTCATCATATACTCCCTCCTATCGTGTCTGGGCAGAATTGCAGACACTTTCAAGTTCAACCCTAATTCACGGCTTTTTTTCAACAGTGACCTGTACTTGCTAAGTAATTCCGCCGGTCTCCTACTCTTAATATCATTAGTGCCAACGTGTACAACTATATCACCTTTTGTGCCCTTAAAAGATGATATCCGCTCTACAACGTCATCAACCTTTGCCCCTGGCAGACATACCCTGGTCCTATTCCACCTATCCTTTTTACAAAGCATGTTCCCCGTTTCCCTGACAATAGAGTCACCAACAATTACTAGTTCCTGTGGGACCAGCGCATTCTGCCTAGGGGGCTGCCTCTGTGTTGCCTGATGACCAAGTGCAAGCTCTGGCGTTGATGTGGGCAGCTGAGAGCTTGATGGGCCCCTCAATTTATTTCCTTCGAGGGCATCCACCCTGTCCTTCAAGGTCTCATAAAGGCCCATAACAACGCTGAGTTGTCGCCTGATTTCCTTGCACTCCTTGCATCGTGCACACACAAAGACATCCCCCTTGGCAGTATCATGTCCCGTACCCGACTGCTCCGCAAACATCAAGCAAACAGTGCATTTTAAAAGACTGTGATTCAGAGGGCAACTGCCCCCCCTCAGTTCTCCTCTGAACCACAGCACTCCCATTAGCTTGAGCCTTTTGCTTTGCTGCTCTGGTCAGAGTCATGATTCCGATTTAATTCAATAAAGTTCAAAACAAAAATTAAATCCTTAAGTTATATCCCAAAACAGTTATGTTATATATATATTTTTTCGGTATCTAGTGTTTTCTAGATACCGAAAGTTTTCTAGAATAATAATCTGTATTATATATGTTTGAAAGCAACAATTGAACTACAATAAACAATACTGTTAAATGCATATAAGCAGTGCAATAAATGATATCTCCCGGGGCTTGGAAGGATAGATGAGGTCGTCGGCAGGTTGGGAAATGCTCGTTTGCTGAATGCAGAAGTTTTGTAGAAAGGTTCACTTCTTATAACCAATTACAGACTTAAGATGTGGGGGAATTTCCGGTCCTTAGAAGGGTAGAGCGGATATAAAGCAACCATGCTCCAACTGAAACAGAGCCCCATGGTCTCAAAAGGGCCCCTCTGAGTCCCGGAAAGTAGGATCAAGTATCCCCAACATTGCTGCTGGTTTCCACTGGTATGGCACACCCACCGGTGGATGCAGGACTTTGTACTATAGCACAGACTATTGGAACAGGCCTGGCTCTACATGCCGTCGAACGGACACCGGGAATCGGCTGTTCAGCAGACAGCTGCTCCCTGGTAGCAAAGTGGCTTGACATAGATAACATATACTATAGTACACACACACAATTGACACAAACATATATTAATACTATGTCAGGTCCGTTTTATAGAGATTCTTCCTTCACAGAGACATTAGGTGGAGATAGGCACATGCCTAGGGGTTACCATAAACAGGGAACATACATATATACATCCCCAACATTAATTCTTGCACCCAAGTCCCCTGAACTCTAGGACCGCCCCTGGAGGATAGTATACTAGTTTAAGAAATCCCAGTTATCACACGAAAACATTTTCTACGGAAAACATTCGTGCAGTTGAAATGAGTACAGGCAATCCTAAAAAATCAGTTGTATTGTAAGCCTAAACGTCAAAGCTTATCCAGTAAAAATGGCGTTACTCTGTACGAGTATTTGTATATTTTGATATCTTTTTCGTTTCATTTTTACCCTGTTCCTCTGTTTATCAAACAATTTTACATTGCTATGCATCAGTGCGCTGCGTGTTAGATATTTTGATCTGTTAGTCTCCAAGGGCGAAACAGTTACGGATACAACTATAATTTTCACTATGTACACGAGCTTCTATATAATGAGGCACTGTCGTGAGGCGACTGCTGGTTGTCAACGCAGTTAATTGTTGCCCGCAACGCTCTGTTGGCTTGGTAACGAACCACATTGTTGACTACCTTGGCAATGCAATTTCAGAACAATATTTGGCAGAAAGGAAAACAAGCAATACAAAACAGTAATGATCTAGTATGCATTGATCGTTGACGCTCTTTCTTTAAGACAGATAAATGCGAATGCCAGAAGTCTTCTAATCGATGGGAGGGTATTTTTTGTTGTTGTTGTTTTCATTTCAAAGGAGCTGCAAGCGATGCTTGAGATAAATCTTTGGCGTTTCGTTTTAGTAATTTCTCAATCCGACGTGCTTCGTAAACTTGGCAGATATTCTGAGCTGTCTACGCAAGTATTGAAAGAACCTAGGAACAATGAGATGTCTTTGTAAAAAGCTCTACTTGTTTAAACTGCAAAGAAAAGGGTGTTTCTAGACAAACTCCGAGTCAGAAACGTCTGCTAGAATACAGTACTTCGAAAAGGCTAAAGTTAGATGATTCACGGAATGAAAAAAATACACATGGCCGAGGAATCAGATTCTCAGCTACTAAATTGGACGAACTCTTATGTAGATAAGATAACCTGAACTCTAGCAGGATCAGCATATTGTGCCTAAAAACCGATAAAATTAACATTTAGGCTGTGTAACATCTTGCAAAGGTCGACAGTTGCAGTACAGCCTCACTATTGACTTTATCATCATCCGTTTTCAAGCGTAGTATATACGGAATGTTGGAGTTTCATCATTAAGTAATACTTATCTGATATATCCACTAGTACATGGACAGAGCTCTTAACTATCAGACAACAGCTGAATGCATTCTCCACCAAATAATCTTATTCTTCCCCTATACAATACTTTTACCAGCACACATATGATTTACTTAACAGCAACGTTTGCATGCTGATAGAAGACATGGTGGCGAGATTTTTTTCGAATATCCCGTTTTATATACATTAATAATTAATTCTTTTGATGTCAGACTCTCTCTCTCCCTCTCTCTCTCTGTGTGTGTGTGTGTGTGTGTGTGTGTGTGTGTGTGTGTGTGTGTGTGTGTGTGTGTGTGTGTGTGTGTGTAAAACTAAGCAACTAAGGCTATGAGGCATCAATATATTTTCTATAAATTGACAGGATTCGAATCCAGGCCTTTTCCAACCGGTGTGGGGGGACGGACGGTTACTATATCCACATACTACCGCGAGGGCCCTTTTTAAGGTGCTAAGAGAAGCATCTTTAAATTAAAACTATCCTCCTTGACGGTACACAGTGGCTTCGCTGCTCCTTTAATAAGTCTGGGTTCAGTTCTCATCGAAGACTAGAAGAGTTTCTTAAATAGTTATTTTCAATCATGAAGTTTCTCTGTCTCAATGGAAAGTGTCAAGCTTTTCATCGTGAAGTATTCGAAGTTTTTCATCCTGTAATAATGCAAACCGCCTAAAGAACAGAGACACAAACCCGTACCTGTGCACCGAAGCATATATCGCTCAATTTGGTGGTTAAATAAATATTCGGTAGTGAAATTTATCAATAACTACTGACTTTTGAGGTTTTCATTAGGTAGTTTCACTTAGACATATTAATGAAAATAAACCAATAAAGATATAAAAATAATCTGAATCTTGAAATAATAATCAGCGACTATCATCTAACTTTAGCCTTTTAGCAGTACTGTATTCTAGTAGACGTGGAATATTTTTGGAATGAACTGGAACGTGGAATCGGAGTGCCGCCAATACGCCCTTCTACAATTGAATTGGCAACTGCACAAATTCCTCTTCTTGCTACTGGTCGAAACATTTTCGACCAGTAGCAAGAAGATTGTTGTCACTGAGGCCAAAGGTGAGTCTACACCATATAATTTATATGAATCCGTGGATTTCACTACGGATTGATGTTGCCACTATGGCCAAAAGTGAGAAATCACCATAATAATTTGTTCATTAACATTGCTATTTTTCTAAATGTGATGGTGTTCGAATATTTTTGGCAGGGTAACGTAAACCGTCTCATTTTGGAATTATTGATATATTTATTTTCTTATTAACTAGAAAGCATATAGAAAGTTCAATTATCCTTTCACACCATAAAAAAGTATACTTGACAGGCTGTCTAAACATACTGAACAACCTAAACAACATTAAGGGAAATAACAGCATGTTAATTTTAAATAAAATATTAGCCACAAAGATAAAAATATAAAGAAATCATCTTGGATTTGTAGTGTATGTATGTGTGGGTGTGCATGCCGAACATCCGTTAGAAAGATTCTCTAATGGCAATATCCAAAGATGCCATTCATTAAAGTACTTCCAAGTCGTAACTAACTTTTTGTAGTTCACTATAATGTACCAGCTAAGCCGACAACCTGAAAATATTTAGGAGACGAAGATGCTACTTCAACCAATGGACGAACAAAAAACAGTCCTCCGAGCTAGTGTGTGATTACCTGTTCTAAGTCGAAATCTATAGGTTATGCGAAATGGACTTCGTGCCTTGCCAAACGTATAAATTTTTAACTAACAGCACTCACCACAACTACGTCTGGAATAGTGCTCTCTGAAATATTAAAAAACTTGGAACAGTATAAGAAAAATTCATCTTATTTAT
Source organism: Mastigoproctus giganteus (assembly GCF_048544385.1). Classification (NCBI taxonomy): domain Eukaryota; kingdom Metazoa; phylum Arthropoda; class Arachnida; order Uropygi; family Thelyphonidae; genus Mastigoproctus; species Mastigoproctus giganteus. The sequence goes on from NC_143575.1 coordinate 203,715,562, forward strand.
CGGTAGCAACCACCAAACTGTGAAAATGTGGAGCGAAATGAAGAGATAGCTCAGATCCCATCTTTCATATTCGGATATCGCGCTGATGATGCAAATACATCTTTAATAATGAACATAAAGTCAAGCGACGATATCAACAATAGCTAACAATATAGGTATGACTACCACGGATACAAGAACACAATTGAGATGGTATCAGAAATACAAGAGTTTAAACAGAGAATTGATTCATGAAAAGTTTAAGGCCTGAGGGGAAAATGAGGATTAAAAATCATATTTGATAGTGGTGTGTACATTTAGTTCGTGTTTATTTCATATAGGACCTATAAAACAGACACGGTCCATAGCCGTTCTTTAGAGGCTGACAGAGGGAAACAAAGTAAAAACTGAAAGAAAATTTAGCACCTTTTCTTCTTTTTTATTCTCCAACCGAAGAATTCTTGGGATTGTTTATCTATTAATTTGATTGAGTGAAATTAATGTGATTGCATGAAAAGAATTTAAAAAAAAAAGTATGCGAGAAAGAGACAAGATCAATCGACCAACACATTGGTTTATTTATTTATTATTTTATTTTATTTTTTGAAAAAAATAAAATAAAATAATAAATAAATAAACCAATGTGTCGGTCGATTGATCTTGTCTCTTTCTCGCATACTTTTTTCGACCAACACATTGGTTTATTTATTTATTATTTTATTTTATTTTTTTCAAAAAATATTGATAGAACGAAACTGTTTCCATAGATGCTCATACGATTGTTTTAAAGCTGAAGAAGAAATAGGAGGAGATAAGTAATAATTAATGAACACTGAGATTACTTGACAAAACACGCACAAAATATTCGGAAAATCAGAGTAAAAATACTAATTAAAAGGAAGTCCAGCTAAAATTGGGACAGTCCCTATTGGAAAACATTCTTTACATGATACTGTGAAAAATATTTAATTTTTAAGAGCATCTAAATTACCCAACACGCCACGCCGCCAGACTTTTTTTTGTTTAAGAGCTGCGAAATAAGGAATATTATGTGAAATAAGTTAAAGGTGAGTATCAGATGTAAATAAAGAATGTAATATTCAATATATTCCAATAAATATCACAAAAATAATATTCATATTATTTTTGTAATTTTTCATGAGAATCATTTCCCTACATCCTCGTTGTTCCTTAGAACACTGATCAAATTTATTCTGTGATATACAGAAGCAGTTGCAAAACACTATTGATAGAACTATGTTCTAATGTACGCATTACGTTAATTTCATGGGAGTTCGACTAGATTTTTTCTTCAATTAAAATTTTATATTTTCTGTGATTAACAAAAAAAAAAAAATATATATATAACATTTGGTCAATTAAATACTAATTAATTACTTAATAATATAAAAAGTAATTGTTTTCGATTCAGAGCACGTACTTCACAACGCAATATTCACTCAACGATTTGTAACAGTGGAGCCCTGAGGAATCGGTATTGGGGCCGCATCCTTCGTATCTTCCTTAATGACATTGATAAGGGAATGCTGGCAAAGCTGTTAAAGTTAGTGATAATTTAAAGGTAGGAAGTGTGATTAACGACCAGAATCAGGCTATTTTGCTTAGAAATAATGTGGTTAAATTACATAAATGGTCTGAAAAGCGGCAACTGAAGTTCAGTGCAACTAATGTAAGGTTTTGCATCTGAGGAACAGAAATCGCTTATAAGCTGGAGGGGGGGGAGTGTTAAAAGTAGTTCAAGATGCAAAAAGACTGAAGGGTTATGATTCGGTCATACATGAAATCTTATGCAGCGTAAACAGAATGAAGTTACATGACATGGTTCACGATTTATATGACCTTCGCAAGTAAGGGAAAGAATGTCACTGTCCCATTATATAGAACAATGGTAAGACCGCAATTAGAATACCGTGTTCAGACCTGAAAAATACACTTGAAGGAAGACAGAGTGCTTCCAGAAAGGGTTCGAAAAAGAGCAACAAAATTAGTGAGAAGTGTTAATCCATATATCCAAATGAAGAACGACTTAGAAAGTGCCGCATGCAAAGCTTGTCAACAAGACATCTAAGGGGGACATGATTTAAGACAAAAGAAAGAATTGGAGGTCATAAATACAAAATTTTGGAAATAACAGAAAACTGGATCCCATGAAGTGTACCTTCGGGCAGGTTGTTGTAAATCATTGGAATAAATTACCTGCCACTGTGGTTGAGGCTGTTGTGTTTTTTAGGCACACGGCGACTTAGGCCATGTCTGTAAATTGCACGTGTTTTGTGGTCGATTTGCCTCTTCGCTCGATGAACAATCGTGCTACCCCTGCCTCAGAACTACTAACACAGCCATGTTGTGAAAGCTACCTATAAAAATTCCTCATATCATCGATGGGATTCGAACTCTGGTCTTTTCCACCCGGTGTGGGGATAACTGCGATTCTACCAACTGTGCTAATCAAGAGTGCAGGGCCGAGGCAGAAAGTATGGTACAGCTGAAAGCAGAATTCCATAACCATTTTTTGTAAGGGAGATGGCAAATGATTGAGAATTTTAATTTATTTTATTTTTTGAGAGATGCCGAAAAATTCCGCTTCCTTGAATAATTTAGTCATTATAATGCTAATATTTTACTTATATCTTCCTGAATAAAAAAGAAATCTGAAATGCAACACGTATTACACCGATCTGTTATTTAATAGAATAGCAAAACGTAATATGTATTATCCATTTTTGTACTGTACATGCTTATTTCTTCCTCAATGTTAACAAATGTAAGTAATATACGCACTGAGTTACATTTATCGCAATAAATACAAAGCAATTATCAAATACTATGTAATATACGCTCATTGGTTAACTTTTATACTGTAGTACTCACTTCATAATTACTACAGTATAAAAAAGAAAGTTTACCAAACTTCACCACATGATGTTCATGTCATGTAGTGAAGTTCAATTCTTTTTAGAGGAGATGAGGAAGCGCACAGGGGAAATGGATGAACCTACCAACATGAAATTTGGTATAAAATCCCTACGAACATTCAAAATAAGTCCTAAAATTTTGAAAAAAGATCGGAGCCGTTCCAAATTTATATCAATGATTCCACACACCCTATGGCTCTAAAAATTGTAGGGAGGGTATGAAATCAGAATTGTATCCAAACCTTCCCAAAAGACTAAAAAATATAAGTTGAAAATTTGGTGTCGTTCCTTCTCGATTAATACCCGAACGACCGAAACTTTATCAAGATTTTCTTTTGATCCTAATCAGAATCTTAGGATCAGAATTGATCCTAAAACCTACTCAGGGACGAACGACGTATGCCTAATCAGGTCATTAACATCCGAAAGAGAGATAACTCGAAATTTTATGGGAAAATAATGCCGACAAATCTTTCTATAGGACCAAAATATAAACTTTCATGAAAATCGGGCCACTGGAGTAGAGTTGTCATCACATACCGGCGGATAGACGGGAAAGGGCGTCTATTAAAAATTTAAACACAACATGTATTAGATAATCTTTTGCAATTAATAAAATATAAAATAAACAGATAGTAATGGTTCATTTTTTCTTATATTTAGTAAACTAAACAACCTTCAAAAATTACACACTTTAATATGCATAGCGACTGAACTGAGGAGTTTTCTTTTCTGCTTATCCGCCACATTGCCAATTTATTTCTCCAGTAAGCCCTACTGTTGTTGTTGTAGGGTTTTAGGCATATCAGCAACTTAGACCATACTGCGCCGTATATAATATGTCTTTAAATTGTGTGTGTTCTGTGGTCGATTTACTTTCTGCTAAACGAAAAACCATGCTACCCTCGTCTGAGATCGGCTAACTCAGCCACATTGTGAAAAAGACCCATAAAAATTCCTCACGTCACTGACGGGATTCGAACTCAGGTCTTTTCAACTGATGTGAGGAGGGTAGTGATTATACCAACCGTACGACCCACGAGGGCCCGACAAGCCCTCTGCCACAAATAGATAGTGTACAGTGCATGGGTCGCGCGTGATATATGAGTAAAAGGGGGGAAAAGTTAAATTTCCGAATTTTTATTCTTATGATTTTAATGAAATTTGGAATAGCAAGACAATGGCGGACGGACGAACCCAAAAAGAGTTACTCATGTTTCGTTATAAAATTTTTAAAAATATATATATAAATTAAGTATTTTTAATTTAAATTAAAAAAATTTAATCATTTTCTCAAGTTTTGCGGAAAATTTTTCATTTTAATTTCATGTATTCGCATATGCATCACATCTAAATAATGATGCTGCTATCCAAGAAACCAAAATGATCGTTGATTTCGAAGAAAACAGAAACCTATATCCAAAAGTTCGAGGGGAAGGGTACTTTGCACTGGATACGTTATTACTGCTGCCCAATTAACGGTTAACTTAAAGCATATATTAACATTAATGAAATACAACCTTTGGATCTATTAATTCACAGCAATGTTGATTTCTTTTCTATGGAAGCTAAATTATTCGGATCATTTGCAGCTATGCAACGGCCAACCAATATGTACAGTACACAAAGGTTGACTGATACGTACGAGTGTGCAGCTGTGTAACGAAAATTAGAACTCAAAACCTTAAACCTTCCCGGGGACTAACTAAATGTATACTGAAAATTTGTGCTGATTGCCTTTTGATTCTGGAGTAATGACAGACCATCCAAAACGATATAGATAATTCTGTTGGGGAAGGGGCTGTTAATTGTAATTGTCCCAAAAACATTCCCAGTGTCTAACAGAAAGTAGCTCCGCTTAAAATTTGTCCATCCAACTTTTCCTTCTCGATTAATGTCCAGATATGCTTCTTTTTATATAGAAATATAGTAACTCCAAATAAAATGCCGAATTTCTATTGATCTTATTTTTAAAAATTTTGGAATGTCTCGACAAATCTTTCTAAAAGATTGAAATGTTAAATTTCAATCTTTTAGAAAGATTAAAACTGTCTACATGTAGACAGTTTTTATTTACTCTTTTTAACAGTGATCTCAAATACGAAAGGTATGAGAATCTATAGTTACTTGGACTGCGAATGGGTTGAAGAGAACAGGGCTTTGTGAATGCACTTAAAAATACTCCTTCTGGAGGAAAAGGGAAAAAAAATGCAAATTCAAGTTTAATTAATAATGTGATTTTGAATCTTTGTAAAGTTCGGAATCGTGTAGAAATAATGTAATCATCATACGGTTCTGTTATCCCCAGAATCATAAGACTAGTATGAACTTGTAGAGAAGAAATACAACCATGTAATCATTTCCATAAGAATTCCTTTCATTTTCGTTGTTCATGATTTTCACTGTTGTTCATGATTTTCATCTGTTACAGCATTTCTCTTCTTCTCTGTGAATCTCTAGCGATTCCGTTTACATTTCATTTGGTCTGAAGGCCAGAAGTGGAGAGGAAAATTAAACCACAGATCTGAAATCATACACCCCAACTACTTGACATCACCGATTTCACAAGACTCAGAAAGCTCTACAATCAGAATTCTACTTACAGGTCTCATTTTGCTATATAGTGAATCTGTGCTACATTATTCTTTGACGAATATTCTAAAAAGGTCAGTTTTGCCAAAGACTAATATAAATAGCAAATGCTCTCTTGTAATAGTAATATGCGTATTAATATCACAAGATTTTCAGATTTGAAAGCGATTTCTCATACAGTCATGCTTCGTAAGTGACTGGTCACACACGACAATGTTCTAGATAACGCTGTTTTTAAAGAAACGACCTTATCATTTATTAGACTGAACTGGCAATTACATCTTTTTTTTTTAATCTTAAGATAAGAATATAATATTTTTTTCTCTGCGTGTAACTTTTCACCGCTGTCAATTGCGAAGTAACCATATATATCGAATAGTTCCGAAAAGGAAAATGGATGGTAGACAGCGAGAATTCGAGGTCTCTTGTTATAGTGCCAAAGCAACTTAAGCCATGAAGCATCAGCGAATTATATCTTCAAATATCTGTTTGTTTGCTTCCGGAAATCTAGAGAAGAAACCTCACCTTCAACGCAAGATCTGCTAACTCAGAACCGCTTGAAAAAGGCTCAATAAAATCACATCCTATTCGAAAGGATTCGATTACAAAGCTATCCCGATGGATGATGAATGAAAAATCCGTCCAAGAAGTAGTACTGTATCTCACTTTCGGAAGTGAAAGTGGAACCCAGGAGTTATCCTGCATTCCCCTGCCAAGACTGCTAGACTTCCCACAAAGCGGTTCACTCGCGGGGGAAGTCAGCAGAAAGAGCAAGTTCCCTACCGAGGCGCTTGTTCTTCCTAACCTTAAGGGCTAACTTTTCAGGGAGTAGAAATAACCCCTTCCTGCGCAAGACCAGCAAACTTGGCCTAAAAGAACCCTTCTTCAAGGGAAAAGGCCATGAAGACAAAAATATATATATTAAACCACCACGATTAAATCACCACCCATCTGGAGTACACTACGAACCCAGCGAGTAACCTAAAAACAGAAAAGGCTCGACTACAGACCCACTTGTTGCAAGTGTGGCAGAGCAGATGGATTGAGACTACCAAAGGTGACATCACCCTCAAGTTCTTCCCGGAACTCAGAAAAATTTATCCCAAACAGCCTGCCTGGTACTTCCCAGGGCTACATATGACCTCACTACTAACTGGACACGGACCCTTCAACGCGATGTTGCTTGATTTTGGCCTCATCGAGGACCCATATTGTGCAGGGAAATTTAAAACTGGAATCACTTGATGTACGACTACCCGCAGTAGAATGTTCTTGTTTATGCTTCGGCAAGACCACCAGGTCAGTGGCGTTTACAATAAATCAATCAATACAAATGTTAATCGTATTTAGCAGTCACGGGCTTGAATCCCGGTCCATTCAAAGAGCGTGTGCTACTGCACTCGCGCTCCTGGCCAAACAGCTACCGTCAGGCCTAGTATGAAGGCCTCAGATGCATCCTCATGAGTGGCGCCTCTGTAGCCAGGTGGGAAGGAGCAGCAGTGCGTAGCACACGCTTCTTGATTAGACCGGGGTTCGAGCCCGTCGCCACCAAATACGGAGGATGCGGAAAGGTCAGGAATGACAACCGCATATTCACGGAGCAATATGGCCTTAGTTGCTAATGCTCCTAAATAACAAACAAACAACAAACAAGCATCCTCATGACGAAGATACTGTCCAAAAGGACTAGAGTCCCACTTTTTAGACTCTGAAGAGGAATACAGGGGGCTGTGAGTACGCGCAGAACCTTTTCACTAAAGGAGAAAACAGTGATAGCTATACATCACGACTAAATGAGGACCACCGGAAAATAAATTGTACTACTGAAACTTGCCGCTCTAGTGAGAATTCCTAAAGCAAGAAAATGGAGCCCACACGGACGGGACCTGTCCCATGAACGACCTTACTCTATTCTGAACCGGACTGGGATTGGACTGAGACTACTGGATTAAACGCAGCTCAGCTGCCGAACGCCATATGGCTATCTGAATCGGGCGCCCTGGCCTTCTTCATCTTTAATTCCCCTACTCGTGGCAGGGAAGGAGGAGACGGGCTTCCCGTCTCCTCTCTTCGTCTGGTGAGGCATGGGCCTGCCTCACTGATACCTGGGGTCGCCTTACCTATCGTCCCCATACTTCTGCCTTTTCCCCCCAGTCTTCAGTTCCCCCTACTCTATCTGTGCCGCCAGCGAAAAGCGAATGTCCCACATAACTAAAAATTTTAAATGTCTAAATTCAACATACTTGTGGACTTCTTTCGGCCTAACTAAATTCTAGCGTCTGTCCCCTTTTTATATATATACTGTGTGTGTGTGTGTGTGTGTGTAAAATAAGTTACATAGACAGCCAAAAGCAAAAGGAAAATATGGCCAAAATATAGTAACCTGTAAAATAAAATGACATCAAAAATAAGTTAACTGAAGCTGGCATCAAATAGGGGTAGGCTAATTTGACTAAGGTTCAAAAAGGGGGAATAAAGCAAATATGCAATAAATCTGATATCAGCCAAAGTAAAATTTGATACATGATCAGGCAACCTTACTGTATTTTGGCCATATTTTCCTTTTGCTTTGGCTGTCTGTGTAACTTATTATTATAGATATATATTTACTTTTGCATTTACTGCTGCTTTGCGCGCTTTGGTGCAATTGTCATATCCAGGTTAGGTTATTTTTATTTTCCCACTATTTATTAAAATTATATCTTTATTTATATATATATATATATAGCCACTGAAATCTCAGGAAACTAGGTGGCAGGGCCTGCCAGAGTACAATATATAGCTGTTGGATACCTGGTCTGCCTGAACGGGGCTAAGTGTGGCCAACGGTAGGTCCCATTTGGGGCTCAACGGCTAAATGACCAGATGAACAACGATACACAACATTGCACATACAATATCCATACACTTTTAAATCTCTGGCCTCGACATGGTACTGTCTACACCTACAATGAAAGCAACGCGGAGATGTGTGTGAGGGGGGAATCCTCTGGTGCCGTTAGACACCAAATACACTTTACATCCTATCGTTGATCGCACATAAAATTCCGACTATAACCACCAGCCAAGACTACTAAATCACAGTGATAAGTAGTCTGTTATCAACACTAACAAAGTTTAAATTTGCTCGAATCAAAACCCACACTGGTAATGGAGTAAATTTTAAAAAAAATAATAATAAATGATAATAATTCATTAGGGAATATTAAATCAAGTACCTTTTTTTTGCAGACTATCCCTTTCTAGGCAACTACAAGGAATCACTGCGATTTCTCGTTATTTGCATAAATAACTAAAGTACCTGGCTACAGCAGGGGTCGGCAACCTTTTTTGAGTGCAGAGCCATTTTTGATCTAATTTAAAAAAAGAGAGAGAATCTGAAGAGCCGCACCTCAGCTCAAGCTGGGGGGTTTAAGAAATGGAATAGAGTGAGAAGGTGTTTTATTAAAAAAATATATATTTTGAAATATTATTTATTAATACTGAAAAAAACGTAACAAACATCCAATTAGGTATAAATTAATGTGACTTTTGCTGCTGGACTCTTCAGCGAGTCTCTCAACATCAGGCGAGTATGCCGTAATTTTCATCTTTAAAGATGCTGAGAGACTCACATTGTTCAGACGATTTCCTCATTTATTTTTAATATAGTTCACGTTCGAAAATATTTGCCCGCAGAAATACGTCGAACAAAAAACTGAGAGAAGTCCAAAGGCGAATACTATATTTTCAAATTTATATACTTGTCCGGTAAGCTACTCCACGCATCGAACACAATTTGGTCTTGCTTTTTCAACATCTATCGCCGTCCATTTGTGTAGAATCGCACCTTTGCAAATCTTCAATTTCAGTTTTAAGTCATTTTAGTCTTGCACTCCACATGTCCTGATTTTTAAGTCCTCTAACTCCATTTTAAATTGTGCTTCATGTGGGCTAAAAGTTAAAGAGCCGCATGCGGCTCGCAGGTTGCCGAACCCTAGACTACAGTAATCAAAATTACTAATTTTTTTTTGTGTGTGTATATAACAATAACCTTATTTTACTTGTGTGATAGAGCCCTGATACCATAAGCCGCTGATCAAGCAAAAAGTTATGAAAAATAAACATCTAAATGTATTTTAAAAATCTTAATTGCATATAAAAAAAAGTATTATGGACAGTCGGGCAACGTCTCTAAGAAGCATTTCAAAATTTCCAAGCAAATAGATTTTCAGCTTCCTTTTATTTATCTTTGTATGATCCTCAAGTTATAATAGTTATAATTATTGTCTTTATTAATTGATAAAACGGTGTCTGTTTCACTTATAAAACTGGCATTAATTAATAGTGCAAATATTCCAAGCAAACTGATTTAGTTTCTTTCTCAAATAAAGCGATAATTACAAAACATGATCTACTTCATTTATTAGAGAACCATTTGCTTCATGGCATCTGGCAACCGATAATGGTGACTTCTTGTGGGAAGTATTGATAATTATAAATTAACTCAAGAAACAATTAATGCGTTTGAAATAAAAAAAATTAACATCAAAGGATGTACACCTTTAGGGTTTTCTTTAGTATTATAGCTAGAGTGTTGACCGACAGACAGACACAGGCTCTTTAAACAGGGACGAAAAGTTTGCAGATGCGTCTGAGTTATTCTTACCTTTAATCAACACCCATCATTAAAAAATAAATAATAAATAATCAGACTTCCAGTCGGCAATGCTGCCACACAAAAACTGAAAAATTGATCTACAACGCTGCGTCGACTTTGGCAGCAACATGAAAACAAGGAAATGAATACAGAAATGTCATCTATATGGATAACAGTTTTGTATCTGACTTCAAGTTGCCATTGATTTGTCTTGGAGTTAACGGCAACGAATGGTAGCAATCACAAAATATTAATCCATTAAACGCTCCACTGATATAAAGGAAGCAATCATTTATCTTAATCTTACAACTTGAATGCGACAAGAATAAAACACCCAGAATGACCGTCAAGTGACGTTGGTTAGAGCCGTTTGTCATGTGTACCACCGCTCCAATAAAACTCCGGAATAAAGAGGTAAAAAAAGATTTCAGACACAATGCGTATAGTTTTACTGCGATAGGAAATAAACGCTTTTGTGATTATCTGCGTGCTAAGAACATTTGCAGTCAAAAACAATCGGATGCCGACGAGTTAGAACGTGTGTTACAGAACTGTTTTCACTTCCTGGGATCTTGTGGCAACTTTCCAGTCTCTCTCTCTCTCTCTCTCATGCAGACTTCGCTATCATAGTGCAGCGTCCAGCAGTGTTCCAATCCATCCATTCACGTACCCTGATATTTGGCTCTAGGTCAACGCATGAGTCATGTGAGTTGAATACAGAGGCAGGATACGGAGAAAACGGGGGAGAAGTTTCCCTCAGTTCTACTGCCATTATTGCCACTCTCGGAAAGTAAAGCAGAGGGTCACGTCTTGTCATTGCTGTTATTGTAACGTGGAGATAGGAGACCATGAATCATTTCCCCCACACGAGGTTCGAAAAAAGGGGAGTCGTTCACACACTTGAAATAGAATCTTCGCCTTCTATCCATTAAACAGCTTTCCGCAAGTACCTGGACACACAGGCATCTACAGCAGTTGTATGGAAATAAAATCGTATTTTGGGTGAATTGCTGTATCACACAACTAGTTAATTCATGCGAATTACATGGCAAAACGGAATAAAAGACATCACCATTGTTATTATATACCCAAGAGGATATCCTTCCCTCCAGCAACCCTCACCTCCTTTCCCTGTAATTAATGCTGCATTTCCCAAGAGATAGATGCAGTATTAATCGCAGGGTGAGGTAGGTCTAGATTCAATAATACTATTTAACAATTTTGTTTATATGAATTTCTTGGTATTTCTTCATGAATGTGGGTATGCTGATTCTAAATATGACTAGCTTTTGCAGAGTTTTTCAATGGCCTATCCAGAAATGAAAGAAAAGTAAAGTAATATTTTCCACATAATAAACCTCGAGATATTTTCAAACGAAATTTATTAATAAAAATATCAGACTTATTAACAATGCTTAATTGATCTACTGTTACAAGTAAACAGCAAGCTAAAAAAAAATAATAAATTAAAAAGTAGATATCTTCCTGGTGTTAAACAAAAAAATTTATTCAAATATACACTTGAATGGCTTTGTCTTTTGTAGTCAGTGCAATTATCCGAACTAAGAAACAGACATAGTCGTCCTAGCTTCATTCCACCTTCCTTTTTTTCTATTGAGTACATATCGCGGTAGAATCTCTTCGCCATGCACTTCTGTAACCTCGCCCAGCCTGTGCTGAAAAACTCAGGTAAGAGTGCCAGTAATAGAACTTGATTGACATTCTGCATCCCATTTTTCCGTAATTTTCAATCCACTTTTCAACTAGTGCTTTGTAATTTTCACTCTTAATGCTATCAAGAACTGCCAAGCATTTCGCTCGGCATATTACTTTGTCTTCCAGTTCTTGTGAACCAACGTTTGCTGCTTAAACTGTGGACTAATAAATATGTTATCTGTCACTTCTGCATCGGAAAATTTTGGAAACAGAATGTATATCTAAAAATATATTCTTGGCTAAATGCTAAGAGTATGAAAGAGATGGCTTATGCACATTTCTACAACCCATGTAGTATGAATGCATCGTTTAATTATATCTCATATTATGAATAAATCTTCACGAGTGGCCGAGATATTGCGCTGCTTTGAATAAGTAACGCTTCACCAATGGAGAAGACTAATGTTACTTATTCTTGGCGGGTACCACAACCCAGATGGCACCATTTCGAAGCTTGTTGGCTTACTCATCGGTGGGTGGGCAGGTATCCTGTTGTTACAATAGTGACAACCCAGTTATAAAGTATAACTCCATAATATGAGAGATGCTTGTGGTGTGCGTGGCTTAATCTAAAGATATATTCTTGGCTAAATGCTAAGAGTATGAAGGAGATGTTTTATGCATCGTTTCTGCTACCCAGGTAGTATGAATGCATCGTTTAATTATATCTTATACTGTGAATCAACCTTCACAACGAGTGGCCCAAGTATTGCACTGCTTTGAATAAGTAACGCTTCACCAGTGGAGAAGAGATAAATGCTAAAAGTATGAACGAGAAGGCATAAACCATCTGCTAACCGGGCTAGCCAGGCGGGTAAAGTGCCTGGCTGGCAACCCAAAGGTAAGTGTGTGTTGTTGTCATACGGCACCAGGGGTTCCCCCCATCTCCGGGTTGCTTTCATTGTGGTGAACCAGTTCACTGGGAAATGCCAGAGATTTAAAAGTGTGTAGGAATTGTTCATGTGTAGTGTTCTGTACCGTTATTCATCTGGTCATTTAGCCGTTGGACCCCTATTAAGGCCCAACGTTGTCCCACTTACGCCCCGTGGAGGCAGACCAGGAACCCAGTAGATGTAGATTCACTCTGGCAGGTCCTGCCGCTTAATTTCCTGGGATTTCGGCGGCTACGACCTTAAAAAAATATATATATAAAAAATAAATAATATTAGTAAAATAATAAGAGGAGTATACCTCAATATAGTGCATAGAACCCTTCCGTATGATACCCTCCAGAAATTAAAACGGAAAAAACGAAAAAATCGGCAAACTTACCGGTACATTAGAGTAAAAAATTTTTACTCTAATTTTTTACTCTAATGTACCGGTAAGTTTGCCGATTTTTTCGTTTTTTTCCGTTTTAATTTCTGGAGGGTATCATACGGAAGGGTTCTATGCACCATATTGAGGTATACTCCTCTTATTATTTTACTAATATTATTATCAACGTAGAACATATTGAGTAGCACAGCTCTGATCCATACTATCTAAAAAAAAAATAAATAAATAAAAAATAAAATAAAATAAAAAATAAATAAAATAAAAAATAAAAATAAAATAAATAAATAAACAAAAAATAATAATAAATAAAAAAATCTGCAACCCAAAGGTCGCGGGTTCGAATTCCGCTTTGGGCTTGGATCAGAGTAAAATGCAAAAACTTTGGGAGGTGAATTATAGCCACCGAAGCCGATGCGCCAACAACTAACAAAAAAAAATAAATAAAATAAAAATAAACCATCTCCTTCATACTCTTAGCATTTAGTCAAGAATATATTTTTAGATTAAGCTACGCACACCAACAAGCATCTCTCATATTGTGGAGTTATACTTTATAACTGGGTTGTCACTACTGTAACAACAGGGTACCTATCCATCCAATAATGAGTAAGCCAACGAGCTTCGAAACGGTGCCGTCTGGGTGGTGGTATCTGCCGAGAATAAGTAGCATTAGTCTTCTCCACTGGTGCAGCAGTACTTATCAAAGCAGCGCAATACCTCGGCCACTCTTTGTGAAGGTTGATTCACAATATGAGGTATAATTAAACGATGCATTCATACTACCTGGGTAGTAGAAATGATGTATGTATAGTACCCGTGCATAAACCATCTCCTTCATATAATGTATATGATAGAGCGTGCCACCTTTGATGATCCAACGATTTAACATATTGTTTGACCAGTCCAGCTTGATATGGAGTAGTGGAAGCAAGACTTTGTTTCTTGGAAACCTCGGAACACTTACTTTGTTGTGTGTGCTAGGCTGAAACTTAATTCTGGCATATCATTCTCTTTTCCTGTACTACTAATCTGCCACCCTGCTGTTCCAGGAGCAGAGAAAGCAGGAGAACGTGAAACGATCTGTCCAAAAGGAATCTCACATCTCGAAGTTCCCACTCACATGGCATTTATACCTGGTCATACTTGATCTTCTCTTAACATGTGCTTCACTTTCCGTAGGTTTCTTTAATACAAACAGAGTGCACAACAAGAATCGATGGGTGTATATTCCGACTGAGAAGCAACGCAGCTTTCAAACTTTTACTTGAACTGTCTATCAAAATGCGCTGCTCTTCTGGATTGTGACCAATACCAATTTCTTCATAAAGATCAATAAAATCAAAACTGTGGCAGAGGATTCTGCAAAAGCGTAAAAAAACACCAGTGACATGTCTATCTATATGAAGTCTTGCAGCTGGAATCTAGTAGACAATAATCTTTAAAAAAAAAATGTTAAGTGCGTTGCATTTCATTTGGTTTCACTCACGAAGTCATCCACTTCTTACTGATCAGGGAAATGTGCCACGTTACTTGAACAAGCTTCTGAGTTGTAATTTAAATTATCCTGTTCACAAGATTCATCGTCCAAGTCTGAAGACTTCTCCGGAAAGTGGACTGAGAATTGGCAGGTTTTCATTGCGTGACACTGGAGCAATAGAGGATAGAGTGTTGGGATACACTACAGCCTTGCGATATGCCGACTTTTTAAGCTTTGATATGTTTACCGTACAAAAGTATGACATTGGTCATGATGACTTGTGCGCTCTCTCCATATTCGCGATGCACTTACCACGACCACGTGGCAGAAATGAGGTGTATATTACTTGTCTTTATCACTGATAGGCATTTAAAAATAGGTTTCATATACACTGCAAAACTTGGTGCTACAAACGATATTATAAATCACCAGCTGTGGACCTATATAAAATCAACAAACGTAGCAGAATGAGTTTGTAGATAATTCATTCACACCTTTGTTTGGTAGAGAGAATAAATTGGAAAAAAAAAATAATAATAATACTACAGACTATAATATATCACTATTGCCATGTGCATTTCTGTAATATATATATATATATATATATATATATATATATATATATCGCAAAAGCAAAGTATTCAACTGCTGCCAAGAGATTGACGCTAGAAAAAAACCAATAACACCGTTGGTTTCAGCACACAAAATACATATCAGAAACAGTTAGAGATAAACTTCTTTTCCTACTTTCAATCAATGTCTCTGTTACTCCAACGTATTCCGCAATTACACTTACTACTGTAAGTGACCCTATTCAAGGGCATGTTTAGGCCCAATGAAAGATGATATTTGTTGCTAATATCTGATAGAGTGAATGTCGCTAATGTTTCAACCAGTCTATCAATCATAATATTCATTGCTAAATACAGTGTATTATAAATTCACCCAAGATCGAATACAGCAAGGATATAAATGTAATACGTAAAGTATCAATGCATAAATATATAATTGTAAAATTCATTACGACGACTTTGTTAGCATATTTAATTATTCTATTAAATTCTATCTTGTTAATTCATAAATTAACAAGATTTAATTCTATCTTGTTAATCTGTAATATTGATAAAATTACATAATAAAAGTATTTTAGTCAGAGAGCACTTCACAACCACTGGAGTTTGGGAAAATATACGGCATCTAGTATACACTGAATCGACAGAATTCATGGGATTCCTGGGAAACGCGACGCTGTCACCCCTCTCGCTAGTGGGCGAATCCACCGCTTGGCAGGTATATAGGTACACTACATTCACGTAGGTGGTAATTCGATATCAATATGGATAAACGTGAGTTAACCGACTTTGAAAGAGGGGATGATAGTGGGTGCCCGACGCATGGGTCACTCTATCGCGGATTTGGTACAGCAATTGCACTATCCCCGGTCGACAGAATGAAGAGTGTATAGGGAATACGCCATTTTCGGAATAACACATCATCGTGAATAGCGCTGTTAGCGGAGAAAGGGGATGGATAAACGTGACCGTCGACGTCTGTCTCGCATTGTTTCGTCCAACCGGTGAGCGACAGTGTCACAAATCGCCGCTGACTTCAACGAGGGAGGTGCCAGAAACGTCTTCACCAAGACCACCAAGCGATCATCAGCTGCAATAGGTTATGGAAGCCGCCGATCCACCAGAGTCCCATTACTAACACTACGACACAAGACTATACGCCTCAACTCGGCGAAAGAACATCGGCACTGGACCTTGGATGATTGGTGACGGATCTCCTGGTCCGATGAGTCCCGTTTCCAGTTATTTCGAGAGGACGGGAGGGTGCGTATCTGGCGGAAACCGCGCGAAGCTATGCATCCGTCATGTTAAAGGAACTGTTCAGGCAGTGGACGGTCGGTAATGGTCTGGGGCGTGTTCAACTGGCACACGTTGGGACCTCTGGTACGTCTAGACGCATCTCTAAACGGTCCATCCTTGCAGACCATCTGCATCCTTTCACAGTCATCGTGCGCCCACAGGGCAATGGACTCTTCCAGCAGGACAATGCGCCTCCCCACAGGGCAGTGGTGACTAGAACATGGTTCGAAGAACATTCCACAGATTTTACCACGATGGAATGGCCTCTCCGTTCACCGGACGTGAACCCTGTGGAGCATCTTTGGGATGCTGTGGAAAGGTCCGTTCTAACTTTGGATCCTCCATCCAGGAACACGACGGAATTGTGGACGGCGATGCAGCAAGCATGGATAGAAATACCTGTGCAACGCTTTCGTGAACTAGTGGACGCAATGCCTCGGCGTGTGACTGCCCTTAACCGGGCGAAAGGTGAGCCTACCCGTAAAATTAACTCCTCTGACCGTTTGGTCGTCCCGGAGTATAAACAGAAAATTTAAATTTATAATTGGTAGGTATCCCATGCTTTCTGTCCACCCAGTGTACTCTGGCCATAATGTGAGTCAGAGAACTATACTTTTATCGCTGATCACGATAAAAAGGAATCTGTTTTCAAAAACACACCGGTATGTTCATTTTGAAAGTAATCATCGTATTAAACTGTGAATGACCATATCGGTGAGGTTTTTTTTTTTTAAACAGACGATTACGTCTGTTTACAAAAACTCACGATCGTTGATCGCGTTAAAAACCTTTTTATTGTGATCAGCGATAAAAAGGAATCTCTTTACAAAAACGCATCTAAAGACCAATTATAATCTGATTTTTTTACTAATAGAAACAAAAGAATAAAATAACTGAACATTACAGAAAGAAAAACGATGAATACACTGCTGATGCAAATCCTGTTGTTTGCACATATTTACAAATTGCGGAAAAAAAAAGTTGGGCTGACTCCAGATTATAGGTACACCTTGTCACCCCGTCGCGAACATGCCAAATTCGTGACGGATTCAAGAAAAAGAAGTGTGGGTTTTTTTGACAGAATTTCATTTCTGGCTAGTGAAAAAAGGATAGGTTAGTTTACGCCAGTAATTCAGGACGGATTCAAGCAAAAGAAGCCACGTCCTCCGGAGGTATAACCATAATCTGGAGTAACCAAAAGCTATATTGCAAGCCACATTCTATTGAAGATGTTAGCGTCTCTATTATTATTATTTATTTTATTTATTTATTTATTTTTTTTTTTTGCAGAAATTCAGTATTTAATATGTACGCCATTCTATGGCTTTAACAGCCGAATGTCTATAACAGAGTGCAGGTGAAGATGTGCACATATTGGTGAGATATAACACGTTACAAGAAACACTTCATTACCCACCCCCCAACACATCCCTCTTTTACAAGGAGGATCTAGGTCTATTTCATCTACGGTTGGTAAATCCTCGCGGATAAGGCAGATTTAAATTGAACACTGACCTACCTGCATACTTATGTTTGAATTTGTTTTTTTTTTTTTTTTTTTTTACATTTTTTCAAATGACTTCTGCTTACAAATTAAATTACTATTAAGAATAATAATAATCAACTGTATTTTTTTCTCGTAGAGTAAGACAATAGTATTTGAGATCTCTTCTGCTTGCAATTTTTGACCAGAGTTTGAGATCTGATGCTTTTTTTTTTTTTTTTTTTTTCTCTCAACTAAAGCAAATCACTTATTATTCACTGTGCTGCAAGCATAGCGGAAAAGTAAGTAGAAATCGGTTCCTTTTTAGGCATATAACGCAGCACAGTATGATCAATCACACCATCAGCATTGTGCCTAATACAATGTATTATACGTCAACTTTATATTTTTGCGTTATGTGTAGTTAAAGAAAAAACTGTGATAGTCTGCATACATCAATGGAATTGGAGTGTGCAAACATGGAAAAAAAAAAAAAAAAAAAAAGACTACGGGGTAGGCAGCAATAGTAATCCTGCAGGTTCTTGTACAAGATGGTGCCTATCTGTCAGAGTGATTTAACATCATCCGAAAACAATACACTAAAGATTTCACCAGGCATCATGCGGGCAGCATAACTACGTAGAGAATGGGAGTAGCTCGCATCTGGCACATGAACAAGCAAAGTGGGCAAATTCCATTCCTACCTTAATGTAGGAAAGAAACAGCTAATTAATCCTACACTAAACAATGTAACAGAAACCCACAGCAGTCGAGAAATTCTTCATCACTGTCCTTCGATGACAAAGAATTGTTCGGTGTTAAGATGTTTTCTAAATTCGATACTGGCAGACATTTCACCCTCCCGATGATCACACAAGAGATAAGAAAACGCACGTACAGACACGCACAAAAAACAGAATCACGATTACCTTCAGGTTCTCTTTTCACCTTAAAGCTAGAATCTCTCTCTCACACACACACAGCACTTTCTCGTAATTTTTTTTTTCTACGTTGCTATTTTTAAGCCTCGAGCGTGGTACACACCTGTTGGATGACAGAGTCTACCTACGTACCTGAGAGTGAGGCAGGAATCCAGTGTACTGGGATCCAGAGTATTTCGCATCCATCACACAAGTCGCCCGGTAAAATGTCATCCATAACACTGCTATCGTTGCACGACTAGAGCACGTTCTTGCCTTTCGTGGTCTCTTCTTTAGTTGTACAGCATCGCTGTCGCCCCTAAAAGCGGAAGAAACAACCGGTAATCGTCACAAGGTCACGAAAAAAAGATGCGAACACAACGGCGATGTTCACTCCTGGGGCACCTTTTTTCTTTTTTTTTCCTTCTTTCTTTTTTTATTTTTCGGCAGTTCGTGTCCTTCGTCTGCACCCGTCGGTGAGTCACTTCCTTGAAAATTCAAATATCGAATGCCAAGACGGTACAAAAGGGCAACTAAAAAGCCGTGTGGTTACGGAAGAAAAATCGAGGACTTAACGATAACCCGTGGTAAGCGAAATGGCGGCAGGCGTCACTTCCATGCCGGCTTCGGCACGCGCAGCTACAACCTGCGGCACTGCCAAGGTCCGATGGTCTGTGCCTCGGATGCGCCGGGAAATCACGCGCAAACGCTCACGCACGCGCCACAGCTGCCGCAACACTGGTTCTGCACTACACTGCGCCAAGCTGCACGCGCACTTTTCCCGCCGGTCTGCTTTTGCCTGGCCACGTGATGGAAGGACTACAATGAACTATTATTGGTGTGGCAAGAATTTTCAGAATTGACGGGGAAACTTTAAGGACTACAAAACCGACTCTACCTCAGAAGGTGTTTTCATGATAGAAATGTAGTTTGCCATGTCTCCGCTAGGTGATGTTTTGTCAAACTGCCATTGGAAGGTTACCTTCTTGCCTTTCGTTGCTGTTCTTTTATAATCTTGCTGGCGTTGCGAATGGCAAAATTCGCTAGGTTGTGAGTTTGTTTTAAAATCCTAATTTGTGTGTGTTTTATATAAAAGAGGAGCAAATTTCTCTTCCTCCCCTTTAAAATTCCAATTTGAATCGAGTTTTCAACATTTACTTGAAAAGATAAACTCAGCCCCAGCATCATATTCTCATAATCACTCATCTTTTCTTTTGTACATTTTTAGATGAAACCAAAGAAATACTCATAGTTTTAAAGAGCATATTTAAAGGTCAATCAACGGAGGGGGCCACTAAATGCATTCTTGCTTTATCTGAATCAAAACAGATAAAAATCAGGCCACTCACAACTCCAACACGCTACATCGAAATACCACCATTTATTCACACATCATAGGCTAAGAGTAGCGGTGCGTTATTAAACAATTTAAAACAACCTATGAATCATAAAATGTCCTGGTCATGTTCTATTCAGAAATATGTGGTAGGAAAGAGCAGAAATATTTCTCAGGTACTACTTAATTTCAATTAAGGATTTCTTTGGACTCAGCATGCACAAATAAGTCTCTCTTTGAATGAATTTAACAACTGAGTTAGCTGCATCAAATGTTTAATTATTAATATTATTAAAAAAATTAACAATTACACATTGATAATGACTAGGCACTTTCAGAGGTCTAGAACCGGATACTTCCAGCCTTTGAGGCCCCTAGCGATAATAATAATAAAAAGATACGCGAATAGGTCATAAAAAAGAGATAAATTGAATGCGTTTTGTAACAAATGCAAATGACGAGGAAAATATCTATATTGGAGGACTACTTGAAGTCCTTATTGAGCTTGTATCAGGCCAAATGGTTCTCTTTAACCCTCTCCCCTCCCTCCGATAGGCCTTGATATTGACGCTAATGAATCTTTTGAAATGTTAGGTGCTTGAACTGGAGTGGGAAAACATGCTACTGACATGAAAAATGCTTTCACCATGGCAATTATTTTCGGTACATTTTAAGTTTACGTTAGACATACTAAAAGACATGTGATTCTTTCTTCAAAATAAATAAAAGTGCTGAACTTGGAAACAACACAATCTGGTAAATTAAAATAATAAATAAACTGTCTTCTGAAAGTAAATTCATAGCAGCATAAATGCGAGGAATTTGGAAACTAATATCACGAGTTATCAACAGACGGGATTGTCATCTTATGTATTTTACTCTCTAAAAATATGAGGTAATACAGAAAATAATTCTTACCATATACACACACACACCCTACTCAACATTGTTGCGTATTGTGCAGATTTATGAACACCCCAAATGTTTCGTGTTTGCGGTTTTTATTTAAAAAAATACAACAAACAATCTCCAATTACACACAAATTAATAATGACTATTCAAATTAATGATATCGTAAAAAAAGCTAAACAGAGAATAATTCTAGCCTGTTCTTAGGACTATATTACCCAAGACCTAAGACCTTTCGGACAAGGGTGCACACTGTTAAGCTGAAGATTTTTGTGCTCCTGGGAATGGATAAGTTTTTTGAAAAATTTTGCCGTTTTATTAGCCTAATTAATATATTAAATCGTATTCAGTTCATAGCTGTATGGTCCTAGTCAAATTCGTTAGTTTATTTTTATTTAGCTAGAGATTTTCTACGTTCCAACTTTACTATACGTAGAACTTTTGTATCGATGATCTGGCGCGAATATCGCATCTCGTAACATATACTGTAGTTCGTGGTAGGAAATTCTAGAAGTTTAACCGTAGTAAATAGATACCTAGAAAGTTCGAATCACATAGGTTAGAATTAACTTAAAATTTTACAAATGTAACGGTATTAACGAAAATTAAAGTTACATACAACGAAAATTTGATGGCGTAAATACATTTCACTTCAAAATGGTAACGTAGCACGTATTATTGCTACGTAACCGGTGAAATTGACTAGTGTTATTATTATTAGTTCAGTGTACCATTCTCAATTACAGTATATCGAATTTAAAAGGAAACCATGTACCAGACTGCAGCAGCAAAGTAACGGATGTGCTGTAGCTTGGGGGAGAATGGAAGGGCGATTCTCTTACGAATCACGGTACGAAATGTACTATTTGTGCAAATTTTGCGGATTTCTAGAACAGGACATGGTACGGCCAAGGTTTATTTCTTTGTATGTTCAGCGCAAAGTGTGAAGAAACTAAGCGCCAACTCGTTGTTCTGATGGATGTTTATGAGAGCTCGATTAGTAGAGCGGATGCCCTTGATAGAACTAAAATTGGGAGCCCATCAAGCTCTCGGCTGTCCACCTCAACTCCAGAGTTCACATTTGTGAATCAGGCAGCACAGCGGCAACTCCCACGACACAATGCGCTGATCCCACAAGAGTTAGTTATTGTTGGTAACTCTATTTTCAGGGAAACGGGAAATATATTGTGCAAAAAGGATGTCTGCGATAGCACAGTGGTATCGTCACCGTCCTCCCCACACTGAGTGGAAAAGGTCCGGGTTCGAATCCCGTCAATGACGCGAGGAACTTTAATGGGCTTTTTTCACTCCGTGGTTTAGTCGGTCTCAGGCGTAGATAGCAAAGTTTTTTCCCCCCCAGAAACTGGGATTTTTTCGTCCAGCAAAACTACCAAATACGGAGGGTGCGGTAAGGTCAGGGAATGACCACCGCATATCCCCGGAGCAATATGGCCTTAGTTGCTAATGCTCCTAAAAACCAAATAATAACAATGACAATTGTCCCGGTGTTGTACAACAAACACTATCTGTTGACAGACAGTGTTTGGCTGTTGCACGACTATCCCACAAACACAGAAAACAACAGTATTCAGTGAAACCATCTTGCAACTCAACAAGCAGTCCAATCACTTTGAGATCACTACAAATATTCCAACCATAGTCATTGTAACGTATAGCAGCAAGAATCTGGGACATAGTATCATAAGTTTATTTCAGACCAACAGCATGAACAAGAGGAATTGATGGTAAAGTATTTCCATTATGAAGCAATGCTGCTTTCAAACTTAGCTTTGACGCATCAATGAACAAACGCCATTCAGAGGTATTGTGATCAATGTTCAGTTCATGCATAAGACCAACGACGTCTTTGCAAACACATGTTTTCCATTGCAAAATATCTTGAAAACTCTTCATTTCGCTTACGGTATATTGTAATGTTTGTACCTTTGGCGAGTAAGTTCCACTGTTGTAGTCTGGGTCCGAGTAATTCAGCCTTCTCTTTGGGTAAGTCCAAGTCTCTGATTAAGTCGCTTAATTCTCCTTGTTCAATGTAGTGTGGGGCCTTTTCTTTTTCTGGCTCGTAGCCAAATCATCTGAAGCACATGGTTTCGCGACATCTGGTAAAACGATTTCTTCTGTACCTTCATCACTACTTCCAATACCCCAAGATTTTGGTGGCACAGGTACTGGCAGTTCTTTATCGTGTGGCACTGGCCTAACTGCTGATGGGATATTTGGATATTTGATGCAATACTTGCTCTTTTTGGAAATACCTTTTATTTTTGTCATGCAGAAATAGCAGTCGTCGAGATGACTTTTGAGCTCGCGCCACACAGAAGGTGAATTCTTGTAGCGTAGTTTATCATACACTATATATTGAACAGTTGAATGGTGTTATATATACACCATATATTGAACAGTTGAATGGTGTTATATACAGGGCGTCTCAAAAATATTGGTACAAACGTTTAGGGGAAGTAGGTAACATCTAAAGGAATGTGAATCGCATAGGAACCCGTAACCGGAAACGTCAAGGAAAAGTAGTAGCAGAGGTACAAGAAACAGAAATTACACAAGACAGTAATTAGTGGCAAACATTTATTTGACATAATATTAACAATGGAGTACGAGATGGATGCATTTCATGATGTTACAACAGATGCTCGAAGGTTCCACCATAAGACGCGATGCATGCGTGACACCAACGCACCATGGATTGGCGGACACGGTCGAAAACACCTGGAGTTTCTTTGACAGTAGCAGCAGCGCAGACAAGTCTCGCCACGAGATCCATTTCTGTCTCCACAGGCGATTCATATCCGAATTTCCAAATCCGACTGGGGACTAAATAGGAAGACTCTCTTACTATATTATATTATATCTCTTACTATATATATCTCTTACTGTTATTGGTACAAATACAGCAGTATTTGTACCAATAACAGCATATGCTTCGGGAGTCTGCTTTCATAGAGCTGTCAATGTTAAACTCCGTTCCAAGCTCATCTCCATTCAACGGATTATGCTGCTTGTCATGCTCCGGGCCTGCAGGACAGTGTCCTCTGCTGCTCTGCAGGTCCTTGCTGAAATCTTACCACTAGACCTGCATGTAATCTTCAAAGGACTATGCTATCGTCTAAAGCAGGGAGTTCCCGGCGAGATTCTTGGCATCTCATGCAACTTAACTGCTAACATCAAAGACGAAAAACGGAGAATCTGGAATGAACTTATCGTGTGGCAATGACGATGGGATTCCAATACTACTGGTCAAGTCACCCGCTCTTTTGTTCCTGCAGTTACCTTCCCTCTCAACAAGAAAGTCCGCCAATGGTTTTCTCCCAGCATAACAACATCGTATATACTTACTGGGCACGGTCCATCAACTCCAAACTATTTCAATTTGGCTTGTCTGACACCAATCTCTGCTTGTGTGGTGCTGAGGAAACCTGGACGCACATTCTGTATCGCTGCAGCCTGTACCACGATGACAGATCTACACTACAAGCTGCTGTCAGCAACTTCTCTGAAGGAAATGAAGTGGCGCTGACTGAAAATTCTCAATCATCCTCAGCTCTACAACAGTTCTGCTCTGCTTTTTTCACCAAAAGAAAGCAACTCTTCTCAAGTTTATCAACATATCAACAACAAGGAACCAACCCAACACCTGCAATGTCTATCGATATTTCTTAAAACTGATATCGCCTGCCATCTATTTTTTTTTTTTTTTTTTTTTTATTTAAGCTGGTACCCCAGTTTTGGCAGCTGTGGACACAAAATTAGCTAACACCCATTGGTATAGCACTACCTCCAGTGGGTGCGGTTTTCGTTCTTCCTAGGACAGAAAAAGAATGCTGTCTTCTGGTTCCTGTACCACAATTAATACTTCTGATTAGTTGCGTGATGTGATTTGCTGAAGGCGATTCATACACGATAGATTTGAGGGCCTCCCACAGAAAGAAATCAAGGCTCGATAAATCAGATGAGCGTGGGGGACAGGCAACGGGTCCCCCACGGCCAATCCATCGACGCCCAAATCTAACATCAAAGCCTGTTCAAATGGTCACGAACACATTTTTCATAATGGGCAGGCGCCCCGTCATGTTGAAACCAAATGTTGCGTCTCACATTTGCTGGAACATCGTCAAGGAACCCTGGTAGAACTTGTTCAAGAAAGATCCGATATTTTGCGGAGTTCATGCGGGATGGTAACAGGTATGGGCCTACTAAGCAGTCACCGACCATACCTGCCCACACATTTATTGCGAAGCGATGTTGTGCCGCATGAGGGCGCACACCGTGTGGGTTGTCGTGAGCCCACACATGAGCATTGTGCTGATTGAATACGCCTTCCCGAGTGAAATAAGCCTCATCTGTGAACAAAACATAGGCTGTTAAATTCAAGTCTTGAACACTTTCTTGGAGAAACCACTGCGCAAAAGCCACACGTGCAGGATGATCTTGGGGGAGCAGTAACTGAACCCTTTGAGATGAAAGGGTGTAAGCAATCGTCGTGCCAGACACGCTGTACACTGCAACGAGACACTCCTAAGGCAGAGGCAACGGCACGTTGTGCTGGTAGTAGGATTATTCTGGACGGCATTCAACACACTTTCTTTCATGGTGGGAATTCGCGTCGAACGTGGTCTGCCCGCACTACTTCTGTTACCTCTAAATGACCCATAATCGCACAAATTTTGATGCACACGCGCAAACAAACGGTGGTCCGGTACATGTCTGTCTGGGAAGCGTTCTCCATAAATTCGTTGAGCGACTCGTCCATTGCCCTCTGCTAATCCATACACTAGGTGCATGTCTGCCAGCTCACAGTTCGCATATCGATGCATACTCTTCGTGCGGCGCCTACCGCGCCGTCTACCGACTTACGGTGAAGTTTCCGGTTATGGGTTCCTATGCGATTCACATTCCTTTAGATGTTACCTACCTCCCCTAAACGTTTGTACCAATATTTTTGAGACACAATATACATTGAACAGTTGAATAAAATTAATTAAAATACTGACTTGTCTGGAAACGTGCATCAAAATCAAAATATACTATATTCCAAGAACAGTAATGATGTGCTTGCTTAATTTTAGCCCAATAAACAAAGCCAACCAAAAGTTAAGTTTTAAAATTGTATTTCAAACAGTAATGATATCTTTGTACAGAATCCAGTTATCTATCTATATCTTAAAACTGAGACGTGATAGGAAATTTTTATGATTGATTTTAAAATCTATACATAAAACTTGACCAGAAATAACCATCGTTTGTTGGAGGTAAAAATCATGTTGGGTAGTGTTATTGGAGGGAACGGATGGGTGAAATGCGATTTTTTTTTCCTTTGGCTGATGCTATATAAGCTTGCTTTCTTGCATCGTTTGACACGACTAATACTAATACTAAGATAATTTGATCCTCCCCACACCACCCATCGTCCTCCCACACGAGTGGAAAAGATCCGAGTTCGATCCCACTAATGATGCGAGGAATTTTTGTGCGATTTTTTTCATAACGTGGCTGAGTTAATCGGTTTCAGGCTAGGGTAATATATATATATATATATATATATATATATATATTTTTTTTTTTTTTTTTTTTTATTTTTTTTTTTCCCTTCTTCTTCTTCTTCTCTGAAACTCGAGTTTTTCGTTCGGCAAACAGCAAATCGACCGGGAAGGACACCGAATTTAAACATATATTACGATGCAATATGGCCTAAATTGCTGATGCGCCTAAAACCCTATAACAACCAACCAGCAGGTTTTAATAGTTAATAGTGAATAGAAAAATTGATGAGATAGAGTAATAAAAATATTAAAAGAATAAATAAATTTGAAGAGAATGGAAAAGAGAAGATGGCAAGATTGTGTATAATTATTTTCAAGATGTGCGTTGTCAAGATTAAATTATATCAAATATTACGTTTGATATTATTTTTAATTAATTATATGATAATTATATATCATGTAGGAGGTCAACTTCATGTTTTTTGCAAACTCTTCTGCCAAGTAATTCATGGATCTATTGCTATTTATAGCATAAAATTCGAGAAAATATATGCATATCAATTACTGAAAAATATATATACACACTGGTGTTCAAAGAAAGCCTAGGAATTTCACATTTCTAACCCTTTTTCGCGATGGTATGTTACATTAATGACTAGCATCACAAATAGAAATATAAACAAAAGGTCTTTATTAATAGTTAAGGCAAAGCTAAGTAATATTTGACAGGTGCTCTCAAAATATTCCAAAATGAGAATTGCAACCTTTATACAACAGTTTTAGTAAACACGACAATTATGGCTAAAATGTTATCAGAAGCCCTCAATTTGCTTCGGTTTATCATTTTAAAATGAATAGTTCACCGGGTACAAAGTAATATTTAGCTGGAACGCCTCTGGCCCTAATGACAGCAGCACACTGTCGAGGCATTGACAAGATCAATTTCTGAAGATAATCAACTGACAGTTCGTGGTTCCAAACACAATTATGGCTTCCTGAAATTCACAAAGGGTCTTTGGTTTCTTTCTGGCAATTGCAGATTCCACAGGATGCCAAAGTTCTCTATACGATTCAGGTCCGGCCGGGCTGTTTGCTGGCCAGCTAAGAGTTGTAATGAACCGTTCTTCCAACCATTTTTAAACCTGTAACAAATGTAAACACATTACTGTCGAACCTCTAATGCAGAAATGAAGCTTACGTAACTACAGAAGTGCTTACTTACACTTTTCGCTCGATGGCAAGGAGCAGAGTCGTCCTGAAAGATGCAGTTACTTGGCAAGTTGAAATTATCTCTAATGGTTGGCAGAAATTTGCCTTCCAATATAGCCAGGTATCCATTGGCATTTACGGAACCGTTTATAAACTGCAGGTGACCTACTCCGCGATACGAAATGCACCCCCATATCATTTGGCTGGTAGGGAATTTCATTGTAGACACCATACAGTCTGAATGGTATTCTTCACCACGTCTACGGCGAATCGTTCGTCTCCCATCAAAGCCATGCAGGTTGAATTTTTTCTTATCCGAAAAAATAACTGACTTCCACTGGTCGGCGGTTCATTTGACATGCTCCTTACATCAAATTAATCGGGCCTTTTTCATTTTTTGTGTGAAGAGGGGCTTCTTCTTAGGACGACAGGCTACAAGTCCATTTTGAAGAGGCGTCTTCTGACTGTTACTGCACTTGCTACCATTCTTGTATGTCCTTCCCATTCTCTTTTCAGCTCAGACGAAGAAGCTTTACGGTTTTTAATGCATAAGCGCTTCAAAACGCGGTGCTCTTTTGGTGTAGAGACTGGTTTGCGTCCGGTTCCTTTTTTCCTATCAGCAGAACCAGTATTGCGTTTGGAAAGAAATCTACTCACTATCTACTGATCACAAGACACTCTATAAGCAATATGACGGGAAGAAGTGCTATTGTTGCCTCCTCACGTAAAGCAACACTGGCATTCTATCTTCGTGGCGCAACTGCACGTAACTCCCCATCCTGATGCAAGCAAGGAATGACTGCAACTCTTGCAGAGTGTGCTTCTATAGCTGAAAGTAACAGCTGATGAAATATTACATCATAACCTACGCGTGTCGATCTTATCTGATGCAATCTATAATAAATATTGCCCTATAGTTAGGTTATTCGAAAGACAATTACAATTTTAAGGGGTGATGCACTTTCTTTGAACACCAGTGTACGATAAATTATTCGATCAATCGATGGCCGGAATTGAGATGCAGCATTCCATTGGAGAACTGAAACATCTTTCTTATTATGGACGTGTATAGGGCATAAGTGTATTGAAATTGCCTGGATGAGCTGAGGTGTCAAGATCTATTTATCCAAAAGAATTGGGAAATGGAGACGTGAATATATAACGGTCTGTAGAGCAAACGAAATATTCTCACGTCCGGAAGTGGTCCCGACGATAGAGATAGAAAACGCCGTGTAAAAAAAATATATGTAAGTGGTCCACAGAACTGTCAATAGATATTAATACTTGCACCGGAACTAACATGATTATAGCAGATAAGGAAGGGCCTAATGTATGAGTAAAGTTTTAATGTATTTCAAAGTGAATAATAAGGTAGATTGTATCACTTACTGATTCACTGGATCTTTTAGACTGCTATTATTAACAGTAAAAATACATGTTCGTAATGATAAGCAGGGTGTACTTCAGATTAGTTATTACAGTTCAGAAAGAGAGAAAATGGGAGAGAGAGATAAATAGAAACGTTAACAAAGTAATTGGAAAAGAGCGTGAGTACAACAGATATTGAAAATAAATACCAAAGTAAGATAAGTTGAAAATAAATGTTGTAGGTAAGGTTAATTTGAAATAAATTTCATTAAGATTGAATAAAGGCGGTAAACGAGTAAAAAAGACTGAATGGAATGACAGATACGTTCCTTATGAATTGTCGGTATTATGATAGGTATCGGTTGAATGTGGTTTGTGAGTTATGAGTAATATGTAAAATAGATATTGTGAATTTCTGGTTTAGGTGTGATGTTAGGTAGTGTAATAAGAACTTAAAGAAGTATCAATTGTTTAAGTCTAGTATGAATTTTATCACGTTTATTTATAAAGCATTCTACTAGTTAGAGGGCATTATAATAGCAAGATCTGACAGATTTATACCATTATAGCGTCTGAGAGTGTGCGTGTGTGTTGCAGGTATTCTATGATCAGTTTGCCTCTTTGCTGGACGAAAAACCATGCACCCTTCGCTTAAGACAGACTAACTCAGCCACGTATAATAAAATTAAAATAAAATAAAATTATATTTCTTCGTGTTATTAACGGGATTCGAACCAGACTTTTTCCGCACGGTGATTATGTATACTGCTGTATACCATAATCACCGTGTGGTTAAAATTTTGAAATTTTAACTTATCATTCAAAATTTAAACGAAGGTTGAAATTTTGAATGATAAGTATCAATGTTATTGGTTTTATTGTAATGAACAATATTATAGGTTTCATTGAATTCAGCAACATTAATTAAGAGGCAGGTTTATATGTTGAATTTAAATATATATTACATATTTCAATTCAATATATCAAGGCGAATTTCGAGAATACTAACTGTGGTTAGATTGGATTAATTAAAGTTTCACTGTTATATTCATTAAGAAACTTTTAAATTAATGAAAGGGGGAAATATAACAGATTGGAAAATTTCTATTAAAAAATAAACTTAGCTCTTAGATCTTCACAGTAAGAATTATAACCTAATAATCAAGTTGCATTGTAAGACAGTGCTTTAAAGGGATCTGTTGTCACAAAGCCTGAGAAAGGGCGTTTCTAAAGGAAAAGTAAAACGTGTGAAACAAACTAAAGAAAGAATAAAAAAAAAAGGAAATATAGTGAAGGTACACCTAATACAAACTACAAATAAGCATATATGTCATTCAAATTATATCCCAACACCGCGTCGCAATAATACAAAAAAAAAAAAAAAAAACAGGGAAATATTCAAGATAAACTATTTTTAAGCGCATATCAAAACTAAATACACTGAAGTAATGCCATCTAAAAATATCGATAAAGTGAAATTGTTTTGGACATAGGCAGCTCGTTTTCGATCATCCATATTTCACAACTAGTTTTACGAAATTAATTTTAAGCAGAGAAAATACGAATTAAGAAATGCAAGATGCCTTAAATGTTTTTTCTTTCCTGAGGATGTGAAACTTTAATTTTCAAGAGATGCTTTAAAATTCTATTAACTGATTTTTTTTATTATTATTGGAGTTGCATCAATCTAACAGATGCGATGGGTTATTTTTTGCGGAAATAAAGTGCCTCGAATATTCGTTTATTTCCAGATTTTTGCTTTCAGGTAAATGCTGGCCGCCCACTACGCTCTGTTGAGTGTATTTTAAGAAAGTGACGCACTGGCAGACGGACGTTAATTTGAGTCGTAGACCTTCATTACCAATCGATATTAATCAGATAACTGTCAGCATATTTTCAAGTTAGCGAAAAGCCACGCCAAGTCCTTGGGGAGTCTCATACTTCAACTAGATGTGAGCAAGAAGAGACATTACCATTTAACGTCAGCAAACAAACCAGACTGGTAGACATGGCAACGACTTCTTAAAATGACTCGGATCCAAATGGTTGCCAAAATCAGTTAAGAGAGGAAACGTTTAGAGGGGGAAAAAATGGGATTATTATATATGGAATTTCAGATGCACTTAATCATGTGACTTCACACTGTCTTCGCGCTACCTCTGTTGTTACACTACTCTTCTTTTAAATTAAAAAGACCGCTTTAACTAAAACTAAAATTTTTATTTATAAGTAGAGGGTTTTTTAGTTATGAAACTAAAACTTTTTAGCTATAACAGAATTTCATAACCTTATCCTAAATAACAAAAAATGTTCTCGGCCTTATTTAACACTTGTGAATATTTAGCTTTGAGTTATTACAGTCGAAGCTCTATATAACAACCCCCAGGGAAATGGAAAAACGGTCGTCATATCGGAAGGATGTTATATCGATCGTTCATGAAATCAGCAATTGCAATTAAATAAGTAAATATTTAATGTAATTCTACTAATAAAATTTATGATATGTACTACAGTATTAAACAAGAAAATTATGATTGTAAATTTTGCATTTATTGTAGAGTGCAGTAAGGTTACGATTAAATTGCAAATTTCACTATATAGGCTACATACCTATCAAGACTCAACGAGAGAATTGCTTCATACTTTAAAATAATCTGTAAAAACACACTGTTTAAATGGTAGAGCATATTTTAAAACAGAATTATGAATATGCGCGACAGCAATTATTTCACTTGCGCAGTTAGGCTACTCTTGAAAAATCGACGTACAAGTTCTAATCCTTGATGAGCATCTTTCACTAAAACTTCTTGTTCAACCACATGATGAGGAACCTACCCTCATCTTCATCACCACAAATTTCAGAAGATTCCACTACATCTACAATGAGTTACCTCTTCATTCGTGCATATCCTGAAACATTCAATGTCCGCGTCCACTTCTGCGTCATCTTTGAAGCTTCAAGTTTTCCTGTAAGTTTAGGTGATGACGCACACGCTCAAATGTTTTTTTCCATATTATCACACTGTTCTTCGCAATTAATAGTGGAAGAAGCATGCGAAACTTCGCACAATGCATCATTCAAAGCAGTAAATCCAGCATTTTTGAAGCAGTTGGCGATTACTTTTTCATCAACTTTATCTCATGCTGAAACATAAATACATTGCCTGCAGGATGCCGATTTCGGCATTCTGAATTCTGCACAATTCAGAATTCATAGCACAATTTTGTTTAATAACATTCTTCGGTAGTTTTTCTTAAAACATTGATCAAGTGGCTGAAGAACTGACGTCAAATTTGGTGATAGTACTCGACAGTGATGCACGTAGGTCGGTTGCTTGACAATGAGGGGTGCAGTTATCCACAAACAGCAAACTTTTCTATTCTTCTCACTCATTCTACGATCTAAGTCTCTGATCTATTCTTCGTAGATTTATGATGTCATCCATGCCTTTTGGTTTGCTTGATACATAGTCGGTACAATACCGGGACCAACCACATAGGACGTTATAACGTGTTGGGACGTTAAAAAGAGGGTCGCTATAAAGAGCTTCGACTGTATATTACAGTTCATTTTTCTTGCAGAATTCCACTTATATCAATATTATATTTATTTACAGCCGTTCAATGACTTTACAGCTATTTTCATTCAGTACATTAGACAACTCGTCAACTTTTAAAATACTGGCCCTTCTGAGATATTGTAAAGCACAGCCTTTATTTATTTTGCTGATACTAAAAAGATAATAAAATGGACTCCAACACCTTAAAGCACTGCAATATGAAATGGATAGGATGCGACTAAAATTTTCTGTTTATTCTCCGTCGTTCTGGAGAATAAACAGAAGGTTCTCAAGACAGAAAGAACACAAGAAACAGCACCATATTTAACAATCATGGGCTTGAATCCCTTTCACTCAAACCACGTGTTGTTAAGCACCCTCGCGCCTGAGAATCATAAGCAAAATCATCAAAACTTATAGGGTGGTGTAGAACAATTTTCACAGCACAAAAGGTGAAGTTAGGTATAATAATGATTTAGTAGTAGTAGTAGTAGTAGTAGAGGCATGTGATGCAAGAAAGAAAGCTTATTACATCAGCCAAAAAAAAAAAAAAAAAAAATTCACACATCCATTCCCTCTAAAAGTTTGTCCAGTTCCTCCCTGAATTTATTTAAGCTATCAATTTCCACAACGACAGATGGAAGTTTGTTCCAGAAATTTTCCGCACATCTATTCTACAACTGTCTTTCCTCAATTTGAATTTATTCTCATTCAGGTTCGTAATCCGAACAATCCCATCAAAATTGAGCCTGCTCAACCCATTCAAGGCCATATACACCTCAATCAGATCAACTCACAGGTGCCTAGCCACCAGACGCTGCAATCTGCAGTACTGAGGCCTTTCTTGGTAACAGTAACCCTTTGTTTCACTCACTAATCTCATTTCCTTTCTCTATACTCGTTTTAGCAGCTTTACATCTTTCTTAAAATGAGGCCTCCAGACCTGTATGTAGTGCTCAAGGTGTGGCCTGACGATTGCCTTATACAAAGGGATAATCATCTCCTTTTCCCTACTAGCAAAATTCATGTATATCATTGACAATACCCATGACCTACTCTAGCAGCCTGTCTGCACTGCTCAGAAAACTTCATATCTGACTGCACAAATTACACTCATGTCTTTTTTTTTTTTTTTTTTTTTTTTCCTACCACCCTAAGTGTAGTACCACACAGTTGATACGTTTCTCTGGGGTTACCTATATCCATATGCAGTACTTTGCATTTGTCAATGTTAAACTTCAGTTGCCACTTCTCAGCACATCTGCACAACTTTTCTAGATTCTGTTGCAGCAGCACACTACCATTACTGTCATTAACATCCCTGCCAACCTTTGCATCATCTGTTAACTTGGACATTAAGCTTGATATACCGTTATAAAATCTCAGTTATAAAATCAATATCATTGATAAATATACAAAACAACAATAGGCCCAACACGGAACCCTGAGGACTCCACTAATAACATTAGTCCACGAAGAGTAGCATCCATTGATTACCACTCTCTGTCTTGTCCCACTCAACCACCTTTTTATCCATTATAGCAACTTGCCCTTAATACCATACTGCTTCAATTTGTAGAGTAGTCTTCCATGCGCAACAGTATCAAAAGCTTTCCTCAAATTAAAGTATATGATATCAAAATTATTTTTTGCATCCAGTTCCTTTGTAACAACATCATAGTATTCAATCAAATTTGTCAGACAAGATTTTCCCTTAACTGTGTCTGAATTATTTCCCCTATGCTGTGTCTGAATTATTACTGCAGCCTTTTCTAGATGATCCTTCAATGGTTCTTTAACCAGTGATTCCATTATTTTCCCCGAAACAGAAGTTAAACTAGCAGGTCTGTAATTACTCGTGTCACCATTTGATCCCCCTTTGTGAATTGGGGATACATTTACACATCTCCAGTCCGTGGGGACTTCCCTTGAATTCAAGGATGCTCTCATAATTATGGCTAACGGTTTGCTTACTTCATTTTCCGCTTCCTTTATTATAACTGGATAGATTCCATCCATCCTAGGTGCCTTTCTTATGTTGAACTTCAACAATTTCTCCTCCACTTTGCTCTCAGTTATAAAATCATTAAGCTTCCTATTAGAGTTCAATTAGCTTCTGTCCTCCACTTCCCTACAGAATTTCTCATGTGTGAATGTAGATGCAAAATACTAAAAATACTAAAAATATGCAAAATGTTAAGTATAAGCAATTTTAGAAATCTTTATGCAAGCTGTATGAGGTGATGGGTAGAAAAGTAGTGAGTTTTAGGGTGTTAGAAAAAATAGTGAGTTAAAGTAGTGCCTGGAATTTTTCAAAGATGTTAGGAGAGGGTTTACAATGAGAGCGCTATGAGTCAATTCAGCCCTCGAAATACTGTAGAAAGACTCATGGGGTAGAACTTTTTTCACCATAGCCAGTGCTTGTTAACAGAAGGGCTGCTTTCATAGAGCCCGGATACACTTGAATATAAGAGTTGCATGGATATTTGCTCATGCTACCGAAGCAGTGTTAGGTGGTCAGGTGAGATACCCAAACTAATAGTTTAATGATAGCCATAAGCAAAGGGTAAAAGCGATTCTTTTATTGCCTCTATTGCGACATACAGTAGCCGAAAAAAAAAGGAAGGGGAAACATTACAATAACTGCTGGGGACTCATGTAACTGCTAGTTCACTTACAGGCATAGTAAATAAAATTGACTAGTTTGAAGAACTGGTTACGTCATTGTGGATATAACAGAAAACTGATGTCACTCTAATACAGGGGTTACAAAATTTGAATATGGCTATTATAATATGTACAGAAAGGATAGACACGACAGAAGATGGAGTTATGCTTCTGGTTAAGAAGTACGTAAATTCTGAAACAGTAGACACAGGTAAATAAAGCTGAGTCAATCTAGTGTGATATAAATGATAGAAAAACAAAGAGGAGAGCAGAAATTTTCAGAAGCCGAATGATTGTGAACAGTATACTGAAAAACTGTGTACACAAACAGGATAGGTCACTAAATCAGAATGTTTTGTCATGGAGGTTTTTAGCTTTCCAGATGTCTACTGAAACTCACGGGTCGGCAGATTACATAGCAGCAAACATTGCCCGATTTCCTGGATGGTTCTTGAACTGCTTATCAGCAGTGATTCATCCTGTACTAATAATCTTCAAGTAAAGGAGCCTGTAGGTAACACTGATCGCAGTGTATTGGTGTGGGGTTTATTCAAAGAAATTACTACTGTCAAAGACAAGGAAAGGGATTTTGCATAACTGTTTTCAGTGGGAAAAACTAAGTTAGAAACTGTAAATGCCAAAGGGTTTCGGAAAGGCAAAAGGCAATCATATAGTCCGCTGAGCGTTTTATGCCAATTAAGAAATACTATTCAATGTTTAGATCATAATGGATGTCAGATAAACTGGTGAGTTTAGTGTCAGAGAAGAAAAATGCATGGAATGATTATAAATCGTCAAGAGAAACAGTTAATACAATAAGTACAAATTAGTGTGCAATTAAGCTACTCAGGAAGTTAGGCAAGCTAAGGCAGATTATGAAGTCTTTGACTAAGAATGCAAAGAAAAACAGCAAGGAATTCTTTGCATATGTTAACAATAGAAAAAAAGGAATGAACTACATTTGCCCACTGGATACGAATGGTATAACTATTGATGAACCTGTACAGTTGCTGATAAACTGAATAAATATTTTGCATCAACGTTCATATATGGAGACATTTTAAGAGAACATGAAGATAACTTTTCAGAGACAGAATCAGCAAACGTCTGGCTAATACTGACTGGGAGATAAATGATTTTATAATAACGGAAAGGAATGTGAAAGAGAAACTGCTGCAGCTAAAAGTGTTGTTGTTGTTGCTGTAGGATTTTAGGGGCATCAGCCACTAGGGCTATATTGCTCCGTGTATACTGTCTGTAAATTGCATGTGTTCTATAGTCGATTTTGTGTTTGCTGGACGAAAAACCCGAGTTTCCAGTAGAAAAAACCATGCTACCCTCGACTCAGACCGACTAACTCAGTCACGTTGTGAAAAAGGCCCATAAAAATTCCTCCCGACATCGAATCCTACCAACTATCCACGAGGGCAGCTAAAAGTGAACAAAGTAACTGAGGTTGAGGAATCTATCCAATTATTATTATTATTATTATTATTATTATTAGCTATATGGTGCAAGGAAGCCTGAGGCTTATGCTGCAACAGCCAAAAAAAATAAATAAATAAATAAATAAATATATTTAGTTACCCTGAGAGAGAGAGAGAGAGAGAGAGAGAGAGAGAGAGAGAGAGAGAGAGTGAAACCCGGGTGTGCCAAGCCCCATACTCACCAGATGTGAGCCCCCGGGCTGGAAAATAGAGTTATACATTTAAGCATAATAATAACAGCATCCTTGGATTCAGGAGAGGTTCCTACAGGTTGGAGATGTGCAAATGTATCGCCTGTTCACAAGGGTGCTTCAACGGGCGAATTGGGTAACTAAAGACCTGTAAGTTTGACCTGTGTGCCAGGGAAAAATAGTGGAGTCAATAGTGAAAGCAGTAATGCAAGATTACCTGATAGGACTGGAGCCATTTGGCAATCATAGCATCAATTTGTTAAAGGCAGATCATGCCTGAATCTAATTAACTACTATGAAACAGTCACAAAGGACCTGGATGAAAATAATAATTTTGAAATCTTATACTTAGATCTCAGCAAAGCCTTTCATACTGTACCACATGTACGATTTTTGCATAAACTGGAACAACGTTGTATAAATTGGACCAACGTTTGTCCTTGAGGTTTTCACAGACACTCTCTCAGATATGCCAGACAAGCTATACTTGCTACCTGGGAGTCTAAAACGCTGATGGAACTGATATTCGGGTGACACTCAAGTCAAGTGGACCCAATTTCGGCGAAGTCCGGACGGTCTGTGACAGCCAAATTCTCTGCTTGTACCTTCACGATAGTGGGACTGTTAGTAATCCTGGGTATAACCTCCATGCACAAGTACATGGTGGGTGAACACCCAGGTGTGAACCAACGTAAGCAGGGGTCGAGGTGTGGCGCCCACACCACATGGAGGAATTCCGCTCCTGTATGTTACCAGGCAGTACTATGTGGTAGATGACTCTCATCAACCGGTGCAATACCACCACTTTGCTTATTGGAGGCTTGAAGTGGTGGAACCCATGTTTAGTCTCTAGACCTAAGTTCCGGTCAACCCTTCCCTATCTCTTCCATCATGCAGTATGATTGATGACTTTTGAGGTTATGATGAACATCGTGTCGAGATACAATGTTCCTTACATTTCGAGGGTACAGCTCTAAAACGGAGTTCGCAGGCCGGCCGCTAGTTAGTACACCGGACCGAACCTACTGGTAACTCTCTAGGAGGCTTCCGAATCAGCTAGTGTATAATCTTGCAACCTCTACTCTGCCAGATAGTGACTGGAGGGAGTC
The DNA here is from genome assembly GCF_048544385.1 of Mastigoproctus giganteus. Classification (NCBI taxonomy): domain Eukaryota; kingdom Metazoa; phylum Arthropoda; class Arachnida; order Uropygi; family Thelyphonidae; genus Mastigoproctus; species Mastigoproctus giganteus. Next base: position 203,753,799 of record NC_143575.1, read on the forward strand.
CGAGTAGTGTGTATGCGGAGAGCATTGTCGAGGCCACGTTATGTGAAGGATCTGGATATATTCTTACCATGCGTACGCCATATCGAAAAATTTCATTACTTCATACAGCATGTCCCACCCACTTTTTCTTACTATTGAGTACACGATGAATTGTCAAACTAATAGAGCAAGCTTATCTGCGGAAATATCTAAACCTCCCAAGCACGTCCTAATTGTTTTTCACAAAAATACGTGGTCTCAATTCTAATCTCAACGATGTCCATTTCCACTTGCAGTCTGCCAAATCCCATGTACTTTTTCTGACAGAATCTCAGTTATCGTTTCAATAAACTACTGCTCATCTCAGATGCCCGACTTTCTCCAGTCCAACTTTCCTAACAGTGAGGTAATTTTCCTTGGTTATTTTAATGTTCACAACTCCAGCTGGCTTCCATTTCCTAGTCACACCGACCCAGCTGGTCGAGATGCTGAGGCTTTTGCAATTACTAATGACCTTGCACAGATTGTTCATTTACCTACAAGAATACCGGACAATCCTAATCATACAGCCAACACGCTTGATCTTTTTCTCACAAAACACCCTTCTAAGTACACGGTCGAAGTGAGAGGTCTCTTAGGCACTTCACTTCACAACTTGGTGATTGTCTCTTCTCCAATGAAGCCTTTACCTCATGGCTATTCCCAACCTCGTGTTGTTTGGCATTACAAGAATGCAAAATGGGATGACCTGCGAGATTTCTTTTCTTCTTTTCCTTGGTCGGATTACTGTTTCAAAACTTCTGATGTCAACGCTTGCTCAGATCGTGTCAGTGAAATTATTCTTGCAGGAATGGAATCCTTTATCCCGCACTCCACTTTAAAATCTGTCCTTTATCTAAACCTTGATATTCCAATAAATGTGCTAAGGCTGTTCAAGAGAAGAATGTTGCATATCGTAATTGGCTTGTTTCTAATTCTTTAGTTTCATTTTCTGCCTACACCAAAGCTCGCAACAATTGTAAAGCAGTTATTAATCAGTCCAAACTAGAGTTTGAACAGGCTAAGAGTAGAAAACTTGCTTCTTGCCCTAATGGTAGCCGAGCATTCTGGTCTCTTGCCAAAGCTATTGGCCACAACTTTTGCCCATCTATGCTCCCACCTCTTTCCAAACCAGATGGTTCTGTTGTCACTTCAGCCAGGGATAAAGCTGACCTGCTAGCATCCCATTTTTCTTCCAACTCATGTATTAATAATCTTGGTAAAACACCTCCCACCATTCCCAACACGCTCCATTCAATGCCTTCTATGGTCTTCCGTCAAAAGGATGTCAGAGGGATTTTGACGAAACTTGATGCTAAGAAAGCTCCAGGTCCCGATGGTATTTCTCCACTTGTTCTCAAAACCTGTACTCCTGAGCTTACTCTTATTCTTTGCCGCCTTGTTTCACTTTCTTATCCCAAAGGTGTATTTCCTTCTGCTTGGAAATTTGATCTTATCCAGCCAGTTCCTAAAAAGGGTGACAAATCCCTCCCATCCACTTATCGTCCCATAGCAATGGAGAAATCAATTAACCGCCAACTCTTAATCTACCTAGAAACCTTCCGTCTGATCAACGATCGCCAGTATGGATTCCGTCAGTTTCGATCCACTGGTGAAATTCTGGCTTATGTTACCCATTTATGGACTAATTCAATGGAAATGTTCGGTGAAACACAAGTAGTTCCTTGAGACATTTCAAAGGCTTTCGATTGTTCTTGCCATAAAGGTCTTCTAAACACGCTTCCATCTTATGGTTTGCCAACTGTTTTTAGTAATTGGTTATCCAGTTTTCTCTCTGATTGCTCACTGAGGGTGATGGTAGATGGCTCTCTGTCTTCTAATTTCTCCACTAATGCCGGTGTCCCCCAAGGTTCAGTTCTTTCCCCCACTCTTTTCCTCTTGTATATTAATGACCTTCTTCCATTGACTGGAAATCCTATCCATAGTTTTGCCGATGATAGGACATTGCATTCTCGAATTGGTAGGAACTTAAGGAATTGGTAGCAGATTTTCTCGAAAATCTGCTACCAATTCCTTAAATGCCGATCTTCAAGTAATTCTCCAGTGGGGTAAAGACAACTTACTTGATTTCAACCCTTCTAAAACTCAGTCTTGTCTTATATCTCGCAAAAAGGATTCTTCTGCTCCTATGCTTATCATTAGTGACACTCCGATTTCTAGGCAAAATGATATATCTCTTTTGGGGATTACCCTGACTTTTAATCTCTCTTGGCACAAGCACATTACAAATATTGCTTCATCTGCATCTAAAAACCTTGGTTTTCTCTTTCGCTCTTGGCGTTACTTTTCTTCCAAACAGCTGCTCACTCTGTATAAATCGCAAATCCGCCCTGCCATGGAATATTGTTCCCACATTGGGGTTGTGCCCCCAAAACCTCTCTCAGGCTTCTTGATTCCATTCAGAAGAGGGCAGTTAGGTTAATTGATGGGTCATCTCTAACAGAGTCTCTCCACTCGCTGTCTCATAGACGTACTGTTTCTGCTGCATGCCTCTTCTACAGATACTTCCATGGGCACTGTTCTTCTGAATTGGCTTCTATAATTCCCGCTCTCTCTTTCAAAACAGTCCGAACACTGCCGCCACCAGCCAACATCCTTTACTGTCCAACTTCAAATTCATAGAACCAACTTTTCATCTTCCTCGTTTATTCATTCAACTGCCGTTTTCTGGAACAACTTTCCTTCATACGTATTTCCTGAAAATTACAGTCTACAGATGTTCAAGTCCAATGTAAACAAATATCTTCTTTTGTCTTCTCAACCTCCAACCCAAGCACAGTACTAAGTACTATAGGTTCTAATACCTCTCGTGTTTGGGGTTTACATAAAAAAAATAAATAAATAAGCGAAAAGTTATTGCTATGGATAAAGAGGTGGTTAAGTGGTAGAAGACAAAGAGTAGTTATAAATGGCTGCTGATTTCATGGATTAATGTAATGCGTGGGCACCACAGAGGCTGATAGAGCCCTTCATTGTTTTTAATATTTATTAATGATATTGGTGTAGGTATTTCCAGTTTGATTCTAAGTTTGATGATGATACAAAGGTGGGCACAGTTGTTAGTGATAGTAATCAGGATAAGCTACTCCAAGATCTAGTAAATTAAGCGGATGGGCTACATTTGAGTAGCAGTAGTCCTAGAATAACACACTGTTTGCAACTCGAAGGGTATTAACTACGGGTAATACCCTGCGACATAAAATTCTCAAAGCAAAATAAATAGGCTGATAGAACAGGCTATGGAGTTCTGTTACTGATATATACAGGTCAGGCGCGAGGATACATAAGTACATTAGCTTTGAGTGTCCGGAGTTCAAGCTCGTGACTGCTAAATACGATGCTGGTTCTCATATTCTCTATACCTTGTGAACTGTCTGCGCGTGTAGCACAGTGGTATCGTCACCGTCCTCCCCACACCGGGTGGAAAAGGCCTGGGTTCGAATCCCGTCGATGACGCGAGGAACTTTAATGGGCTTTTTTCACTCCGTGGCTGAGTTAGTTGGTCTCAGGCGTAGATAGCAAGGTTTTTCTCCCCAGTAACTGGGGTTTTTTCGTCCAGCAAAACAGGCAAATCAACCATAGAACCAAATCAACCACAGGCAAATCAACCATGTACGCAATTTACAGACACCAATACGGGTTAATGTATTTAATTACATTACATTACCCTAAAAAAAATAATATATAAAATAATATATATACCTTGTGAACTCCTCTGACCGTGTGGTCGTCCCGGAGTATAAACAGAAAATGTATTTATCCCATTGTGTAAGGCAATGGTCAGGCCACATTTGAAATACTGCATAGGTTTGGAAACCTCATTGTAGGAATGATACAGATCTGTTGAAATGGGTGCAAAGAAGATCAAGATTAGTTGAGGGCACAAAAAAAGTTATTCTTAACAAGAAAGATTGATTTTCTATACACTTCAATCTCTGGAACTAGTAATCTATATGGTGTCCTAAATGAAGCGTATAAGGGTTGAGTAGCTAAATTCTGATGGCATCTTTACTCTTTCTCAGATGACAGACACAAGCGAACATAAATTTAAATTGAAAAGAATGGTTACAGAATAGATGTACAGAAATTCGCATTCAGCCAAAGAGTAATTAATTGTTGAAATAACCTTCTAGTGCAGGTGTGTCGTGTGAATAAATTTACTGGTTTGGACAAATTATTGGCAGGAACAGGCTAATGAAGTGTATTTGTATTTTCTTTTTTTCTATTTTTTTGATAGTGCTGTATAAACTTTATGATGTTCCGTGCCCATACGTCATCCCAGGATCAGAGCTAGGAGCCTCCCCCCCCCCCTCTTCATCAGTCAGAGAGGCCTGTATTCAACACTGCCAAGAATTATTTTGTTATTTAGAGCACATGCTTCTATTCCAGCTGATGTTATTATGCTGCATTGTTTTTCATCCAAAGTGGCGCGACTACCACGACATCGACCAACAGAAACGATGACTAACGAAAGTGGATAAATAACCTGCTTTCTTATTAGTCACACTGAAGTGACTAAAGTTGGAACCGCTCAACATTTTACTGCCTTTTCACGTTACACTGAGAAGTTCATTCACTACGCCGTAGATACATTTCACTCGTCTCATCTCTTTTTGCGTAAGTCAGCCTGACTCACTACTATTCATCTAATATCGGAAATGCCGTAGCAGGGATTAGGGAAGCGGAAAGGAATAAAATCATGCCGATTAGTGCTTAACACGCCAACTGACTGACTCATTGCAGCGAAATAAATTTCACAGAAATCCGGTTCATTGGAACAATTTGATGGAACAACTGTTGCCATCTAGTGACAATTATGAGAATGAAAATGCCACAGCTAAATATTTCCACAATAGTGCCACACTAACGCACCAAAATATGAAATGAATAATCTTTACTCCAATCACGGGGGTGGAACAGGTAATGGTTTAATTAAGTCAGGTATTTAAACGCTATGAACGATTTAGAGTCAATAAAACAACTAAACACCGAGAATAATTCGGATACAAGAAGAATTTTATTCCAACATTCTGGGGCACACTTTAAGCGTCTAGGATAGATATGCAGGGTGAGTTTAGATATGATGCCCACCAATATCTTTGAAGGCTAAAATAATAAACTAAAATGCCCAAACAGAACAAAGCAATAAAATAAATAACCCAAAAGCTAAGTAGAACTAGTTCACTTTCGTGAACTAGTGGATTCAATGCCGCGCCGTATGACTACCCTTATCAGGGCGAAAAGTGGGCCTACCCGTTACTAGGTAGGTATCCCATGATTTCAGTCCACTCAGTGTATATTTTGCAATGTAGGTTGTACTGTTTTTTTAAGGCGCATCTGCAACTGTGTGTGTGTGTGTGTGTGTGTGTGTGTGTGTGTGTGTGTGTGTGTGTGTGTGTGTGTGTGTGTGTGTGTGTGTAGTCGATTTGCTACTTGCTGGACGAAATACTCCAGTTTCCGGGAGAAAAACCATGCTACCCTCCTGAGACTGACTAACTCAGCCACGTTGTGAAAAGTACCCATAAAAGTTTCACGTCATTGATAGGATTCGAATTCAGGTTTTTTGCCCCAGGATATGGAGGGGACGGTGATTATACCAACTGTACTACGCACGAGGGTCTCAGCGCGGGCAGCATTATTTTCCCCTCGGAAACTCGAGTTTTTCGTACAGCAAACAGCAAATCGACCACAGAACACACGCAGACATGTTATATACAGCGCAATAAGACCTAAGTTTCTGATGTGCCTAAAACCTTAAAATCAATCATCTGCATCTAACCTAGCCTGACATGCATGCATTCTGTTTAAAGTTGCAGTGCAAGTTTAGTTGAAAATATTAATAAGATAGTTGTATGTCCACTATTAGTTGTATTAGTATTAGTAATGGCCGAGTTGTGCAAGAAAGCCTATGGCTTATGCTGCACCAATCAAAAAAAAAAAAAAAAAAAACAAACAAAAAAAACTAATAATTAATAAAAGAAAACGAAATTAAACCTATCATCCTATGCGTTTCCCTCACCCGAAGGTACTAGTCAGATGACCTTTGAATTTCCTAAAACTGTTAGCCTCTACCCATGTAGGCAACTTATTCCAGTAATTTATAACTCGCTGGCTAAAATAAAACTCCAATCTAAACATCTCCCCCCGTAACTTGAATTTATGTCCACTAGTTCTAGCATCATTTATAATCTTGAAAATTTCTTCCTCTTTCATTTTACTGATGCCTCTCAGAGCCTTAAACACCTCAATCAAATCTCCTCTAAGGTGTCTAGTTTCCAAACTCTGCAACCCACATATTCGAAGTCTTTCTTCATAAGGACGCCCTTTTGCCGATCTCACCAGGCGAGTTACCCGTCTTTGCACCCTTTCAAGAAAGAAGCTCGATGTCTTTCTTTAGGTGCGGTCTCCATACTTGAACACAGTATTCCAAGTGTGGTCTAACAAAAGCCTTATATAATGGGATTATCACGTCCCTATCTCTACTTGCAAAAGTTCGATAGATCATCGATAGGACACCATGGGCCTTCCTTGTATCCTGTTTACAATGCTCACAGAATTTCATGTCTGACCGTATCGTAACACCCAAGTCCCTTTCCTCCAGTACTGGGTTTGGTTGAACTCCACCAAGTGAATAAGTTATTTTGGGATTACTGTTTCCCAGGTGTAATACCTTACACTTTGTTGGATTAAAGCATAGCTGCCATTTTTCAGACCATTCCTGAAGTCTATCTAGGTCTCTCTGAAGAAGCTCAGCTTGACAGTGATCATTAACTACTCTACCAATTTTAACATCATCTGCAAATTTAGACATCACGCCCTCTATCCCTTCATCAATGTCGTTTATGAAAATTAAAAACAACAGTGGTCCTAATACTGATCCTTGGGGAACCCCACTTTTTACATTAACCCAATCTGAGGAACAGCCATTTATCACAACCCTCTGCCTCCTGCCCTGAAGCCATCCTTCTATCCATCTAAGGATTTTCCCAGTGATTCCAACCTCTTCAAGCTTATAAAGCAATCGCTCATGTGGGATTGAGTCAAAAGCTTTGCTGAAATCTAAATAAACAATGTCGAAATTATTCCCTAAATCCAGCTCATGAGTGACCCTTTCAAAATAGCGAACCAGATTTGTTAAACATGATTTTCCCTTTACAAAAGGGAAAATTATGTTTAACAAATCTAGTTAATAATAATAATGCTTAATTTAAAAATCTGTTTTGAGATATTTGTTTATCTCGAAGAATCTTTCATTTGAATTTTGCATTTTACTTTATTCTGTGCTGCAGTTATTAAATTAAATATATATATATATATCTTCCTTCGAGATAAGAGCAATGCGGGTAAAAATACTATATTTCTTGAAAATCCTGAAACTCTTCCAATTATGATTTTTATAATCAGAAGGCACATCGCAGAGTTACGCCTCGTAAGGTATTCTTCAATTAATTTAATAGCACTTTCTTTTCCACCCCACGTGCGACACTCTTTATTAATAAAATAAACTACATGACGCACTGAAATCTCATATCTTACGTGCGCCGACGGCAGATTCGAACTAGACTCGTTTTCGGTAGATGCAGAAGGAATAATATAAATTCTTTGTGCAAGATCAGTGTCATGTAAACACTTTTTCAGCCACGAACTCCTTTTAATTCCTAGCTTTCCGTGAGGGTCGGGGGGGGGGGATCCATATATGAAAATATTTTGTTTTATTCTTTTCAATAGCAAAACATTGTGATTGACAACAAAATTATTTCTAATCCACCTTCAAATTTTGGCCTTCCATGTTTTAGAGCATGCAGAGTTAACAAATTAGATAGTATGAATCAGAGCTGTACTACTCAATATGTTCTACGTTGATAATAATATTAGTAAAATAATAAGAGGAGTTTACCTCAATATAGTGAGTACAACACTTCCGTATGATACCCTCCAGAAATTAAAACGGAAAAAACGAAAAAATCGACAACTTACCGGTACATTAGAGTAAAATATAAATAATTAAATAATCAATTTAACACAATTCAAATCAATATAAAACAATTAAAAATCAAATTAACGCAATTAAAAGAATCTAACGAAAATATTCAAAACGATTTTCCTTCCTTAAGCTGCCAACGCTTTTCGACCGTATGTCGTGATCACAGGAATGAAAATTACCGAATCGGGTTAAACCTGGTACTTAAATAGGGATTATTTGTCTTCGCGCGTGCGCGTATAGGTCCACGCATCGGAGATCAAATATGGCCGCCGAACATTAACAGAATTCTGGTGTAATTTAATTTCAACGGTTTCTGCAATTAATAGTCGCGTAGAATTACGTTGAACGTTAAGTATTTTGGCTTCGTTAAATAAAAAAGTATGTTTTTCGTTAATGGCATGAAAGGCTAATTCTGACGCTGCTGAACGAGAAGCACGAACTGAGGCTTCATGTTGATTTACACGAATATTAAGAGAAAATAGAGTCGAACCCTGATAAGACGAGTCGCAATCACCGCAAGAAAGATTTGCGACGGAAGCACAGGCCTCAGAAATAAAAAACAGACACGTTAATAAGTTGCAAACATTATCGGATAGGTCAAGACACGTTCATGCGAATTCTAACACATTGTCCCGGGCTTGCGACCAAGTTCATACGAGTTGGGTGACATCCCCCCCCCCCCCACAGACACACAACGTGTTACCACTGAATATGTCAGCTAGTTCACGAACACCCCCTCACCAATTATCCAACGAACCGACATATCAAAAGGTTACAAATCTTTCCTCGTGTACACTATCACAGGACCAGATTTCGCTTTTATCCAAAGGACTAAATTATAATTTACCACCTCGAAATCTGCCTAAAAAACAATGCGTAATTGATATTGAATTTGGACTTCGAAATGTTCCGCAAAAAGATGTATTTATTCAACAAGTTAACCAAGTAGTGAATAACATAAAAGAAACGCGACTTCCTAAATTGAATACACATGACAGTTCAGCTTTACGAGAACTTCGGGGAAATAAGGATATTATTATACAGAGGGCAGATAAAGGAGATACAGTGGTAATACTAGATAAACATGATTATATTAATAAGTTAGATTCAGTTGTGTCAGATACCTCCATTTATCGTGAAGTAGACCCGGCACTGTTTACCAATTTGGTAAATCAATACAATAAAACGTTAACCACGTATCGAAAAAACGACTACGTTACTATGGTTCAGTTAAAGGAATTGAAGTCCAGAACATACAATATTCCTGCACTTTTCGGTCAGGTAAAATTGCACAAGACTGATTTTCCTATTCGACCTATTGTTTCCTACAGGAACTCGGCATTTTCATCCTTAGCCACACATGTATATAACATTATAAAACCCTTTAGACAGGTAATACAATTTGGGATTAAGAACTACGATACATTATTTAATAAGCTTAAAGACTGTAGACTCGGCGACAATGACAATTTATTCTCACTAGATGTTACCTCATTATATACGAATGTAAACGTTGAATACACATTAGATATTATTTGGGATATGTTAAATAAAAACTCGACACCGATTAATTATACGAAGCTACCTATTAAGGAAATTTTTCACTTAATTAAACTGTTAGTTGAGGCTAACTACATCACCTTTCGAGACAAGGTATACAAACAAATTTTTCGATTACCAATGGGTTTGAGCTTGAGTGGCTTAATGTCAGAGATCTATCTCTCAACGATTGAGCAGATACATTTGACACCTTTTCGAACCCGTATCACATACTATGGGAGGTATTTAGATGATGTTCTAGTTATTACCGATAGTAATACTATCCAAGACATTTTACATTCGTTTAATAATATTCATTCTAGACTCAAATTTACATTGGAAAGGGAGGATACGGATACAAAGTCATTAAACTTTCTAAATTTCACGCTTACCCGGGACTCGAATAAAATACAATTTAGCATCTATCGAAAACCTACAAACAGCGGTATGCTTCTACATTATAATAGCTATCACCCGTTCACCTACAAAAGATCGATTATCTTTAATCAATTTCTTAATGCCTATAAATATTCAACGACGGAATCTGTTTTGGACTCAGAAATACAAATATTAACTAGCAGATTCTTAAACAGGGGTTATTCCATTACCACAATAAACCGAATTAGGGTACAAGCTAAGGATAGGATACAAAATACTACACCAATCAACAATAGTAATATCAAAAAATACTTTATTTCTGTCCCATATGTTGAACAGTGGCACAAACAACTTGACAGATTCTTTAAAGATACCGAATTTAAAATTGTAGCTAGGCCAATACGGAAGTTACAGACTACACTGAACAATCGCTCGGTTCTTTCAGCGTTCGCAACACAAATTAATGATCTGTTTTACAACATTTCTTGCGGTGATTGCGACTCGTCTTATCAGGGTTCGACCCGATTTTCTCTTAATATTCGTGTAAATCAACATGAAGCCTCAGTTCGTGCTTCTCGTTCAGCAGCGTCAGAATTAGCCTTTCATGCCATTAACGAAAAACATACTTTTTTATTTAACGAAGCCAAAATACTTAACGTTCAACGTAATTATACGCGACTAGAAAAGAATAGCGAAAGCTTAAAAAGCGGTACTCACCTTGAAATTAATCTGCGATGGTTTACTTAGGTAGCGTGGTTAATGTTTAAGTTGAATTGTTAAATTGAAAAATTAAAAGGGAGGGAAGTAGGTAAAAGTTGACCGAGTTAAATAGGCGCAAGGAAATAGAAGTGTACACATCCAATCCTTGGTTGTCATCGAAATAAAAGAAAAGGAAAGAATAGTTAAAAACTGTAAGTGAATCCGGTCACCGGATTCACTTACAGTTTCGTATTGTTATACGCGACTATTAATTGCAGAAACCGTTGAAATTAAATTACACCAGAATTCTGTTAATGTTCGGCGGCCATATTTGATCTCCGATGCATGGACCTTTACGCGCATGCGCGAAGACAAATAATCCCTATTTAAGTACCAGGTTTAACCCGATTCGGTAATTTTCATTCCTGTGATCACGACATACGGTCGAAAAGCGTTGGCAGCTTAAGGAAGGAAAATCGTTTTGAATATTTTCGTTAGATTCTTTTAATTGCGTTAATTTGATTTTTAATTGTTTTATATTGATTTGAATTGTGTTAAATTGATTATTTAATTATTTATATTTTACTCTAATGTACCAGTAAGTTGTGGATTTTTTCGTTTTTACCGTTTTAATTTCTGGAGGGTATCATACGGAAGAGTTCTACGCACTATATTGATGTAAACTCCTCTTATTATTTTACTAATAATTAAAATAAATTAAAATTGTTTCTGTCTGTCTGTAAGCAGTTCGCTCGATACATAATCGCTTAGCGTATATTCGGGCATTTAAGTTGCATTTAAATGTTATAAGCCATGATTTCAAATAGCAAAAATTAAATTTAAATTAATTGCAATTACCGTATAATATGAACAATTAAAATTAATATACTGTAGTACACAACTGTCATTATGTTATACAATTAGAATAATTCAATTACTTTGATTAAAGTGGTACAAAATTGAATACTGTAGAATTTCACTGATTCGCATTAATATAAATTCCTTGTGCTAATCCCAATTAACGAAAAATCTGAATTATAGAACATATAATTATACGCAAATATTTTTAAGCCATAGTTCATAAAAACAACAAATTTATTGGCATTCCAGGCACGCATATTAATTTAGGTGGTATTAAGACACATATGACGTAAAGAAAGAGAAATATATATTTTTAAAAACTTCTATATTTAAAACAGAGTTGATATGAAATCAAACATAATAACATGATTTTTGAACAATAAACTTTGTGTTAAACGTTAATAATTATAATTTAATCAGATGTACACGGACCCTCCCCAATAGAATTGCTCTGTTGAGTAAACATCCTGTTATACCGCCGCTTCAGAATGTCATTCTTCATTCCTCTTGGAATAGAAATATTTTTTGAATTCATCATCAGAATTGGTGGCAAATTTAATAAAAGTATCGAGGCAACCGCTGCTTTTCGTGTGATTTAACTTTTCTTTTTGTTTACTTTCACTTCACCAACAGATTTTTCCCTTTAAATGCTGTTACTATTTCATCTCTTCTCGACATTCTTATATCACCCAAATTAATATCTTTTTCGACATTCCTTATCTTTGATTCCATTTAAATAAATAAGAACTTCGACATCATTCAATCGCTTTTTCTATGATTTACTTACTCTGGTTTATTTATTCCAACTTGCAGCCCAGTTGTAAATAACACATTTTATGCTATAATTTCATAATTTTTAATATTAACTACGGTCTTTATTCCTCTTGTCAGAATCAGTTGTGAATTCCGCTGAATTCGTGGTTGTGCCAGAGTATGAACAGAACATTTCTTTTAAGATAAACTTGAAAAAAATGTTTATTTTGGTGATGGGAGAGGAGAAAGGGCTAATTTTCGGCAATCTTTGGTCCTGTAAACTACAGAACCGGAATTATATTCCACGAAAACAGCTTAAAAATTCTACAACAGACAAATTCCTCAACTTTTCAAGGTTTTTCATTTATTCAGAAACATGATGTTCTCAACTGCACTACACTCTGAGACAATGAAATTGCAGCACCCAGAGAGAATTAGCGGAAGTGCCCGCAAATCAGTAGGCTAATGAGTTGAGCCGAGATATACAGATGATTACGATACGAGACCAATCGGACGGAAGCTTCGGCCGATATAAAAACGAACGTAGAGATCATGAAGTTCAAAGAAGCGCGTGTGTGAAGCAGTTAGCAGGCTTCTGTCTCACAAGAACCGACTTCAGAGTGCAAGAAAATTTAGGGAATGCTAAGACGTCATGTTCGACGCTGATATCAGCAACTGCGACAGAGGGCAGATTATCAACGTTGAAGAAGCTGGATGGTCACTGCGTCACGTAGCGGAACGTGTGGGGTGGGACAATACCACAGTGCACACATGTTGGCAACAGCAGCTGCAGGAAGATACAACTGCTCGTCGAATGGATAGTGGAGCACGACAGAGGACTACAAACGGGAGGACTGTTTTATCTGTCGACAAATTTACACCACATCTAGAACCATGCTGGCTACCACCGAACGAGCTGTGACATCAGCTGGCTGTCACCCCCATCACACGTCGAACCATTCCATGCAGACTAGCGATTACGTCGATAACCCTTAACCGTTGTCCATCGTCAACAGCGTCTGGAATGGTGCGGTGCACAGGCCACCTGGGTAGAGACTGGAGTAAAGTAGTCTTCAGTGATGAATCCTGCTTCTGCTTAGGGCCCGATGATCGCCGCATATACGTGTGGCAACGAGATGTTGAACGCAAATCCTAGAGCCATTGCTGAATGTCATGCTGCACGTCCTGCTGATGTTATGGTGTGGGAAGCGATCAGTTTTGATAATCGGTCGCCGGGTCGCCGGGTCGCCGTTGGTGTTCGCCAACAGCAATCTGCTTACTGCCATGTCGCCGAGATTTTGTAACTTGTCGCTCTCTCCCTTTCTCAGTGGGGTGCCTGACGACAGTTTTCAGTAAGAAAGATATTACAGGGGTTTCTTTTGAGTGTCTTAGTGATGTGGACGTACTGTCTTGACCAGCCAGCCAGGTCCTCGAATTTTTTCCCCCATCGCCCATGTATGGGCCATGATTGGATGCCATCTGCAGAGCCACCCGCAGCCAGCACAGACCACGAATGTTCAAGAGGCCTCGTGGGAAATACCGCAGTAGGCTATTCGAAACCTGTACGTCTTAATGCCGAAACACTGCTCAATGTATCCGCAACCGTGGTGGATTTACATCATTCTGATCTGTCCACTGTAAATAAATAAATAAAATTTCTGTTTATACTCCGGGACGACTACACGGTCAGAGGAGTTCACAAGAAACAGCACCGTATTTAGCAGTCACGGGCTTGAACCCCGGTCACTCAAGGCACGTGTACTTATGCACAACCGAGTCTGACCACTCGGCTACGGCGGCTTTAAGCATCATTTTGTCTCATTAAATATGTTCACACACACACATTAGAGTCTGCAACTTCTATCGTGTTTCTTAACTCCTTGGCTATCATTACTCTTACGTATCCGCTATATATTCTTGTTGCTTCGGGGTGCTACAATTTCAATATCACAGAGCGTACTATTTCCGGAAAATAACTATCACTTTCTTCAAGAACGCGTTCTAAATACGCGCTGATGTGATCTGTGTAGAATCTGAAAACTTCGAATGCGTCATACCTAATCTAACCGAGATATTTTACAAACTTTCGAGAAGTAAGAGACTGGTTTCTTTTAATGCTGATTTTGTAAATGTTTTAATCAAACTGAAGGAAAAAATATTAGCTACACGATCACGATGGAACATATCTTTACTTCCTCCTAAGACACCCCCCTGGTGTAACTACTGTTCTGGAACTTATATATATATATACACATATATAATTATAATATACATATATATATACACATACATACATACAGAATTTCGCTCCTGGAATAAAGCGATTCAGCAATGTTCATTAATCAGTAATTTAAGCTCTTTTAAAAAAGAGAAGTCTTTCATTTGGGCCTCTTCATTCTTTAAATACTCTGCAGTGAACTTAAAGTGAATTCGGTGTCAAAATGCGAATCTCTGTCGTAGTTTGTTTCTACCAACCCTTTTCATTCCCCCTTTTCTCAGACGCGATTGACTTCATGATTTTCAAGTGACCCAAATAAAAGCGAAAATAAACTTTATTGAATGTAAGTGAAACTTCCTTGTAAAGGAACACGCCAGGTGGCGCAGTTATCGATCTCTGTGTAAACCATCGTACGCACTGTAAACAAACCGCCATCTCGGACACCTTGAAATGCTGCTCTCTATTACTGCGATGATGGAATCAATATTTTCGAGCACAAAGCATTCATCCACGGCAAGCTCATGTGCCTGTGACGAGAGGACAGAGAGAGAGAGAGAGAGAGGGGGGAGCGCCCACACGTTTTGGTGTTGTTGCCGCTGCTGATGCTGTGAAGTGCAGGAAAGAAAGACCATCACTCGACACAAAAGACTTTCAATTACACTTCATGAATCTGAAATGACACCATAACGAAAGCAACAAAGCTTCCACAGGTCCAGTCATTGTCTATTACTGCCCTCTGGCGGATTTTATCGACAATCGACTATTGATAAGATGTTTTTATTTTGTAAGAGACTGTAGCATGCCACGAGGTATGAGCAAACTGGCTTCTGTGCCCGTCATTGCACTCTCGTTTAAACACTTCGATATTTTCTCTAATCCTATGAACAACTAAAATGAAATGAAGACAGCACGCATGAATAGGCTAAAAACTAAAGCAATGGAAATGGGGAAATGGAAATGTTTCGCCAGCTTAATGTTTGGCTGAAGAAACAAGAGGTAATCTTGGTTGCATATCCTTCGCAAACTAAGATTTCCTCTTCTTCCACTTCCTACACAGGCTTTACAATAACATTTTTAAGAGGAATAAATTTCAGAATATAATTCTTTGAATGGTTTGGTCAGAAAACTAGAAAACAACTGATTCACTGATTTCTGGAAAATAAATATGGAATTTTTAAATTAGGAATATCAAAGTAATTTAGTTTAAATACAGTATGGTTATTCTTCAAACGTATTTACTACATATATATATATATGATTTTATCTAAAAAAAATATGTATTATAATTATCATCGAATTGTCATGAAAACAATTAATAAATAACACCGTTTGAACCACAACCAAAGTTACGTTTCGGAGATTATAAAACTATGGCAACCCGTCATCCTGTGAAAACGCAACTGGAAGCCAGCTTGCGTTGAGTCAGATCGTTAGTAAACTTACAGATTGCCTCGCCCTCTTCGGCCTCAAGTTAATCCAGATAAATCTGCCCATTTGCGGATGACGAATAAAACGATTCTCTTTCATTTTCCGTCACTGCGAAACGCATTAATTCCAAAGGTAGCCCAACATAAAGACCAAGGTGTATTACTGTAGTAAATTTACTATCAGTAAACATACTGAAGTCATCTTACCTTAACTACGCCGTGCCTTCTGGCTTTTAAGGCAGGATTTAGTACACATAAGAAATCGTAACAAAATACAAACAGCAAAATATTCAACCCATTGTACTAATTTCTCCCCTGTCTGACAAACATCGTGGGGTCTTTATCGCACGCACTCTAAGACAACCTGATAAAAAAAAAAAAAAAAAAAGACTTCACACTACCAAAGAATAAAATCCCGGCTCGCGAATCTGAGCATATTCCGCAAATATAGAGAGGATCTGATCGACTCCCCCCCTTTCCACTTTTTTTTTTTTTTTTTTTTTTTTTGCACCTAAAATATCCATCCTGAAATTTATTAAAGTCCGTTTATAAACACTGCATAACTGAGAGGAAATGGTAGCACAATGCCGAGGAAACTCGTTATGAACGTGACGAGCAACGAATTTTTGTTTGTTTGTTTTTTTCTTACTACAAATCAACATAAAATTAGGGGGGGGCTCTAGTTGAGAAAATGAAAAGTTACTTTAGCTTGGTTTATTTGCAATGTAATTCATTAACGTGAAAGCGCATTAATGTTGTTTATTCATATAAGTGCATTAGCGTCATTTCTATACATGCAAACCAACCGAAGTTGTGCAGTAGCATCATTACATATCTCATGATGCTAATGCACTAATTTATATGACAAACCCTTTCCGCAGTCTATGGCTTTTAGTCCTAAATCTTACACGTGTTGTTTATTCATTAAAAAAGTCATATATACGTAAAATGCAATTTTTTTCGTTGGAGTGGTAACCTTTGGCGTGTTTATATAAAATTGAGCACTACTTCAACTACAAAAAACCAAAGAGTTTGATATGTTGTAGTTTTAAGAGTTTCAGGCGCATCAGCGACCGACTTGGACCATATTATGCCGTGAGAGAGAGAGAGAGAGAGAGAGAGAGAGAAAGAGAGAGAGAGAGAGAGAGAGCCACTTTGCATGTTTTGTGGCTGAAAATCCCGGAATAATCACGGAGTTAGAACTGTTCCCCCCCCCCCAGCCTCGAATTGGCTAACTACAGCCTTGATTGAAGAGGACTTAAGAAATTCCTCCAGTCGTAGATGAGAATCAAACTTCGACCTCCAAAAGAGCAACAAATGGCGAAACCACTACAGTCCTAGAATTACGGAGAACACTGGGTATCTCGCCGTTATATTAAATAATTTTATATAACAACAGCGTATAGCTCACTATAGCTATCAGGGCTCCAAAATGCAGAATATATCGGGACACTCGTGTTACTAAAAGCTTTGAGGACCTGATGGAGGATCTAGGCCTAATTGTCGTTTTCTGTGAAGAGCAAGGTTTGTCAAACTGGAATGTAAAGTATAATCACAACCAAAACTATGGACAAATTTTCCAATCACTGAACAAAGGAAGAAGAGGAGCAGGTTAAAGAACAGAGTTTGATATACTTCAGCGTAAGTTGTGAAGTCAAAACAGAGCCAGCTATCAGTAAGCGGCCCTGACGCAGAGTGACCACCGAGTTGCGAAAACTCCGACGAAGAACAGTAGAATGGGAACTTTGGTAAAAGACCTAAATGCCAAAATAGGTCAAATTCGTTTGAATTGTCTAGTACAACGAAGTGTTTCTCCAGACTTTTCAATGAAATTTGTCCAAATATGAATGGCCTAAGCCAGTGGTTTTCAACCTTCTTTTAATAACAGCACCCCTAAGTAATTTATTTTATTTTGCGGCACCCCTACTCAATTTTCTGCCTGTTAAATCCGATTCTCTCTCTGTATATATATATATATATATATATATAATATTAAAAAATATATATGTTATATGATATTTATTACAATAATATAATTATAAAAATTACATTTCATAATACAAATTATATATATATACAGTATATAATTTTATTCTTTATATAGAGGTATTAAGTAAACATCAATTATAGATCACCACAGCATTAAAAAGATACTGTACACCTTTTTATAATGAAATAAACATATAAATTTTAAAAAAATAATAAGTTTAAGTAACTTAAACCCAAATTACGTGGCACCCCTGGAATGTTGTTGCGGCACCCCGGTTGAAAACCACTGGCCTAAGCCAAGACGTTATTGGAAGGTCGACAGAGATAGAATCCATATTGACAATCTACAGACACAGAAAGTTTCTAGGAACTGACAATTAATAGATTTCTCTCTTTCTTTGACAAGGGCAATAGATTTCTCTTTTTCTCTAACAAGGGCAACAGAGCAATACACACTAACTGAAAGACGATGATATGCAACTCATCTTAGGAATTGGCTAAAAATGAGAAAATTTCTATTTAGACCAAGAAAACCAATGTCAACTCAGGCGCATTATAAACATTTTTACGTCTCAGATGAGATAGTACTGCGACACCAGCAATAAGGAAAAGCGAAAAAAATGACAATGTTAAGCATTTACTTTATTTCTTTAACTGTAAAGCCAAATTTTAGCGTCTATCTCTGCTGTTTCATACTTTATAATATTATCTTTAAATGGTAAACTTTCGATATTTTTTGTAGAATAGATAAAAAAAAAGTAATTTACTACAAAAGGCTATATATATATTGCATAATGCACAAGACAGAAACATCTCTAATGAAATAAGCAATGGTAATAGCTTAATTTACACAATTATGACAGATAAACTACTATGTTCTCCACAACTTGAACAGGCTTCGTTCACTGTCTTTCTTATTTGATCACATTCTCTGCAAGCATGATATTTTGGTAGGCAAACAATTTTTAGTATTCACCTTCTTAGAACTTTTATGGCTCTTTTAAACTGGTTTCGCTTTTAACTTAGACGCATCTTGTTCCATTCTATTTTTACTTTACAATCTCTCTTTTTCCTTACCTTCCAAAATCTTAACAAGAGAACTTGTGAAAACACTAACGACCCGATTTTTATTATAAGTTCTGACCATCTGAAAGTGGAATTTGAAGTTTTTTAAATTTACTGCAATAACTTGCAATAAATTGCGAATAATAGACACAGATTACTGTAAAAAAAACGTGATACACAGTTTCATAGCAGTATGGATCGCAAAATTCCACCGTACCTTAGGACTAAACTAATCTAAATTCACTACTTATTTACGAGCCCACGTGAGTAGCACAGGTGCCATAATCATCGTCTTCCTCAAACCAGTGGAAAAGACCTGCGCTCGAATCCCATCAATGACACGAAGAATTGTTATGGGCATTTTTCTCATCGTGGCTGAGTTAGTCGGTCTGAGGAGAGGGTAGCATGTTTTTTTTTTTCTTTCGGAAACTCGAGTTTATCGTCTAATAAACAAAAAGTTGAACATACGCAATTTAGAGACATAACATATACGGTGCAATATGGTCTAAAGCTCTAATGCACCTAAACCCCTACAGCAACAACAATAACAATTTATTTACGAAATGAAAAAGTACATGAATACTGTATAACAAAAATCGTGTAACGTTATTAGATGCAGTCTTGTCCCGAAACTCCCCCTCTTATTTATGAGGCGATATATATATATATATATACAAGAATGGACAAAATAATGGAAACACTTCTGATAAGGGTTACAGGTATGCACTAATATTGTGCTGGGTCACCCCTTTTTTTTTTTTTTTTTTTAACAGCTTGTATTATACATGGAACAGGTTCAAATAAACCTTGAACTGTCTTAAGAGGAATATTGGACCATTTTTCATCGAGGAACGTTTCAAGCTCCTTGAGTGATAAAGGTGGAGGAAATCTGCTTCTTACTCTTCTCTCCAAATATGTCCACAATGGCTAGTTTAAGCTTGGTGATTGCAAGCCATGGGAGATGCTTAGCCTCAGGTTCATGCTCCTGAAACCAAGACTGGATACTGCAATACATCTGGCTATATGTATTGCAGTATTATCATCTTGAAACATGGCATCGTTTGTGGGGAAACATTTCCGCCATGGAACGAACTTGTTCACTCAGAATATCAAGATAATCAGTAGCAATAATTCAGCGGTTCAGGGTGATGATAGGACCTAAAAAATACAAAGACATTGCTGCCTAAACCATTGTTGATCGTCCTCCGTGTTTGGCGTTTACACAAGATAGTCAGGATCATGCGCTTCCTTCGGCATTCGCAAAACGTAAACCCTACTTGATGTTGGACAAGTGTGAATACCGATTCGTCAGAAAATATGACAAGTTTTCAATCATCAAATTTTCAGCTTTTGTGTTCCTTATACCACTGCTTACACCAATGTTCCTTAGACCAATGATTTTTTCTCATTATTTTAATTAGGATGTAGTATTCATGGTTCCGTGCACTGAGACCAAACCAGAAGATTCCCTTGCGATTCTATTTCTCCCCCAGATGATGTTGTATTACATCTCTAAAAGACTTCACAATTCTAATGGCTTCATTCATTAATTTTAACCTTGGAGTTACATTTGTAGTTATAAGGTATATTTGCATATCTCTAATCTTTGCCTGATTCTAAGGATGCTTTCATTATAATAGCTAAAGGCTTGAAGGCCCCTTTTGCTGCTTCCTTCAATTAATAGATTATATCAGATTTTGGCATCTTGTTCATTTTTAATTATTATAATTTCGCCTCTAAGTCCCTTTTCAGTTATCAAAAAATCACTCAATTCCTAGTTAGTATTAGTAATATCCTGGTAGACCGATGAGACAAAACATTATGACCAGCGAGTCATTATGCAAATCAAAGTAAGTGTAGGTGAACTACGGCGCGTACGCGGGTCGAGACACGGTATAAAAAACGCCTGAAACTGAGCTCCGTTAATCAGTGTTACTCTTGTTCTTCAGATGGGAAAGGCAGTGGAATTAAGTGAGTTTGACAAAGGCCAAATTGAAATGGCCAGACGACTGGGTCAGAGCATATCCGAAACGGCACGGCTCATGGGATATTCACGGTCAGCCGTGGTTAGTACCTACCGAAAGTGACCCGAGAAGGTAAAACCCACGAACCGAGGTGTTGGACGACCACGGCTCATCGATACTCGAGGTGAGCGAAGGATTTCCCGGATGGTACGTGGCAACAGAAGGGCGACTGTGGCGCAACTCGCCCGTAACTGGAATGCTGGTGACGAGGGTAATGTGTCACAACACACAGTTTATCGAACCTTGCTGAAACTGGAGCTGTGTAGCCGCAGGCCACTCTGTGTGCCCATGCTAACCACGGTTCACCGGCGACAGCGCCTACAATGGCCATGCGAACATCGAAACTGGACCTTGATTGATTGGAAGAAGGTCATCTGGTCCAATGAATCACGTTTCCTGTTGCACCATGTGGACGGCCGGCTACGTGTGCATCGTTTACCTGGGGAAGTGATGGCGCCTGGATGCACCGTGGGACGAAACCAAGCCGGCGTCGGCGGTGTCACGCTTTGGGCGATGTTCTGCTGGGATACCCTGGGTCCAGTCATCCATGTGCCGTGCACTCTGACATCTACTACTTACCTAAACAAATCCGAGGGTGCCCACAAGGTTCAATCCTGGGGCCACTCCTTTGGAATCTGGTGATGGACGGCTTCCTCAATCAGAATCTCAATGGGGCAGATGCACAAGCATTTGCAGACGAACTCGTTCTGATGCTGGAGGGGGACAGCCGGGCACAACTGGAAGCCACTGCAAACCGGGCAATTGACTCCCTGCAAACGTGGGCGAAACAGAACAACCTAACAATATCACCAACCAAGACATCCTCAATACTCCTCAAGGGTTCTCTCGACACGAGAAGGCCACCACAAATCAAAATAGAAGGAACCACGATTAAACTAACTACAGAACTAAAATACCTCGGAATCGTATTGGATAAAAACTTACCCTTTACCCCACATCTCATCTATCTCCAGAGAAAGATCAGGAACTACTCAGCTCTCATAGCAAGAGTCACACGAAAAGATTGGGGGCTACGGAAACGGACCCTGTCTCTCTTTTACAAGGCTTTTTTCATCCCTGCTGTCTCATATGCTGCAGGGATTTGGTACAACAAAGCAACCACGGCTGTGAACAAAAGGAAATTAGAATCAATACAGCGTAGCATCTTGCTCACCATCACAAGAGCATGCTGCACTGTCAGCTCTCATGCGCTGCAGGCCCTGGCAGGATCACTCCCCCTGGACCTGGAAATTGTCCGCTGCGGCATGATCTTTCAACTGTCCAGAGGTAAAAGTGTATCCTGCATCGGCTTCACTACCGATCCAGCCAACAACAGCAACATAG
The DNA here is from genome assembly GCF_048544385.1 of Mastigoproctus giganteus. Taxonomy (NCBI): domain Eukaryota; kingdom Metazoa; phylum Arthropoda; class Arachnida; order Uropygi; family Thelyphonidae; genus Mastigoproctus; species Mastigoproctus giganteus. The sequence goes on from NC_143575.1 coordinate 203,776,119, forward strand.
AGAAAAAACGTCTTATCAACCACCTCCAGCAAACCTGGCAGTCCCGATGGGCAGAATCAACTAAAGGTGCCATAACCCGGAAATTTATCCCGGACGTTACCCAAGTCTACCCTCACCAGCCGGCCTGGTTCTCACCGGGGCTCTACACCACCTTCCTTCTAACGGGACATGGTTCCTTTAATGCCAAACTTTCGCCCTACGGAATAAAAGAATCACCACTATGTCACTGCGGTGAAAATCAGACATGGACACATCTGATGCATGAATGCCCCCTCTTTGATGATATAAGATGTCACTTTATAACAAAAATATGTTTCAACCCGAAGGATCGGGAGCACCTTGTACTGTCGGAGGAGGAGTACTATAGAGCCCTCTCGAAATTTGCGCACGAACTGTTCAGCAGACTACGAGCATTACCACAACTTCCCTAAACTCGACACTGGAACTCTGACAACTGAAACGGACAACAATGACTAGGACTTTACTGGATGAGACCTATATCCCCTTAGTGACACCATCCCACACTGACACCCTGATTATTGGAACAGCAGTGGATGAGATCCTATCCCAACACTGACCAACTAATGGACTGTACACTGTCATGGACCTGACGAAGCCACAGCTTTGCTACATACACGCCATGTTAGTGATCTGAGCTGGCTCCCTTGTTCGGCCCTTTCTTCTCCCTTTCCCCGGCGGGGGGAGGTGACGGTTTTCCTGTCTCCTCCCCCTCCTTGCCGACCCCACTCTTCCCTCTGGTGGGGTATGGGCATGCCCCACTGATTCTACCTGGGGTCGTCTCCTCTATTGACCCCATTCTTCTGTCTTTATCCCTCCAGTCTTCATTCTCCCTACCCAACTCTATCTGTATGCAAGCGAATGCCCCACACCCCAAAAATAACCGTGTCTAAATTACGCTGTTCGCCCACCATTTTGGCTTTTCTAATTCCAGCGCAATATTCCCATGCAATTTTTTTTTTTTTTTTTTTTTTTAGGTCCTAGCAACTGAAATCCCAGGAAACTAGGTGGCAGGACCTGCCAGAGTCCAAATTTAAACTAGTGGTTACCTGGTCTGCCTCCACGGGGCGAAGTGCGGGCAACGTTGGGCCTCAGCTGGGGTCCAGCGGCTAAATGGCCAGAAGAACAACGGTACATAACACAACACACTCACATGATCCATACACTTTTAAATCTCTGGCCTTCCCAGTGAACTGGTACACTCACAATGAAAGCAACGCGGAGATGGGGGGAACCCCTGGTGCCGTTAGACACTTAACACACTTTACACTTTGCACTTTGCACTTTGCACCTAAACAAATAAGAATCAACAATAGAACAATTCAGCTGGCCACAGAACTAAAGTATCTGGGTGTTATCCTGGACCGTAATCTATCTTTCACCCCACACCTAAAATATATACAGGCTAAGATGAAAAAATATGCTGCCATGCTTGCCAGAGTGACACGTCGCGACTTGAGCCTAAAAAGGCACACCCTTGCGATCCTTTATAAAGCAACCATTATTCTGGCAATCACATACGCCTCCGGTGTCTGGTTCCACAGAGCCTCAACAGTGATAAACCGCTGACGACTGGATATTATACATAGACCCATCCTATTGACCCTCACCTTAACATGCAAGACAGTCTCTACCCATGCACTACAAGTGATCACGGGTGCTCTCCCTCTTGATCTTGAGGTGACTCGCACCGGCATGCTTCAACAACTCAGACGTGGCAAAGCCACAACCTTTCAGGACCACACCACGGACCCGGTAATTAATTGTAAAGCTGAGAAGTACAGGCTGCAAACCTGCTTAACATCAATATGGCAACAACGCTGGACGATGTGTGACAAAGGAGACGTCACCCGAAGGTTCCTCCCAAACTTGCAACGAGTATACCCAAAATATCCCTCATGGCTCTGCCCTGGTCTCCATGTCACCTACCTTCTCACTGGACATGGAGCCATCTGCTATAAGCTTAACCTCTTCGGACTAACAGATAACCCAGCATGTGCGTATGCTGGGACCACCTGCTGCACGAGTGTGAGTTGTATGAAGATCTTCGGGGTCACTTCATCACACGAGTCCGCTTCAACCCTAAAAACCAAGAGCACTCACCAAGTGCTCTTGGTTTAACAAGTTGTAGGTCAGCACATCTCAAGTGTGCAAGAAGATAATTTTTCCATTAGACAGCTGAGGAGGCAAATTGAAGTCACCACAAATTAAGTGAGAAGCTGTGGGATACAGCTGATTGATTACCCAGTTGGATATTTCAAGGATGATCTGCTGGGAAGGCGTTGGGGGTATATACACCATACAGACGTCAAACTTCACGAAGTTGTGTCCTAACGTAACGAGGATTGCTTCATAATTTGACGAGTTGCTGGATTTATTATCCAACAGCTTGAAAAAATTAAAAACAAATTATAATATCAGGGATCCCCGTAAATGATTACATCTACTCATATATTTATTTTGTCTGTAAATTGCGTGTGTTCTCTGGTCAATTTGCCTGTTTGCTGGACGAAAAAAACCCAGTTTCTGAGGGGAGGGGGACCTTGGTATCTACGCCTGAGACAGACTAACTCAGCCACGGAGTGAAAAGAGCCTACTGAAGTTAGTCGCGTCATCGACGGGATTCGAACCCGGGTCTTTTCCATCCAATGTGGGGAGAACGGTGACGATACCACTGTGCTACCGGCGCAGACCGGTAGCACAGTGGAATCGTCACCGTTCTCCTGTGTCACTGTGTCATCCCACAGCGCCAGTTCTGCTTACCAAAAGTGGCCCACTGGGCACTCACATCCTTTCGTCCGGGCTTCGAGTCAAGCAAGCCGGACTTCTCACCCATTTAAAGTTTGAGAATAGGTTGAGGTCGTTTCGGCCCCAAGATTTCTTGTAAAATATTGCAACGCCTTCAACCCTTGCGTGCAATCGTAGATGTGAATACGGCCCCATAATCAGCTGGAGCAGCTGCCGCTAAGAAATCTTGATCATCCATCATTGAGCCAGGTTTCGGTGATGGCGAGCAGGTCAAGATATCCCGGGAGCAGAATTTGTTCCATGGTGTCAAGCTTGTTCCTAAGTGCAGACAGGTACTCTGATGCGGACGGGTGGCCTCTGACATTTTTTTTTTTTTTTTTTAGAAGCATTAGCAACTAAGGCCATATTGCTCCGGGGACATGCGGTGGTTCATTCCCTGACCTTTCCGCATCCTCCGTATTTGGTGGTGACGGGCTCGAACCCCGGTCTAATCAAGAAGCGTGTGCTAAGCACTGCTGCTCCTGCCCACCTGGCTACGGAGGCGCCGACCTCTGACATGGCACTAGTCGATTCACTAGGGTGTGTCTAGGGTTGACGAGCACAGGGATCGGCATATTGGTGTTCTGTGTCTGTGCTTCTGGTTGTGGTAACGAGATCTGTGATTGCTATGAATCAGGGTACCATTAGTGGAAGTCCTTTGCATTACTTCTATATCGCTGCCCTTTGTGCCCAAGATATGGCATAACAAGAACTCCAGCAGGCCACATTTCAGGATTGAAGAGTGCTTCAAAATCTGCAATAACTACATCGATCTTAAAGGAGGCGTAGGTGGGATATTTCGTGGATAGCTTGGTGACTCTACCATTCATTTTGAATGCAGCAAGAAGGTTTCTCACATCATCAGCTGTGGTAGCAGAGGACAGCCTAATAATGAAGACATTACGCGTCCGCTTATCTATCGTTCCAGTGTTCGCAATTTGCATCTTGCTGAAGTGCGGATTGGTTCCAATAACTTGGGGCTCACTTCCTTAAGATTTAGATTACAGATCAGTGTTCTCTGTTCTTTTGTTCCTCTTGCAATCATTGTATATGTTGTAATGTCTCTATGGGTCTTTATATTTGATACGAACGTGGTCCCATTATAAATGGTGACCTCTCGCGTTGTTTGAGGTGGTGCCTCAGTTGCGATATACTTCAGCAGCCAAAGCATTATTCGGTTTCCAGAGCGAGGACCCCATATCTGAGTTTTGTGATCGCGAGTAGGTGGCACTTGACAGGTTCTGCTCCTAATGACTTCTTTGGATCTTCTGGGAGGCAGTATTTCCTGAGTATCTGTTGGCATCTGCTGCGATTTCGGCATATACAGGGTTAGTGCTACGTTCAGGGCAGACAACTTCAGCCTCATATATTGTAAGAATAGAGGAAGGAGAGGGGTCATGTTGTAATAAAAATGGGAGGTTTGGGTAGGAGCTCTCGGTTTCGCATGAAAGTGTCCGCCAGGAGGATGCTGCTCATGATGGTTAGTTTGAACAGCAAGATCACAAGCAGACTGCTTCAGGTCATCAAAGTTTTTTCCCAACACCTCCAATTTTTTGTGTATGCATTCATTGTGTTCTCCTAGTCGCTTGTTTTCAAGTCTGCGAGGATATTGTGAATTGGTGATGGCTTTACACTGATAGTTGTCTCGATATTTGTGAGGTGTGAGACAAAGAGTGGACTGTGTTCGAATGATACATGAGTAACTATTGCGGGGATCTCTGTTTATAGGAAGTTATCCTGTTGGGAACTACTATATTTTTGCATGATGTGTTCTGAAAGGCAGTTTTGTTCTGTCAGTAATGAGTCAGGATTCAATTCCTCATTTGAATCAGGCAATCTCAGTTTTTCCGTGTCTACTTCAGGTTCGGGTTCGGTCCTGTGCTTAGGTGTGTCCGAAGTTAGCGTAGCGTCGTTGTTAAATGTTTCACTAGTTGTTCCTAGTGAATGTGTATAATTTTCTCCCCTACAGGGGGGACAACGCCATACTTTCCGTCGCTGCTTCCAGAGCCTCTTTAGGTCTAAAGCGAGACATTCGCTTCCGTATGTCTTGAGACAGGAAGTACATTTTATTATTACGTCTGGAACAATTCCACAAATTACACAGCTTTCATTATTTAGGTGATTTTGCTTTAAAGGCATTTTCGAATTCTAGGTGCACATAAAAAGATGAAGAGTGGGCTGGTAAAGAGTTTACAGTTGTGTTTAGTAGTTGCCTTAACTACGTGTCGTACTCCCAGCGATACAGGAAATAGTCAAATCGAGAAACCTAATTGTCAACAATTACAGCAACGCGTACCTGTTAGCATGCAGTCAGCGAAATGCTAAGCCTAATGAGATAATATTACGAAATCGGAAGGTCAAATAACTAGCAAAAGTAAAAAAATTTCTTACATTTCTTACAGAAGTTTAGAAAGTGTTCATCTAGATATGGTAATAACGAAATTTCAGTTCATGGTGCACAGTTTATACTGAAATAGTGACAATACTGTAAGCATCAAAACTCTTAAGGCTTCATTCAGGTGCGCCACCTCTGTCCAAATCCCAAGGTGAACCAGAAATGAGAATGGAAATGTTCAACTTCTTGAACATTTCCATTCTCATGATAGGTCGTCCAGTTTCGGTAAGCGTGGACGTCGCTCCAGTGGAGCGACGAGTCGCGCTTTACGCTCCTCCAATCTGATGGACCTGTTTAGTTATGAAGAACTCTTACTACCTGCTGACCCACACACACCGGAACAGCTACAGCTCTGCACGGAAAATGAAACATATCACACAACTGCAATTGAAGAACCCTTCACCACAACCGAGCTCAACTTAGCTGCATCTAGAATCAGAAACAAGAAGGCTCCGAGCAGAGACATGCTCGATCCAGAAATCGTCCAGAAGGCCAATGAACTTATTCCCACTACAATACTCAACCTGTTAAACCACTGTCTCCACCAAGGATTCTTCCCCACACAATGGAGGACTGCAATCCTTAGACTTATATTGAAGAATGCAACCAAACCACATGATCTGCCACAATCTTACCGGCCCATTGCACTGCTGCCAGTCTTCAGCAAACTTCTCGAACGGATGATCTCCCATTGAATAGAAGCCCACTACAATGACGCTGGTCTCTCCTCACCTAAGCAGTACGGTTTCCGGAAAGGACGCTCCACGATTGATGCACTGGAAACAATCATTGAAGCTGCTACCAACTGCAACTCCAAATACTTTCTACTAATCTCCTTTGACTTTGCTGGTGCCTTCGATTCCCTCTGGTGGCCCAGCGTCCTGGGCAGGCTCCGAAGAGCGCATGTTCCAGAAAACTTATATAGATGCATCAAGACCTATCTCCAGGACCGGCGAGTTGTCGTGTCTGCTCCCCACTGCAGTGTCTCCAGACCAGTCTTCAGGGGATGCACTCAGGGATCTGTCCTGGGGCCTCTCCTATGGAATCTGGTGCTGGATGATTTCCTGAACACCAAACTCAACAATGTACAAACCCAGGCCTATGCAGATGACCTAGTCATGCTCTTTTCTGCCAATAACAGAACCCAACTAGAAGCAACTGCCAACCAGGCCATCTTCACCCTTCAAGCTTGGGCAGAGCATAACAACCTAAAGATCTCCCCAGAGAAAACCAATTCGATCCTACTAAAAGGCACCCTTGATTTGAGAAGACCAGCCCAAATCAAGGTCAATGGTGTTACAGTAAAACTAAAAACAGAGCTTAAATATCTAGGTTTGATCTTAGACAAAAACCTTTCCTTCACTCCTCATCTAGACCAACTCAGGATTAAGATCAGGAAGTATGCTGCCCAAGTCTCAAGAGTTGCCCAGAAGGACTGGGGCTTAAAGAAGAGAACGCTGTCACTCTTCTATAAGGCAGTTTTCATCTCGGTTATCACCTTTGCTTCTGGAGTCTGGTACAAGAAGGCCAATACCGTAGTAAACAGATCGCGCCTAGGAACTATCCAGCGCTCTCTTCTCCTTCTGTCCTCGCGTGCCTGTCGCACTGTCAGCACCCATGCGCTCCAGGTCCTCACTGGATCTCTTCCACTGGACCTGGAGATTGTTCTTCATGGGTTGCTCTACCAAATAGCCAAAGGAAGAGCAGTTACTTGTGCAGGTTTCACCACTGACCCAGCAAATAATAGAAACGCTGAAAAGAAGAGACTTAATGAACATCTAACAGACACCTGGCAAGAAAGATGGCAGACATCAACTAAAGGCGCTGTCACCAAAAGATTCCTCCCTGATGTCAGGGCCTCCTACCCCCTCACACCTGTCTGGTTTTCACCAGGACTCTATGCTACCTACCTCCTCACTGGACATGGCTCCTTCCAGAAAAAACTACATGACTTCAGAATTTCAGACTCACCCCTCTGCCACTGTGGAGAGGATCAGACGTGGGAGCACCTTGCCCACAGCTGTGAAATCTACGAGGACTTCAGGAGGATCCTAATAACAAAACTACGCTTCAACTACCAAAATCAAGAACACCTCACCCTACAGAATGAAGAAACTTACCGAGCTCTGACTCAATATGCAATGGACTTATTTATCAGGCAGAAAGCACTACCACCACCTTAGTATCCGAATCAATAGGTCATAACAACCATGACTGCCAATTGTTGCTACGCATCATTGAGCCATGGATGCTAACGCCTTGGACCAACTTGCACAAGACTTGACCAGCAGTGCAATAAAAGACAGGGTCCACACATACCTTGACAAATTCCTCATCATTGATTTCTGGACAAACTTCTCTCGACCAGACGTGACACATCTCATCAAGAAGAGGCCTAGCATCGATCCCTGGACTTGACCATCAATCTTGGACTCCCGGTTTTGACCACCCCCACTGTTCGTTCTGATGGACTACTGGACCAGCCTTCAGTCTGGATGCGACACAGATTCACCAAATGGAGTCCCAATGACGGCACCTGAACTAGACCTTACTGAACATGACCCATCCACCATAGCAGCACTCACACTGCTGGATTTCCAGCAAGTTGTCTTGCGGGGTATATATCTCTCTCATTTTTTTTTTTTTTTTTTCGGCTTCTTTCTTCTGTTTCCTGCCATCCGTTCTTTTACTTCCTCCCTCCCCATATTTTTCTCTTACAGAATGATTTTTTTTTTTTTTTTTTTTTTGTGGGGTGGTGGTTTTCGTCCACCCGCCACCCCACTCCTCTCTCTGGTGAGGCACTGGGCATGCCACACTGTCATCAGGGGCCATCTTCCCTATTGGCCCCTTTCTTCTGTTTCCTACCCTCCAGTCTTCTGCTTTCCTCCCTTACTTTTCTCTTGCACAACGTTTTTTTTTTATTTTTTTTATTTAGTTTATATATATATATATATATATATATATGTGTGTGTGTGTGCGTGTATATATATATATTTATATATACACACACACGCATGCCCCACAAGTCTAAATCTAAAAACATCAAAATTACTGCCCGACCTATTTGGCCCTAGAACAAGTCCTATCAGCGAACAACTCTACGCTCAGTTAAAATTACATTTTTACATTTATTTATACACACAATTCTATATACATTCTCAAGATTTATATACATCCATTTATATATACATGATACAAAATTTATATACAATTTATATACATTCTCACATATATATCCATTCGCGACATGTATACAGATAAAGTGTATTTGTAAGTTATTAGCGGCTTCCAGGGTTTCCCCTATATCCGCCGTTTGTTAGGCTTTTTACCAAGTTGCCGGCTTAGAAAAGAACTTAAAAGAGCATCAAAATTTCACGTATATATTTAACACAAAAAAAAAAAAAAAAAAAAATTCTTTAAATTTTTTAAGTTTTTTGAATTTTGAGAAGAAAAAAAAAAAAAAAAAAAATGCATCTGATAGATGAAATATGTAATTAGGTGTGCATTAGTGTTGTGTTTGCGTTGTGTGTTAGCCGGCACCTGGCATTTAGCAGTAGGGGGCTGTGGCAGGTTTGTGTCACAGCCCCTCACTCCCATCCCTAGCCACATGGAGGCAGCCAGGATCTACTTTATCTTAAGAGGACACGGACTGATCCGGTCCTGTGGTTAAGTTTTTGGACGTCTGACGTCCCATCAAGTTAATCCTGTGTGGCCGGGTAATGCATCAGGGAAGGTCCCCTCAGAATTACCAGGGCACACTTTTTTGGTTTGATTTCCCCTTATATATGAAATAAAATAAAATAAAATAAAATAAAATAAATAAAACAATTAAAATAAAGTAAAGTAAAATAAAATAAATAAAACAATTAAAATAAAGTAAAGTAAAATAAAATAAGATAATTAAAATAAATAAAATAAAGTAAAATATATTAAAATAAAATAAATAAGATAAAATAAAGTAAAATATATTAAAATAAAATAAATAAGATAAAATAAATTAAACTATAATAATATAAGGACTATCATTTACTTTTCGATATCCCTATACCCCATCTCTCACAGGGCTCAGTCCTGGCCAAGAGTGGGAGGGATGTACTGTTCCATCTCTTGCAGGGCTCAATCCTGACCAAGAGCGGGAATGATGTGATCAGTTCATATTGGTACGCAATCTGGCATGGTAGTGTCCATTTCTTCTTGTCTTTCTTTTTCCCCTCTCTTCCATTTTCCTTCTTCTTCTTTCTTCCCTTCTTCCCTCTTTTCTCCTTCTTTCCTCTCTTTCCTTTCCTCCTGGATATGTCCTTGTGTGTACCTTTTCCTATACACTCTAGATATTCCTTTGGCTCAGGCACTGGCAGATTCATCCGGTCTTGTTAAGCCTGGCACTTGTGATTTATGGTACATACCAAGTTTATGACCATTGTTATGGTTCTCTGAGATGTTAGGATTGTAGGTAACATCAACATGCTTTGTTCTCATTGGCACATAACCTCTTGTAGGTGAGAGTGCTGTAATGCCTAGAACTTGGACACTGGGGATGTAGGTCTGTATCTTGCCCCTTGGTTTTATTTTTGTTGTTTTCAATGTCATAGTCATCACTTTTGTTCGTGCAATACTACTGTGATCTGGGATTATTCTTCACCATTACCTATACACTCTAGGTGTTCCTTAAGTTCAGGCACTGACAGATTTACCTGGTGTTGGTGAGCATTGCACTGGTAGTTTATGGTTCTTCCGTGGGTTATGACCATTTCTATGGTTCTCTGGGATGACAGGTCTGTGGTCATTATGCATTGTTTTTAATATCACATGTCTACTTATTGTAGAGTACTGTGGTGTCTGCAACATAGACACTGTGAATGTAGGTCAGTGTCTTGTCCCTTGATTTTAGTTTTGTTGTTTTCAATGTCACAGTCATTGCTTCTGTTCATGTAATACTACTGTGATCCAGGGTGATTACTCCCCATTGTCTATATACTCTAGATATTCCTTAGGCTTAAGCCATGGCAGTTCCATCTGGTCTTGTTGAGCATGGCACTGTTGAATTATGGTACATACAAAGTTTATGGCCATTGTTATGGTTCTCTGAGATGTTAGGGCTGTAGGTGACATGCAACATGCTTTCTTCTCATTAGTACATAACCTCTTGTAAGGTGAGAGTACTATAATGCCTGGAACATGGACACTTGGGATGGAGGTCTATATCTTGCCCCTTGATTTTATTTTAGCTGTTTTCAATGTCATAATCATTACTTTTATTCATGCAATACAACTGTGACCTAGGATTTTTACTCACCATTACCTATTCACTCTAGGTGTTCCTTAGGCTTAGGCAATGATAGAGCTACCTAGTGTTGGTAAGCATGGCACTAGTAGTTTATGGTACTTCCATAGTTTATGACCATTGCTATGGTTCTCTAGAATGTCAGATCTGTATTCATCATTCATTGTTTTCAATAGTCTATCTATTTATAGTAGAGTACTGTGATGTCTGAATCATGGACACTGAGGATGTTGGTCAGTATCATGCCCTTGATTTAATTTTTGTTATTTTCAATGTCTCAGTCAGTACTGTGGTGTCTGCTACCTAGACAAATTACAACCGTTGCTCAAGAAACAGCGATCATCTCATTCTCAAATCTGGTCCTAGTCACTAAAATCCCAGGAAAGTAGGTGGCAGGACCCGCCAGAGTACTCTAGCTACAGTGGTACACCCGGTCAGCCTCCCCGTGGCATGGTGTGGTAACGTCGGGTACCACTAGGGGCTCGGCGGCTAATAGACCGGAGGAACAAAGGGCACAACACAATATACAGCACATGACCCCCACACACTTCAAATCTCTGGCCCCGATACAATGTACACCCGCGGAGACGGGAGAAATTCCTGGAGCCGTTAGACACTAACATACCTTATACCTAAGTGTACTGTTCAAATTGTGAAGTTAGAAAGAAGGGCAAGCATTTCTCGTGGTATGGACTAGATCTACTTGTGTCAGTACATGGACCCATGCTGCATTCTAAAATTGAAAAAAATTAATTTTCTATTTATATCCAGGAAAAGCCTCGCAGGTTCTGAACAACAGCGTGTATCCTACATTGTGTCTTTTATGGAAGCGACCTTTTCACTCTTCCAGACCGCTTCATGTCAAAAAAGCAATGATTGTAAACAGGTGGTTTGATATGAATAAAATCGGAACAATGCAGTGGCAGCCACAGAGTTCTACCTCAACCCAACTGAACAGCTATGGGTTACTGGAACGCGGAATTACAGCAAGGCTAAAGCAACCTTCGTTAGCGGTTCATAAATGCTTTAAAGAAGCAGTGGAGCCCAATACTACCCGCTTTGTACTAGAAATTAGTAGAAAATCTTCCATAACGTATTGAGGTAATCATTACGTAAAGTGGGCCAACATGCAAATAATTTCTTTATATAAATACATGTTTTGTTCATATAAAAAACAAGTGGTCCATGAATTTGGTAAGATAGTCTATATTTGCATTTCAAAATATACCACTCCCAGTCATATCTGATAAAATTTTAAAATAAATAAAGAAAAAATAAATAAATAAAAATGGAATTCAAATATACTATTTTAAACTTTTATGTACAAATAATGTAAAGGGCATATAGAATGTACTAGGTGCCTGAGCTACTAAATTTCGATTCATCAATTGGAGAGGTTTACAATCTATATTACTGACTCCATGGAATATAAACTAGGCAGGCATTTTCCTTATTTGACAATTTTTTCTGCATTGTTATCAATCAATCTATCATTGGTAAATTTTACTTTATTTAAACGCACTTTCGGTCAGCTGTGGGCTAAGCGGTAAAGCAAATAAGGCTATGAGGCATCAGTATATTACGTCTACAATTGAGTGTATTCTTTGTTTGGCGCGCGTTTTCTGAACGAAAAACGCGAGTTTCAGAGAGAGAAACTATGAAACCCACGCCTACACGGACTAACTCAGCCACGTCGTGAAAAAGGCCCATAAAACTTCCTTGGGTCATTGATGGAATTCGAACTCGAGTCTTTACCACCAGGTGTGAGAGAACTGTAATTATAACCAGTGTGCTACTTGCGAGTGCCGCACTTTTGCGCAATATATCTTTATTAACACACTACGTTACCTATTACATAATTTAAATGTGCAGTACTTTATTCAGGGAATTTTGCTGCCTTCAAACGATAAAACCATGCAGTAGAAAGCAAAATTAGGGGAAAGGGTAAAATAGGGAGGAAACTTTTCGGATAACTGGCCTTCTACTGTATTTTTATCAAATTCAGTGCTGGAAAATTTTGAATCTACCTTGTAAATACCCAATTGAAATTACAACTTGAAGGAAATCGAGAGCGCTAGGATTTCACGCTATTCGGCAGATAGCAGATATCTACAGCAGACGTTGGCGGCACATTTTTACGTTATGTATTGGGAAAGAGACGTGATCCTGCCAAACGTGAACGTGAAATTATAACAGGGACACGGAGAATAGATGCCAATATCATCGCAACAACAACTATGACGGCACATAACAGCGACGATGGCGTACCAGGAATGGCTTACAGATGAGAAAGCAAGCAATCGTGACAATATACCTGGATTGAAACGAGCGGCGACAATACGAGCTGACTAGTGACTAGCCACTAGTGTGATCGACTGTCGCTCGATTCTGATTCTCGTGTTCAACTCTTAAACGACTTCATTCTCCAGCATCAGTTAAATATCCTTAAACTTCCTAACATGCCATTCACTCTAAACATTACAGGGTTCATCTGACATTGATGTTTCTCTCTCTCCTCTAATTCTCTTTATCCATTTATCACTTCCTGAGACTGATAATGACAAACCTATTTCTGATCACCATATTATCGATGTACATTTTGGCAATCCAAAGGTTTCTGTAACTAAACCTTTTAAAACCCTTTCTCGTTATTCTTTGAACAATCTGGACTGGAACAAATTTTCTAGAGTTCTTGCAACTAATTTAGTTACTCTCGCTCAATCTTTTGATGAATTATCTGCTATTGAATTGGCTTCTGCTGTTCAGATTGCTCAATTTAAAACTACTAATTCCACTTTTCAATTAAAATTACGTCGCTCCTAAATCAACTGCTGGTGGCTTCCCGAACTTTCAGTTGCCAGGCGTGCTGTTCATCGTGCACGAAAAAACCATCAACGACATAGAGCTACCTGGTCTCCTCACGACGTTCAAAGATTGAATAACATCTATCTTGATCTAAAAAGGTTTATGTAAAGGCTATTGTTAGAAGCAAAATACCATAATGGCAAAGATTAGTTTAGAATTGGGGTAACAAGGATCCTTGGGATGTAATTTATAAAATCGCGAGGAAGAGTTGATCACCCCTGTTATTTAGAACAATTAATCTATATAACAAATACTTCAGTCAGGGATCCTTCCCAAGTTTTGGAAATGCTATCTACTAAAGATATTACAAAAACCTGGCAACCCTCCTTCTTCACCTCATGGAAAGGTATTTGAAAGATTGCTATCCTTTAGCCTCTCCTCATAATAGTGCTTTGGAATATTCATTGATTTCACAGAAGCATTTGATGATGCTCTGTAACGCAAGATGCAGTCGTCAGATCGTTTCTCTAATAAGGAACTACTTCCATAACCACAGGGCAGTAGTTAAATCTTCAGCAGGGAAGGTAAGTAGGATAGCTCTACTTGGGTGTCCACAGGTATCTGTCTTTGGCCCACGTATATGTAATTTGGTGTTAAATGATTGGTTATTGCGAGAATTTAAAGATGTGTCAATGATTGCCTACGCGGATGATCTAGTCTTGCTGGAGCAAAGCAATTCTCAATTGCAACTAGAGGAGATACCAAATCTGGTGATAGCGGAGCTAAATCGATGGTCAAGTATTCATAGACTAACTGTATCTAGCGAAAAAAACAAAACTATCCTTTTGAAGGGGCCGATGACTCGGCCCATTCAAAAGGATAGTATTGCTTTTTTTCATATCAAGTGTGCCGAGGTATGTTAATCGAAACCCAGTGACGGCAATTAATGGTGTACACTTAGTGTTTAAAAATAATTAAATATTTAGGTAACAGACAGACAAACAGACCACTGAGTTTCGCCTCCCAAGTTAATTACATCAGAGAGAGAAAAATCCGTCATTTTGTTGGACTTATTGCTAGGGTGACGAGAAACGACTGTGTCTAAAAGGTAGGGTGCTAAACCTATTTTATGATTTTGTCATTTTACCAACAGTGAGCTACGGAGCTCATTATCTGTACGCAACAAAAAGGAAATGTCAGAAAGTTGTCTGCAATTCAATTCGGTATTGCTAAACAAGACAATAGCTTGTTGAACAGTGCCAAATAATGACGTGCAGGTAATAGCGGGACGACTACCGCTAGATTTACTAGATTTATTCTTAATTTTTAAAGTGATGTGTTAATACGCGAGGAGGGAAGTGCAGTATGAAAATATGAATACAATAACACAGGTGAATGCAATGCAAGTTTTAAGGAAGAAAAGACGTATCTAGGGGTCAGTTGGTAGGTTAATGGCAAGTAAAATGAAATTGCAGTACTTAAGGAAGGATTAAGAAAAAATTCTTTCCAGCAGTAGACCATAAGAGCAGAGGACAACCCAACTTATTTAATCCAAACTTACAAACATTTCTACAGTATGGGAAGGAAAAAGCTAACTAACAGGTCATGGCTCATTTTTTGCAGCAAAATTGAACGAACTTGGAATTAGTGAGAGGTCTGCATGCACATTCGGCGCCCTCAAAGACTGGAATCATGTTTTTTATATATTCAATGGATACGAAGACTTGAAAAATGAGCTAGTGCATTAATTTTCATGTTTATGAAGATTGGAGGATGGTTGTGAAGAAACTAATAAAATCAAAGGACTATTTGCTGTACTTGTCGTTCAGAGGAGACGAGCGGAGGAGCATCATATATGACTGACTGGAGTGTTTCGAACTGTTCTGTTGTCCAAATTATGGAGGACGTGTACAGTTCAGGTTCATGGCGGACATGTACAGCTCAGGTTCATGGCGGACATGTACAGCTAACGTGCCAGGGGTGCTGCAACTGTATGGTGTTGTAAATATGTGGACGGTGTTGTGGGAAGACTGGCTGGAACCTCCTAGTTGAATATAAAAAAACCTACACAACACTAGGATGGTATTTGTAATAAACACCATCCTAGTGTAAAACGCAGTTTTATTCGGTAAACGAAGATCAAGTGTGCCGAGGTATGTTAAAGATGTTTTATTGTTGAAAATCCCATCCACAGTTTTTCAGATAGCAGCACGCTACAATCTTTTTCATTTTTCAACTTTTCACTGCGCTGCATGAAACCTTTTGGAACGCCCACTAGCATTATAATTACAAATAGCCACACCATTCTACAGTGTGGGAAGGAAAAATCTAACTTAAATCCTTCTAAAATATCCAATCTAAAACTTTTTCGGCTATAATAATACGCATATTAAGATTTCTACACAAGATTCACTTATCAGCATAGCCTTAACTTTTCTTGACTATAGTTTCTTCGTTTTCTGTTTGCCATTATCGTTACAGTCTAAGCGACTAAACTATTACCTAGGTATAAGCCACAAAACCATCACAACACAGAACACTATTCACATATCCGAGGTGCTACCCTCAACCCCTTCAAAAATTCTCTAAATTCTATCCCCCCTCTCTTTCTCATACACACTTACTTAGCATCTTATTATACAGCACATTAGTTTCTATTATGTGCCTTTGTTGATTGATCCAAAGTGATATTTTAAATTTCTCTATTTTTTTTTCTGTAAACTAGGACACAATTTAATGAAATATTCAAGATCATCTTAGCACCACAGCTAGGCGTTCTTGGATACTTACAGCTGGCACCAACTATCGTGATTCAACTCCAAGCTCAGCAGTTCTTCTTCATTCCTTTAATCTATTCTAACTCTATGGAGTAACCTTCCTTCGTAAGCATTTTCCGAAAATTACAACTTACAGAAATTCAACTCCAAAGTGAACAATATTTAACGCTCCGACACCCCACCTAAAACTTATTCATTGTGCTAGAGTATTATTGGTTCATCGAGCTTTTGTATCTGTAATTGTGATAATATCACCAGTGATCAATAAAATAATTACCTGTAGTAGTATATTAATTATATCATCAGTGATTTATAAGCTAACCGCAAATACTTCAAAACATTAAATTGTATTCAATTAACAAAAAATTGCATTCACTGTGATACCTAACGTATTACACAACATGAATACTAACAAAAGTTTTTCATATACCAACATGTCTAAGGCCATCTCTTTAACGCAGCGTGGTAAATAACGCGGGTAGCGTCTTTATATGTAAGGTGCCTGTTGAGATGTTCGTAATAACACCAGACCAACTTTAACGAGCGTTGTACCATATTCAGATAGTGAATAGAACCAGAGCCTGCTAAGCCTACTCACACATGGCTCTATTCATATGTAAATAACTTGTTTCGCTATTTGAAATGTGTTATGACAGCGTTCTACACAGGTGGCGCTGTTGCGTAAACGAAACAAATTATGCTTCGCATAACCATAAAAGAACGTCGATGATTGCAGACAAGTAGGTCGTTATACTGTTGTCATGACAACATTATTTCCCTCCCATCCTTTTGAAAGAGGAGAAGAGAATTCTGGCGATGTGACACATGCTGTCAGTTTACTTGTGTACATTGCGAGGAAGATAATATCTGCTGTTTCGTGAATGTTTTAATATTCGGTTGGAATAGAAATGACTGATTTGGTTAAAGTGCTATTGAAACAAATAAGTATATCAGCAGTTGATATTATTGCCACTAATCGGGGCTTCAGAAGCGTGTACTGAAGAGGGAAGGCAAAAGTCATTTCATAAATAAACATAAAAAGGGTGGAATACATGTACAAATTCTGCAGTATACAGGTTAAAAAAAAAAAAAAAAAGATGCGCGTGGGTCAGTTTCCTATGCTATAGAACAGGAGTGGTCAACAAGCCGATCGCGATCTACCAGTCGATCGCTTCACGACCAATTTTAAATATACAAAAAAAAAAAAAAAAAAAAAATAGATTAGTCAAAATCTAAATGTTGTTATTATTATGTGCCCCACTGCATACGCTTATTACAAATCCGTTGAACCACATGACCACTCTTGTTTTCGCGCAATCACTAGGCTTCTCTTGCGAAAATTCACGCAGTTACGTTGTGGAGAGCATAGTGTATGTGTCGAATTCATATTTAGCTTACTTAATATTAATAACTAGACAGTACTTATACATTAATTTAATACCCTTTGATTTAAAATGAATACTACAAAAAATAGTAAAACATCATTTTCATCAAGAGTGGGAACTAGAATCTTTTTTGTAATGATAAAAGAAAAATGTTGTTTCATTGCAGAAATGATTTGCAATGCATCCGTGGCTATACCCAAAAAAGGAAATTTTGAATGGCACTTCAACGCACTCCATGGTAAATACAAATCGAATTTTCCGCCTAATAGTGACCTTATAAAAAATAAATTAAAATAACTTAAATACAGATTATTCGCGCAACAAAATTTCTTCATGACACCTAATTTACCAACTAAAGCAGTAAGTGTAGCATCATTTAAAGCGAGCCAGCTACTTGCAAAAAAATGCAAACTATTTTCTGATGGTAAATTCATCAAAGATGCATTTTTAGAAATAACAGATTCTCTTTATGAAAATTTTAAGAACAAAAATGATTTAAAAGTTCTCTTCAAGATCTGCAATTATCTCGAAATACTGTGATGCGACGCATCAAAAAATGCGAGCAAACAATTGCGCGCTCATATTGCTCGTTGTGTATTCTTTTCTTTACAACTGGATGAATCTACAGACGTCAGTGATACAGCTCAATTGCTCGTATGGTTTTTCGTATGGTTTTCGATGATTCTGCCACTAGAGAAGAACTGGTGGGCATGGTTTTGTTAAAAAAAAAAAGAACTAGAGGTCTTGATATATTTAAAGTATTCAAAAATTTTATTGAAAAAATTAAATTACCACTATTTAAGCTCGTATCAATAACAACAGATGGAGCTAAAGCAATAACGGGGCATCTTAACGGATTCATTGCATTGTGCCAAAAGGATGATGAATTCCCAGATTTTTTGAGTTACCACTGTATCATCCACCAACAAGTGTTAGCCAGCAAAAGATTAAATACTAAAAGTGTTATGGACATAGCTTTCGAAATCGTGAATTCCATCAGAGGACAAGCTCTTCAAAGGAGACATTTCAAAATGCAACTCGATGAAAATGAACCAGATCTGATATTACACGCAGATGTGAAGTGAGTGAGTCGGAGTAAGTTTCTACGGAGATTTCGAAATTTACTGAATGAAATTAAAAAAATTGTTGATCAAAGGAGAGATAATTATCAGCAGCTACAATATACAGAGTGGTTGTGTGAACTGGCTTTTTTGGCAAATTTTACCAGTACATTAACTGATCTGAATTTGGAATTTCAAGTAAAAAATAAAAATGTGGGTGACATGATTAGTAGTATTTATGCATATAAATATCAGTTTTTGGCAATGGTTAACGACCTCAAAGAAAAAAATTCGATCATTTTGCAAATATGCAAGATCATTTGTAGAAATATTATTTATTATTATTATTATTAGCCGTATGCTGCACCAGCCAAAAAAAATTTACCCTGAGAGAGAGAGAGAAGTAGAAGGAAATCACCAAGAAAGAGAAGAATGATGATATCCAGTTCAGGACCCTGGGTGTGCCAAGCCCATACTCAACAGATGTGATATTCTGTTTTTGAATTTAATAATGAGAAATATGTTTCTGAAATTTTGAAAGTTGTGGATGATTTTGAAACCAGATTCGGTGATTTTAAAACAATTAAAGAAACATTGTTCAATATATTTCTTATCCATTTAATGTCGACTTAGATACGAAACAAATTGCAGAAAAAATCGCTGATATTTTTCACATGGAGAAAATATTACTTGAAAATGATTTTATTACATTTCGAAACGATATCTTCCTAAAAGCCAGAAAAAGACTTTTGGAAATGTTTGCCGAGAGCAGTACCCAAATGTGAAAAAAAAAAAAAAAGTGCTGTCCACTTTTGAAATTCCTGTTTTGGTTCCACATATCTATGCGAATCGGTCTTCTCGTATTTTAAATAAACAAAGACGAAGAATCGCTGTACTCTTACGGACTTGCATACAGAAGATTCTTTACTGTTGACCTTATCACAGTATATCCCTGATTTTGAAAGCTTGGTAGATGACATGAAGGCACAAACTTCACATAAATTAAAAATTTAAATATATGTTAATTTAAAATAAGAATTCTGAAATTTATTTAATTTTAAAATTTATAAACAATTTTCAATATGTGTTAATTAACTTTTTTAACCATGTGCAATGAAATTCTTGAGATGGTAGATCGCGGCACATTTTGAAGAAAAAAAGTAGATCGCATCACAAATTAAGTTGGCCACCCCTGCTATAGAAGGTAAAGCAGTAACACAACAGAATCTGAATAGTTTATATAAATTTAGCGAAATTAAAATATTTATCTAAAATATACAATAGCATAATTAAAGCAGTATAATGAACAGAGTGCCATTTTATCAAAAAATCGCAAAAAAAAGTAAGTGCTTCAGCCGTCAGTCAACATTAAAAAAAATGTATCGCATGTGTTCTGAATAATGATATACACCGTCGAATCTCTCTTTCGCAATCACAGTATTGCAACATCGTCATAATAAACGAGTGACAAGTGGAGTCACCATTTGTCACTCATCTGGGGAGTGGATTTTAATCCCTTTGAAATGGAAGAATTCTTAAAGGCATCTGCACTGGAGACTGCAGTGAGCAGATCTGAGGTGGCGGGAGTTAGGTCCTCCCTCACCTACCCTGTCTTATTCCAGGATTTTAGCCCAACAACGTGCAATTATGCTCGTGAACACACTTGTACAGAGTATTGTATATGCGGCTATTCAGAATTAGGACAGAGACAACAATTCTAAACAAAATACAATTCATGGGGCTTTGGTATATGTTTGTAAAGCGTGCGTGTGCAATTTTTCGCTCCACTTGTATGGTCGGTTTCCGTGAAAGAAAAAAAACATACACCACAATCATCTTCCTTCATCTAGCAGCTCGGCTAAGAGCGAAAAAAAAAAGAGTCCTTCGCTTGTACCTAAATTAAATATTCTACGGTCCGTTCCACTATTTTGTTTGATGAAAAACATGCAACCCTTGCCTGAAACTGACAAAGGAGTTGAAAAAAATTACAAAAGTTCCTCCCGTCGAGGCAAGGTTCTATCCCAAGTCTATTCCACAGAGCGTAGGACAGTCTCGTTCCTCTGATATCAGGGAAAGGAGCCACTATAGTGACGATGGTGTGATGGGGAGGCATCATGATGAACGACAGCACTAATTTTCATACCTTTGAGGGAAGCGCCCTGATTGCTCAGGCAGTATGAGGTTGAGATCCAAGTGCCTTATACTGGGAATTTCAGAGGTACCACTAGATATGGACGATAATACTCATCCACGTATATTCAACTGGCTGGTCGATGAATTGTTTCAAAGTTAGGATATTCTTTGAACGCAGCATTCAACCAGATCTCCGGACCTAACACTGACTGAAGATATCTCAGATGCTTTAAAGAGACAAATTCAGGCACTTCGATCTCTTCTCAGAACCCTCCAGGAGCTAAGATAGGCTTCTATAAAAAAAGTGAGATTTATTACAATGCCTTATCAGCCTCTAAGCACAAAGAACTGCATGGCTGTCAGCATGATTACATTCCCTATTAAACGCCTGAATTATGCGTACTAGCCCATCAGTTTTGGATAGTAATGATCTAATGATTATGATTCATGAAATTGGCAGCATATTTCTTTTAAATAACTGTATCTTATAATAATATTCTTCCACGAAAGAAATTGTTCGAAATAAAAAAGCGAATTAACTTTATTTACAAATTTGAAGTATGACTTTTTTTGTTCTTTGAGTTTTTTCCTGCACACAATATTCTATATATATATTATATGAACTAACTTTTCATTTTCTGTTTTAGTTTAAATTAAACCGTTAACAATAATAAATTCTGTTCCAGAGTACAGAAAAACCGGAGAGATTTATATCGAACTTGGAGGAAAATTAAACTTGAAATACTCGTATTTAAATTGACAGGCGTGCACACAATATTAACAAGAACAAAACCTCATTACAGACCATGATTGTCTTAGCAGATCGAACAGTCATCAGGCCGACTGGGTGGGTAAAGTGCCTGCCTGGCAATCCAAAGGTCGAGGGTTCGAATCCCGCCTCGGGCTTGGATATCACGATGGTGCCGCACTATCCGGTTGAATCTCACGGCCACGATATACGAAGGAAGCAGGAAAAAACTGGTTCCTTCGTGTATTGCTCACATCATACGATAAAAAAAAATAGTCATCAGGAGACGTTCGCTACATTTATCTCCAGATTTTAGTTCATATGGCTTTTAGCTGTTGGATAAGCAAATGTAAGAAATTTGTAGATTTTAGAACTAAAATTAAACATCAAGGAATGCGGTAGAATCTCTTCTTCAAAAGTAAATGAGGAAAAAGGCGTCAAATCTTAATTACTGCTGTAAACTGTCGTGAAGTAAATAAGTGATTGAAGTTGTTAGCATTAGGCCTACTGCCATACCTTGCATGCTCATATTTTTATGAGAAATATTCTTAGTGATACCACAGAACAGAAAAGTGCCAAAAAATGTAGGAAATTTATGAAGGTAAAGGAAATCGAAAACATAAAATAAATTCTGACTTAATATCTCTCGAGTTGCTGCTCCCTTTTCATATATTTTGAAAATCTCTGAAATTCGAACGAAACAAACTCCAATGTCACAAAAAATGACGCAAAGATAAAAATACGACAAAAGTATAACGTATAAGAATTCAATCGATCATACGCTCCATGTATGATCGATTGGTTCAGTGATGGTCTGGAGACATCCACATGGTGAATGTCTTGAATTGTCTCTAGCTGCTCAAGGAACTCGAAACAGAAAGTCATGAAAAAATTCAGTGAAGAATTTATTGACGCTGGAATCTTACGCAACCAAATTTTCACGGTATGTTAAAATAGCAAACAGTACTCTTCTCTTCCAATGAAACAACAAATCAATTTGTATATAATATTTCTTTATACCACTGTCTGCTGTTTCTCCAGTCTCTGAGAAAGATTCTTAATAAACAACAGGAAAGCCTCTGCATGCGGCAGAGAGTACAGTATTTGTATGATGTGGAATGAGTGATATCTATGTTGATGATAATATGGGCTCTCTCTCTCTCTCTCTCTCTCTCTCTCTCTCTCTCTCTCTCTCCCCCCCCTTCCTTTACCTTACAATACTTAAATTATCAGGCCGACCACCCCGTGTCTACTAAAGTTGGCAAGATGCCAAAGTGAACAGAGCCGGTAAAACCCCTAGCAACTAGCACTAGGAGTCTGTTGTCTTTCGCCTATCCCCTTCTTTTGATTTGTTTGTTCAAGCCATGTTAGTGGTGAATATTTCTCAGGTTTCCAAGAAGTTCAGCTAGACACTAATGCGACCTCTTCATCCTTCTGTTGTTCCACACACACAAACATATAGAGTAGTTAATCATTTAGAAACTTAATTGAGATTAATTTTGTTGCCGTAATGTGTGGGCATTCGTGATTAGATGTACAAGCCTTAAGTCCTTTAGAAATCTTCGATATAATACACAAATCTAAAGAGCTTTTCCGGTTCCAGCTGAGCATTTAGTCAATTATTTGTAAGAACTGAATTATTGACCACCGCAATACGTACGAAAGCATACATACCCATATTATGCCAGTTTCGAATCTGTTTTATGTAGTACTTGCACCTAGCTCTCCAATATTAATAATCCGGCAGCACAAACACTTCTATAAGAGTATATGGTTGTAGGGCTTAATAAACGTTTTCAACGGTTACCACATACAGATTAATTGAATTTAGTCACCTTCAGCTTGTTAAATGAACTGTCAGGACCTGCTACCTCTTTCATTAATTAAAAACATTCATCTCGTTGCAAAACCATACTGAGTACTTAATTATTAATTCTTCCGTTGTAGTCGTTATTGCCAGTCAATAAAAGTGAAAGATAACTTTATAAAAATTCTTAAACGCGGAAATTATATTATATAAGTCTGGACTCATCACGGATTTAGGAAAATTTTACAGAGGGATTGGGGAAGAGGCTCGTGCCCGGTGATCTCCCTGTATCCGCCACTGGTTGGGTTGGGTTGGGTTGGGTTGTTTTATACTAATGCTAGAGCAACCCAGACCATGAACTACGTAGGTTGTCCTAAGACAAGTTTATCTGTTACGGTCTGTTCTTCTTTTTTTTTTTCTTTGGTCCTTAGCTGGCAGCTAGGGGAGGCGGTTGGCCACGCAACCAGTATGCTGCTGTAGGTGCCGCAGGGTTTCGGACTTGCTCTGTGATGTTCTTCCATACCTTACGATCAATGGCGTCAGTCCTGGCCTGGTTAAGGTCGAGACGTCGGCTCTTCAAGTCATTTTCCACTTGCTTGGCCCACGTTTGCCTAGGCGCGGTCCGTTGGATGCTCCATTGGGTGGGTCGTTGTCTCCAAAGGAGTCTGGATGGTATTCTGTTCGTGCCCATTCTACATACGTGGCCAAACCATCTAAGCCTTCGCTTCTGGATTTGGTCGGCAATGGTTGGTTGCTGTTGGCATCTGGCGCGGATGGTATCATTAGTGATGCGGTCGCGAAGAGAGATGCCCAAGATCTGCCGCAGGCATCGCATTTGGAATACCTCAAGTTTGTTCAAATCTAACTTGAGACAAATCCATGTTTCCGATCCGTAAAGAAGAATGGGCAGGATCAAAGTCCGGAAGAGTCGGATTTTAGTCTTTGTGGAAATGTTGGTCCTCTTCCACAGACACCATTTGAGCGAGGCGAACGCAGTGGCCGCCTGTCCAATTCTGCTGTGGATTTCCATGGTGGATGCAACTTTCTTCTCCTGGACCAGCGACCCAAGGTATTTAAAGTCCTGCACTTGCTCGATCTGGACGCCTTCGAGATAGATGGTGGCTTGCGACCCATCTGTTGTCAGGGCCTTTGTCTTACCAGCATTGATCTTCAAACCGTATGGCCGGGCAATGCGGGCAATGTCGTAGAGGATGTCCGTGGCTTCAGCGTCGTTACTGGCAAGGATAGCACCATCATCAGCAAACATCAGGTCAGTCACATAGTGATCCTTGTCATATTGTATGCCCTGTCTGTTTCTGAATGCTTGCCTCATAATGGCGTCGACCACGATGTTGAAAAGCAACGGGGAGGCTACATCCCCTTGGCGGACTCCAGTTTGGATGGTAAATTCCTCAGATAAATCGTTCTGGATGCGCACCTGGCTGGTTAAACCGTTGTATGCAGTTTGGAGGAGTGTGATGACTTTTCGAGGTACATGTTCAACCTCTAGTAGTTTCCATAAGGCAGGCCGGTGGACACAGTCGAAAGCAGACTTAAAGTCAATGAAAACAATGACGGTTCGCTGTCCACACCGGATCCTCTCCTCCATCAGCTGACGAATGGCAAAGATTTGATCACAGCATCCTCGCCCGGGTCTAAATCCTGCCTGTTCTTCTCGACTGGTTTGCTCGCGATGTTTTTGCAGTCTTGACTGGATGATCTTCATAAAGACCTTTCCGATGATGGAAAGGAGGCTGATGCCACGGTAGTTCTTGCAGTCCCGGTTATCACCTTTCTTGTGGATCGGTACGATAATGGCTTTCCTCCATGTTAGCGGAATTTGTTCAGTGCACCAGATGGTTTTGAGGAGCGAGTGTAGTCGGCGAAGCAATACATCTCCCCCGGCTTTGATCGCTTCTGTGGTGACTTGGTCCACTCCTGGTGCCCTGCCATTCTTCAGGGATTGTATGGCTGCTTTCACTTCTTCTACTGTAGGCTCAACATCGACCATGGAGACCTCAGGGGGGGTCGATCAAGAGTGCTATTGCTGGCGGTCCCTGAGGTGGGTCGTGATTATACAAAGCTTTGAAGAATTCACTCCACCGTTGCAGGCGTTCGGATGGTGATCGCACGAAGGTCCCATCAGCATTCTTGATGTTGTCACTAGTCAATTTGGTCTTTCCACTCAGACATCTGAGGGTGCGGTAGAGAGTGCGGTACTCGTTCTTGGATGCCGCCACTTCAAGATCGTCTGCCACTTGGTTCCAGTACGCTTCTCTTTCTGCTGTCATTCTTTGTCGGACTTCTCGGTTTAGCTGCCGGTACCGTTCAAAGTCGACCAACTTTGCCTGTTTCCGTTTGTCCACGAGGTCGAGGCACTCGTCTGATATCCATGGTTGCGTGGTCTGTTACTATTTCTCTGCTAAAACCTGCAGGAAAACATCAGAACTCTACACCTCATAAGAATGGCGAATCCAATCCTGCTTGAAAATCTCTAAAAACAGTTCCTGTCCCCATCGACTGAATTCTAACCTGCACCTTACTAGACGGTGCACAGTTAACATATCCGTGTATCCACTAAATCCCAGATAATCCTAAGACTGAATAATACTGGCAATTATCCAAACAGGGCAGTATGTAGAAATGGGTTAGATCGAGTTGTTTACGATATGTACAAAGGTAACTAAGACCACGAGGCGTCAATATATCGTGTCTTCAATTTATTTCTAACGTGTAAATAAACCTGTGTGCTGTCTACACCGGTTTATATAGAGAAAGAAAAACCTTTTTAGGAGAGATGAACCGGCTAACTATTCCTCAATCTCCCAGTGAGAAAAGCCTATAAAGAACAAACAGGCCACTAGTAATGAAATATTACCGTATTTTGTGGTATCATGTCATATGATACCACATATGAAATGTCCAGTGCCTCCGTTCAGGATAAACAGAGACGTGCACTGCTGGAAGAGACTTGAGCTTAAGAGTAGATGCGTGATCGTGGTAATTCACTCTTTGAAGGGTTTTCTGTTGGTTGTTTCTAGACTTATCCCAGTTCTGTCAACTGTCTCTCAACTCAGCTAATAACGGATGCCTTTTTGATTTCCTCTCATATTCGTTTCAACAATCGACAAGCTCTAGAGGTGATTAATAGTAGTCTACTTGGCTTGGGATGAAAAATGGTTCATTTTGTCTTCTGCTGGCGTACATTTTCAAAAATAGATCTATTTTTTTTTTTTTTATCCGTCCGATTCTGTTCCATATAATTCACACTGAGTGTGCATGTCATTTATATCCTGCTTTTACCCACATTCATCATCTACTGTCATGTTAACTATAGAATTGACCATTACTTCCCAGAGTGTCCCAATATATGTTGGAGAATAGTATATACAAGTATGGCTTGATGAACTTTCACTAATGGAGTAGTAAAAAAACAAAAACGAAAAAAAAAAATAAATAAAAATAAAACACAATGTAAAAAAGAGTAATTTTCTGAAAGGTTAAAAACCGGCGGATAACTTGCGTTTTCTTTTCTTTTCTTTTTTTTTTTTTTCTTTTTTTTTATTATTTTACTGCTCCAGGTCATAAGGAACATAATGGGCAGGAGAATAAAGAAGCAGCATAAAACTAATCCCAGAATGCGCTATAATCTAATGGCAAATAGCTAACTGGAGTAGATTCCATTAGGGGTGGCCCGCTAATCGAATAATATTTGTCGACTAGAGGAACCAAGGCAGACTTGTGAAAATAGAAAAGCGACATTAAATATGAGAATTTGTTCGCTTTATAGAAACCAGACGATTTGCAGGCGACGTGGTACAGCCGTACCTGGCCTACAATCGTAAACAATTACGTTTTAGATGCTCATGTCATCGGAAGGTAGTGAAAAGTAGAGTTGATGCGCTCAGAAAGTTTCAAATATTAACGCGAATGACGATAGGAGCGAACAGTATTTGCACCTAGAAACCAAACAATCGAAAAGGAAAAATAACGCAATCACCACCTGGAAATGAAGCACACAGACGTCATACTGGCCAGACATCATTAGACTGGTGTAACAAAGCGACTTCTAGCGAAAATATTAAAGAAACTTTAGAAACACTCGAACCAGTATCAAATACATGTTAAACATTAACAAAGAAATCTTTTTCACAAATTCTATATTATAAAATCCCTGTATGTATAAAAATACAAGTTTATCTACCCAATACCGTCCTTTTGCAGAAATAAAATTCAGTGGCTCACTAAACACACGATTCGATTAGAAAGTACGGACGAGGCTGAAATCTTGATGATTTCATCACATCTCTGATAAAGTCCTGAAAGGTTTTATAAGGAAGTAACTGAAAAGTGGGAACGATGTAGAAAGAAGAGAGAGGGAAAAATTCATAATGCAATCAACTTAGACAATGTAAAGGAGGATGAGGAGGAGCGTTCTCGTGCCCCCACAGTACACTAGCCAAAGACTTCACCAATCAGAATAAAGAATGATTACGCCAAGAGTGACATTCCTTTTCTGGCCTTCTATTTTGAATAATTCTTTTCTGCATAAAATACAAGATGTTTGTATAAAATGGTCTTCCATAAGATTATAGTTATTACAAGTAATCGCTAAGAAAATTCTAAGAAAAAAAAGTTTTACAAAATGTAAAAAAAAAAAAAAATTAAGTATTTTTCAATATTTTAAAGAAACATTTGCTTTCTACGAACTCTTAGAAAAATTAGGTTACTCAAGGTTTCACGGTTAATGAACACTGGTGCGATATCATATGGGTCTGTTTACTCCAGTCAGTCCGCAACAGAATAAAAGTAGAAAACGTCCAAACGGTAGGCGAGAATTCTGGTCCCTTGCCAAAGTAATAAGCAGCAACTTTTGCTTCATCTACATTCCCATCCCTGTTAAAACCTAAGAGCTCTATTGCCTCCTCAGCTAAAGATGAAGCCAACTTACTAGCATCCTACTTTTATTCTAACTCTTTTATTTACGATCTTGGTAAACCACTTCTTACCATTCCCAGTATACTCCACTCAAGCCTCGTGTGTCTTCCGTCAAAAGGATGTCAGAAGAATTCTGAGCAATCTTGACTGCTGCTGTTGTTGTATTAGGGTTTTAGGAACATCAGCGACTAAGGCCATATTTTTCCGTATATACTGTCTATAAATTGCGTCTGTTCTGTTTGCTGGACGAAAAATCCGAAACCATGCTAACCTCGCCTGAGACTGATTAAATCAGCCATGTTGCGCTCTTGATGCAAAGAAAGCTAAAGGTCCTGATGGTATTTCTCTACATGTTCTCGAAACCTGTGCTTCAGAGATAAATCCTGTTCTTTGTCACCTTTTTACAGTTTTTTTTCCACTGCCGTTTTCCCTCTGTCTGCTTGGAAATTTGATCATATCCAACCAGTCCCAAAAAGGGTGACAAATTCCTTCCATCCAGTTATCGTCGCTTAGTAATTACCTCTACTCTTTCCAAAATAATGGAGAAATCTATTTACAGCCAACTCCTTGCCTATCTCGAAACCTTCCGCCTAATCAGTGATTTCCAATATGGATTTCATCAGTGTAGATCCACTGGTGATATTTTTGCTTATATTATTAATCTTAAACAAATTCAATGGAAAAGTTTAGCGAAACTCAAATGGTTGTTCTAGACGTTTCTAAGGCTATGTACAAATCTCAAATCCACCCTACTATGAAATATTGTTCCCACATCAGGGATGGTATCACCAAAACTTATCTCAGACTTCCACACACTATCCAAAAGACGGCAGTTCGGTTAATTTAATGACCCGTCTCTTACAAATTCGTGTTTGACATAAAGGTCTTCTTAATAAGATGCTATCTTTTGGATTTCCGACTGGTTTTTTTTACAACTGGGTATCCAGTTTTCTCTCTGACTGTTCTCTGTGAGTGATGTTGGTGAGTCTCTGTCTTCTAACTTCTCCTCTAATGCTGGTGTTCCCTAAGGTTGAGTTATTTCTCCCACTCTTCCTCTTGTATATTAATGACCTTCTTCCACTGACTGGAAATCCTATCCTTACTTTTGCTGGTGACAGCACATTGCGTTACATCTTGCAGTTTGAGAAACCTTGCCCTGCACAAACAGCTTCAACTTCTCGAATATCTTCCACCAATTCCTTAAATGCCGATTTCTAATTCACCAACGGGACAAAGACAATAATCTCAATCTTTCTAAAAATCAGTCCTGTCTTACATCTCATAAAATGGACCCTACAGTTCCTATGCTTATCTTCGATGACACTCAGATTTCTAGAGAAGATCACATAGCTCTATTAGGGATTATCTGTGACTTCTAATCTTCCTTGGCCTAAGCACATCACAAATATTGCTTCCTCTACCTAAAAAAAACAGATTTCCTCTTTAGCTCTCGGGGTAACCTTTTTCTAAACAACTACTTACTATGTACAAATCTCAAATCCACCCTACCATGGAATATTGTTCCCACATCTGGGATGGTATCCCCAAAACTTATCTCAGACTTCTACACACTGTCCAAAAGACGACAGTTAGGTTAATTTAATGACCCGTCTCTTACAAAATCTCTCTATACGCTCTGTCTCATAGACGTTCTGTTTCTGTTGCATGCCTTTTTTTTATAGATATTACCATGGGCACTGTTCTTCCACTCTTCCAAACCAATCCGTACACGTGCCGCAACCAGCAAAATCCATTTACTGTCCAACTTCAAACTCACTGAATCGACTTTTCTTCTTCGTCATCTTATTTCTTCAACTTAAAATTTCTGGAATAACTTTCCTTCACAAGTATTTCCTGAAAATTATAATCTACAGAAATTCAAGTCTAATGTCAACAAGTATCTTCTTCTTCTGTCTTCCCAACCTTCCACCCACGCAAGGAACTAAGTACTATAGGTTATAATATCTTTCATTTTGAAGTTTTCATTAAAAAAAACTGAATGTTGCAGCCAAATCTGAAACTACCTTATGAATATGCAGTAAAAATAGATCCATAGTAATGTATTCAATGCTCAGATATCATTGGTGCTCTTGTAAATCAAAAGTAAGTACAAATTTTAGAGGATCAGGAAATTCAGTTGAGTGCCCCGTACCGCTTTGAGAAAACAAGTATCATGCAAACCATACAAAGAGAGAAACGGGAAACCACAATATAAAAACATGGCCTCTGTTCCTATGTTAAACAATGCGTACATACACTAACTCTCCGAATTATATATTTCTTCTTCCCCATCCCAATGCACAAACGTGCCTTCCAACATTAATAAGAAACAAATTACAGTATTATGAAGCGGACGGCATTTTCATGCCTTCTCATTACTTTCCATTACTGACGTTAACTATGTTATCGACGTATTTTCGACAGATTTCAAATTAAGAAGTGTTACGCCCTTTATTTGCTTTAGTTTAACATGCTTACATTTTTCTTATATTTTATACTAAAAGCAGGAACAACATGCTCCTTTTCTGAGTGAAATTTCCTCATATTTAGTAATTTATCACTGCATGAACAGCTGTATCGCTAGCTACTCATGTTTCATACCGAATCACACAGACAGCATCTATCTGTAAGACGCACATACGTTGTATATTCGTTTTCAAAGTATTAAAGGTTGCGGGATTATATTTTAACGCAGACATCGAATTCATTTAAAAAACTATACAGATTTTTGCAACTTGGAGACGCCGAGAGAAACTAAATGCAGAAATAAGAACAATTTTGTAGTATCGTTTTATTATATCCAACATTTTATTTTGAAACGTTTATTCAATAATTTTCTTACTCTTCCATCTGATTTAATTTCTAAGTACACACTATAGCGAAGAAAAAAGTAAAACATCCGTTTCTACATCCTTCCTCCCTACGTAGGTCAAAAGCGAAAGTGGATCCGGCAGGACAAATCAATGCCACTGAATACATAGCAAACCCTGGCTCGTGCCGGGCACGCTCTACTGCTTGTCGAGGCCAGTATGACCGTGCAGTAGAAAACGGCTGCTCCGGGAGGGCAGCGAAAAATCGTAACCAAGGTTGGTTTGATAAATTGATAGACAGACCATGAGAAAAGTTCTTATGAGTACCTTTTTAAAATCTTACAACTTTCTTAGCGTTATTTTTCTTCCTTATAGTTCCAAGAAAATTTTTAAAATTCACATATCTTTAAAGGTTCAAAATAACCTTTCCTGTTCGTAGGCCAATCTGCATATTAGCCTGGTATAATAAAGAAATAAGAATCCATTTCAATTTAACAAAAATGGAACCCTTCAAACATGCAACATGTCTTGGTTCAGTGGAACAGCGAAATCTCTAGGATTCTATACAAAAGTTCTCTATGCATATCGAGAAGAGCAGCTATAAATTCATGGCTTAACTTTCTCTTTATGTACTCCGTAAACCGGATTAAAAAGCTAAAGATATCTCGTTTCTGATCTTCAGTGAATCTTCAGAAGAGATCAATTCTATTTTCTCCATCTGTCATTCAGTCCACGCAAGTTAGTTAATGTACGCAGTGAGTTACATTTCAGGCGCGTAAGTAATAATTCAAGATTTATAAAACAATAAGTCACCCCACCCCATCCACATAAAAATTTGTTACAAATATTCCTAAATTATAAGCAGTGCATTTTTAAATGAATCAAAGCCCTCTTCCAAATTTATTGTAACATTTCCGTAGGAGGAAACTGGAGGAGGGACTGCTATGAAATCGTAATTCAACTTAGAACTGTTTCAAGGGCCAACAGAATACATGTTGAAAATTTGGTAGTAATCCACATTTTTCTTTTCTGTTAATACGAAAACAGTTTCATTTACGCCGATTTTTGTAAAGAAGGTTGGCAATGAGGGCTGTGAAATCGTAACTGGACCTGAAATTTTTACAATGGTTAACAGAACATTGGTTGAAAATTTGGCCTCAATCCGGCTTTCTTTCTTTCGAAATATACTTTCATTTATATGAATAGATTTTTGTAGTCGGGGGTGGGGAGGCTATGATTGCTCTTAAAAGCTTTCCAGGGATCAACGCACCATACGCTGAAAATGTGATATACAATTGAACCTTTTCTTACTAAGCCTCCGTAGCCGAGTGGTCAGTAGCGGGAGTGCAGTAGCACACGCTCTTTGAGTAGACCAGGGTTCAAGCCCCTGACTGCTGAATACGGTCGATCTGCCAACCCGCACTGGACCAGCGTGGCAGATTATGGTCCATTCCCCTCAGCATGAATTGTTGAGGAGGCTTCCATCCTGCGGTGGGTTGATAATGGCTGCACTTTACTTTTTACTTTTTTAATGTATAAAGATCCGATAACATACTTCCATTACAGCTTAGGTAATGTGCGTTTCAAGGGTATTCTATTGTTTTGCTTAAAATTGATTGATTTATTTCCTTTAAATATAGCCTGGCATAAAAAGTAAATATAGTTATGTTCTTATCAATCAATTATTAAGATTATAATCTTATAGAACACTTACTTAATAAACTTCTATAGTTTTATGTTCTAGAAACTTGCCGTTCAGTTTAATTATAACTGTATGTGCACGATATTTATTGCTCTTTCCCATATACAGTATTTTTAAGTACATTTTCTCTCTGTATATATGTCTGTTCACGGGCCAGGCCACGTTCACAAGTCTTGCATAAAAATACACGCCAAACGTGCACAAACCTTCATTTTAATGAAATTTGGATGGCTCGATGAATCTTTCTATATGAACTGAATATAGAATTTCACGAAAATCAGTCCACTGGGAGTCCCTCTGTTACATGCGGACGGATGTAGTGAAGAACTGTAACGTGCAGAGATCGCAATCTTACAACTCCAGAAATATAATACATTTCTGTCTTTTGAAATTAATTATTTTTAAACAGAGAGGGTAAGTTAAGTGCTTTTGCATCTAAATCCGCACAGATATTCATCTGAAGCAGATGGCTGATTAGTTATGCCAATGTGAGCAAGTACAGAACAATTGGAGAATGATAATGGATGGCAAGTTTTATTTCTAACAATAATGGTTCGAATAGCAGGCTATGGTAGGAAAGATATGTTGAGAAAGGAATAAAGTCACCGTCCAAAATTAGCCATTAACCCTATGCATGTGTAGAGTAATGGAAAATAACTTAAGCTTCTAGTACATACAATGAAACTGACCCTAGAATGCATTTGGGAAACAGAAGGGCATCTGTTTCTGACTATGAGGGGAACGAACCGGGTTAAGGGAAAGTACAGTTAGGAGAAAGTGCAGAAGGAAGTGGGTCCCAAACCCTTGTACGTAAGGGGGGGAAAGATGCCCAGCCATACAGCATACGGAGAAAACAAAGATTTCAAATAAAGGACGAATTACAGTAGAGATGCTGGAAGAGAAGATGATTGTGATTGGTTAATAAGAAGGCGGGAGAATGGAAACTAAAAGGAGGAGCACAAGGAGAAAGAGTCGTCGTCGGAAAAAAATTTTGGTTTGTGAATGTCTGAAAAATAGCGTTGTAACGCTATTTTTCAGCGTCGTGTCCGAAAGAATGGTCAAGTAGAAATGCCTGTGTTTGATGTAAAGGTGGGAGGAGTCAAGATAGTCGCTAAAAATGATGTGTGTCTGATGAATGGCCTGATGAATGCTTAAGAAGTCCAAGCCTCAATATATTAAGCAAATAAATGGATGCAGACCATCGCCCATCGATTTCTCGAAAGGAGAATCTAGGAAAGAAATGCCTGAAAAATCTGTTAGCCAGGTACAAGGAAGACGGCCGCATAAAAACATCAGAAGTGGAAAATCAATCTACTGGTGGCTGCGAAATAAAGAAAGGGCAAGAAAAAGTAAGTCCCCAACAATTATATAGGTTAAATGTTAGAATCCGCTCAGGACTGATAATTGTTACTTTGTCCACGGATATCTTGAGATAGGCCTAGAACACTAATAAATAGCAAGAAACTGGGTTAGATGAGAGAGAGAGAGAGAGAGAGAGAGAGAGAGAGAGAGAGAGAGAGAGAGAGAGAGAAAATACTATCTATCTCTGATATAATAGCATTGTGTAGAATATATGTTATATGCTCAGGATTATGTTGTATATATGCTCTAGGGAGAATATATGTATTCCAAAGTTGTATACGTTCGTGAAAGAAAAAAAAAAAAAACAAAGGGGCAGATATTTGATTGATAACTAACTAGAGGAGTAGTATTTTGTAAGGGTAAAAGAATTGTTTTCAGAGAGTTGTATAGTCTGAGATTGTTAGAGGAAAGGTGTGTGTACAAAAGGATTTGAAAGAAAATTTTAGATGAATTGAAAAAATGTATGATGAATATGTATAAAGGAGGTAGAAGGAAAGTTTTTATTGTTCCTGTAGTTAACTTTAATTAAAAGTCGTGTCGTACAATTTGCAGAAGGAAGGTGGAGATAATATTTCTTAACATTAAATGAGATAATACTGTGTAAATTTTGATACGGAAATAAATCTTTGTCATATTTAGAAATTTAAATAACTGCTTCATTATTCTAAGAGAAATAAACACTCCCCTAAAAAAAAAAAAAAAAACTTGCACTAAGTCCAAACCTGTACAAGGAGAATATTCTGTGACAGAAAGAATAAATATAGCAGTCAGGTAGCTTGTGAGCTTTGGAAGGGTGAGGAACCAGTTGTACTTAAATCAAAAATAATACACAACTACCAAAATTGGGTTCCAAAGCACGGGGCATAACGATTTTTAACTAGATAAATAAATAAAATAAATGGTAAAAAACCCCGGTTCCCACAGAACAACAGGTGCTTATACATATTCGTATATACTAAAGTGCATAACAAAAAGGCTAAGGAAGTTCTTTTCTTCTAAATGAATTAAATTTTATCAATTCATTTTTATAGGAATTTTATTAATTCCATTTAAATATATCGTTTTATTATGACGAATGTCTGCTCGTTTATTTCTTATGGGCATAAATCTTTTTTTCGGAAGGGGGAACTGCCACTTCTCAAGCAGCTTTTCAGATAAACAGGTACTTAAGGCATCCATTTAACTCATTTAGTTCTACAATAGTAAGACACGAGGAATGAATATTTGAAGATATAATATCGTGTTAAGACACGAGGAATGAATATTTGAAGATATAATATCGTGTTATGACACGACATGTCAGATAGTGTAATCGGGTGCTTAACGTTTTAGTTCCTGAAATTCTCACCGGGATTTCAAAAAAATTGCACAGCGATTATTAGGAAATATGAGAGGAAGACTGCTTTGCTGCACCAGCAATAAAAAGTCTCCACAAAAACTCCTTTACTGCACCAGCAATAAAAAGTCTCCACAAAAACTCCTTTACTGCACCAGCAATAAAAAGTCTCCACAAAAACTCCTTTACTGCACCAGCCATAGCGATGATATGCGTATGCCAAGTACAGTGGAGTCCGAATTCTGCTCTATCTTACACACATTGAGCCCCTTCCTCTTCCACTACAAAACCCTTGTGAACAAGATGGAAAAGGCTATCTACCTGATTGACATAGCGGTGCCCAACATTAGCAATGTCTAGAAAACCCATGAGGAAAAAATTAGGAAGTACACGAACCTGAGATATGAGATGTGGCATATGCAAGAAGTATCAACCATCCCAGTCATCGTGTCAACAACCGGTATGGTACCAAAGACTCTACATAGCAGCCTAGCAGCAATAGGTCTCCCAGAGAACACCTATAAGGAACTCCAGAAAGTCGCAATCCTAAACACCTGTAGGATAGTCAGATATTTCCTCGACCGACAGTAACACCAGATATTACAATCACCCTGTGTGCTTGGTAGCAGTACCCGTCACGGAGTGGAATCCCCCCAATCAGGGAGAAATAATATAACAGCAACAACAACAACAACAACAACAATAATAATAATAATAATAAAAAGAGAAGGGCAAGACCATCCAGCCGTCCCACCAACTGTTAGTGTTTCCTGCGCAACTGCGCTAGTGACCGCCCAGGAAGGAAGGAAGCGTCAACGAATGAAGTGGAGCATTGAAATGAATACATACATCATGCGAGCATACTATGAAATAACCAGGCTAGAGACCGATATGAAAATGTACAGATCGCGACTACATACCAAGTGGTTGGAACGATACCCGGATATTCAGGTCACCGAACAACGATTAGCAGACCAAAGAAGGACCATCGTCACGAAGAACCTAATAGCTCCTGCCATCGTGGAAAAAATCAAGCAGGATGTCAGCAATCAACAACAAAGCACAAAGAATATGGTCAATATGGAACCAGAGGAGGAACAGCATACCATGGAACCAGAGGAGGAACAGCAAGAAGAAATACAACCCAGAGTAGCTGAAGTGGAAAGAGACAAAGACATGCTATCCAGAATAGAAGACGAGTGGAAGGCCCTAACAGAATTCGAAGGAATGGTCCCCATAAGAACCCACGTGATACCTAAGTAGAGGCCAAATAGAACTCTGTAGAGAGTAACAGACCACCTCAATCGGCAAATAATGCCACATTACCTTGACAACAATGGTGCAACGCTGGAGTCTATCCACACAGCCGTATACTGTGCTGCCATAGCAGCCACTAGGATTAATGGAAAAGAAACGAGAGACCAGCAGCAGAAGAACCGAAAACAGAAGGAACCGTCAGCTTGGGAACGAAGACTTCAGCAGAAGATAGAAGAATTAAGAGTCAAGATAGGTCAGTTGACCCAGTACCAACAGGGTAATAGAAGTAAGAAATTGATTGGAAAGGTGAAGAGCATCCTCAAGAGAGAGACAGCGTCCACAGCAAACATGAGACCAGAAATCAGAGAATAGGAGAATACTTGGACACACTGAAGCAGAATCTCCTCGCACTCAGCAAGAGACTACACCGATACAAAGAGAGCTCCCACAGGAAAATAAACAACTGAATCTTCGATGAGGACAAAAGAGCCTTGAACAGGAAACGGTGAAGATGAGAAAGCAGGAAACGGATCATCCTAGAAGACGACTATCGAAGAGTTCTGGGGTAATATCTGGAGCAGTGAAGTAAGACAAAACAACAGAGCACCCCAGATAAAAGTAGAACGGAAGAAAACGGACATACAAGAGATGAGAGAGTTGGAGATTCGAGAAAAAGTAAAACAGTCGATCAGGAACACCCACAACTGGCGAACCCCAGGAATTGATAACATCCACAACTACTGGTACAAGAAGCTCACCTGCACACACACACAAGCACCTAGCTTGTGTGTGTGTGCCAAAAGCCCTACATAATTACCTAGCAGCAGTAGGTCTTCCAGCGAACACCTATAAGGAACTCCGGAAAGTCGCAATCCTGAACACCTGTAGGATAGCCAGGGGGTTCATCTACCAACAGTAACACAAGACATAATAGCCATCCTGTATACTTGGTAACAATACCCGTCATGAGGTGGAACTCCCAATCAGGAGAAATAATATAAGAGCAATAATAACAATAATAAAGTATTGGGGCACTAGGAGAAAAGACAACAACGGTTCACCTATCATATTTAAAACATGTTGGACCTCTCCCAGCCAGTAAACAGCACAGACCACTCTCCACAAATTTATGAATTGTTAAACGGATATATTTCTCCGTTTCTCTAGCAAAACATTTTTTAATTGGGTGATGTATGGTGGCCCCCATGGACGAGCCCTCACACTTTCACACAGACTGGGGATTCTGAGTTGGCCAGTCCATTAGGATTCATATTATCCTTTACAAACCATGCTATCACACGCCCAGCTTTATGACAATGGACTCTGCAATGGTGTAAAAAGCATATGGTACTGGAGAATAGGTATATCGTAGGCATATGGTATTTGGAGAATAGCGTCGAAGATGTCCCACTATTACTCCTCCTGAAAGACACCATCCACGAAAACCATCGGTCCATCTCACAACCATGAAACTAGATCCAACCATCAGATGCGATCAGCAGCATGCTTCGCAGATGGTACTGTGCAGTTCTAAACAAAAAAAAAAGACAAAAAAATTCCATACCAAATTTCCTCATCTGATGACAACGATTCTTTTCTTCATCGACTCCTCCACAATTTCAGAGTCCGATTCCTCTTAGCAAGACATTTTCGCATCCTCTGTTTTGCTTTAACTTTGGTGAAAAAATATTTTTGGGCAGAAACTCATCTGTGGAGCTTCTTTTATGCTACTCTCGGAATACAATATGGTACACTAATAACCGTTCAGAGAACTCTCCTCGACAACGAAGATAGCTGGCAGAGCCAGCTACCTTCCCCTTGCGTACGATATTTCAGAATGGATCTTCATAATCTTGAGAATCACCGAATTCTGTCATTATATATGTTTAGAGAGCTGTTGCCTTGAACGCTCGACAATATTTTTATAACTAATAGTTTATATAAATTGTGCTTGCTGCTTAGTGTCCGAATGCTTTTGTTAACAGCGTGTAATTGGAAGTATTTTAATCCCCCTCATTCAAAAATTTCGCTGAATACCTGAAACTTCGTAGTAGCACACAGTTACGGTACAGTGGACTAGAACAAAAATACAATCTTTTGGATATTGGACACATTCTAATTAAACCTTCATAACGTGGAACGCACGACTGGGGGAAAACGGTGGGTATCAACATTGATTCTAATAAAAAAAAGCGGATAGTATCACCATTCAATATAATAAATAACAAGGAAGAAAATTGGTAGTATGCCAAACGCTATCAACTTTTACTAGATCAAAATTCATAGATGGGCAGCGTTTTAGCTTATCGGCCAAACAGTCTGTGGGCCACGCAAGAAAGATCCCGCACCACATAAGGCCGGCGGCCACCTTCCAGACTAGAGTATTAAATAGTTTTTTTTTTATTCAAGTAAAATTATAGCTATTTTAAATGGAATGCATTTCAAATAAACATCGGCGGAGTTGAACTAACGCTCAGGAGCAACACTACATAAGACACAACACACGTACCCATTCAAATAAACAACATACTTCTTACTTCTACTTCCTCCTCCTGCAATAAACTCTTGGTGCTTAGTAATATGAGATCGATGTATTTTGTAACAAACTTAATTCGATCTTTGCTCGTACACAGTTTTTGCCAACCCTTGTATATTTTTAAAACCTTTACAACCTTTTAAAATATGTTTTAATTATTGTTTTATTTGTAATATATTATTCTATATACTCATTTTAGGGTGAATAATGTTATGATTACAAATATTATTAATACTGTATTTATTTTTATTCCTTTGTATTGTTTAAATTTTAAAGCAGTGCTGCATTGCCTATTCTGAAATTGCATTTCCGTTAAGACAAATAAATAAAATATAGAGGTGAAAATACATAAGAAAGCTTAGCAAATTAAGTTACTTGGGAGAAAAAAGGTGGACTGCATTGGTTTAACTTTCTAATAAAGGTGAAGTGAGAATGGAAATGTTGCTATTGACGGACAAGGGAACTGTAAAGATATGGAATTTATTTTTCATACTGTACTTTGAAAAACGCAGCCACACAGAAGGGGGGGGGGAGAGAGAGATAGAAAGAGAAAGAGAGAGAGAGAGAGAGAGAGAGAGAGATGGGTCTTAGCGAAAAGCAGTTCACCACGAACCGTTGACTAAATAAACTAGATTATATTAAATAAACATCGGGCATCTGCCTTTAAAAGAAACAAGGCTGATGTGCCTTGGGTAGATGAATCCAGTCACTGACATCATAAGGCACAGAAATATTCATCAGTTCGCGGTGCAATACACATAAATGAGTAAATACCGCCGCATATAGCATTACCGGAATCACAGAAAAGTATATCTAGCTTACATAATATTTTCGCTATGTATTGCGCAATGTCTCGTGAATAACCTGTGTATGCAGGGATTTGATTTCCGTTTATTGAGCACGAGCATATTAAAACACAACTGCTTCCAGAAAACGCATTTCAGATAAATTATAAATTCCAAAAAGAACTTTTTTCATTTCAAAATTCTGGTATGAATTTTGAAATTAAAACATCTTTGCATACAAATCTAAAAGTTCATTTCATCGAATATATCCGACTTGCACGACAAATATATGCATATTTTTTTATTGAAATATATTCATGTAAGAGCGATTGTCTCATCGAATCATAGTTGCTACACTTCATTCTGCGAACCCAGTCGCTTTACTGTTCCCGATCAAATTATCGCTGTAGTATTACTGGTCTTCAAAACAAAAAATATTGATAATAAAAGATCTACATAACATGAGAAGAAAATTATGAATCATTTTAGGAGTAGAGGACAGCAGTAAAGTTATCTACCAGGAAAGGAATCAGTTGGAACAGTCCCATCACTCACAAATAACCCTGCAATAAAAGTCTAAATTTGTGTCTTTAAGCTATAGCTCATTGTACATCAGCAACATATTTGATATGTTACTAGTGTGAAAAGTAATCGGCAACCAGGCAGAGTTTTTTCAAATATCGAAACGAGCAGAAATCGCAAGTTGTCACATCAAGGCCATAATGACTGGACTGGTGGGTCAACTCCTCAAAGCAGCATTCTCGAAGAGCAACTCAAGTTTTGCACGACTTTTAAGGAAGAAAGTTGTCGCGAACTCCGTTCTTTTAAGTTTGCCAGTTTCTTGCTTTGATAGATTCACATAAAACTGACACATCCTAGTGGCAATTTTATGAGCCATAAACTCAATATGAAGAACGTCTTCGTTTCCTGTAAAACCGCAGCTCCGTTTTATTTCAGCTAATTATCACCACTAAAATTTATGGTCAGATGAATCCTTGCGCTTAGTTATTGCTGTTTTCAAAACCAAATGGTGAATTTACATTTTCCATCATTATAATTCTTGAAAGAAGTCTCAGAATTTTTTAAGGCGTGTTGAAAATTTCCTAGGAACTTTAAAGTCGCTTGGTTCCGCACCAGTGTCAACATTGGATAACTCTGAATTTGCTTTGTTCAAATTCTCACACAGAATTATAAGTAAAATGTGCTTATACCCTCAATCCCTTAATCTTAACTATATCAAACCATACCAAATACACACCTCGCAACTACCACGGTAGTTATAATCGCTTTCCTCCAGCAGCATGTGGAAAACGATCGAGTTTGAATCCCATCTAGACGTGAAGGGGGGGGGGGGATTATGAGTTTTATTTATAACGTTCGCAGAATTAATCGGCCTCGAGAAAGGTTTGCAAAAATTTTTCCATGGAATTTGGATATATCAACCGGCAAGTAAACCAACCGACTAGAAAATACACATAACATACAGACACAATATACTTGGAAACTCATGGGTTTTGTTGCCTTGGCACAAAACCAAACAGTTTACCCTGCCGAAACTTGTTATGAAAAAAACAAAGGTTTTTTTTTTTTTTTTTGAAATTTGATTTTGTCCAGTCATTTATTTTCCTAACTGTGAAGCAATTTGCCTAGATAATTTTAATGATCATAACTCCAGTTTGCTTTAATTTTCTAGATGCACGGAACCATCTGACAGATGCTGAAGTTTCACTCTTATTAAAATGAAGTTCTTGGGTTTTACGACAAAGCAGCTAAGGTCATGATATGTCAGTATATCATTCTGATAATCGGCGTAAGGTTGGTTTGTCTGTTTTGTTGGATGGAAAACCCGAATTTTCAGGAGAAAAGGAAAAAACGCATTCCTCGACGAGGCCGAAAAAAATACTAAGCCATAGTGTGGGGAGGGATCTTCTACAATTAAGGATCATACACAACTTATTCATTTATCTACTAGAATACCAAACAATCCTAACCAAGGTCGATTGCCCAGAATTAATTTAATATTAGATCCATCACTTAACTACCTACATAAAGTAGGTACTTATCATAAAGCCAAGGTAGGCATTATAGTTGGATACTACAGTTATGATGCAAGAAAATAGCTGTGATCACACAGAGAAAATCAGCCAATGCCACAGAGGTAGCGATGTTTCGGTTATTTTATTAATACAAGTCTACGAAAGCAAAAGGGACACTTCTGAATGCATTAAAAACAAGCAATATCATCAATAATCCATTAACATCCTGAACAGATTTCCTATAGTTTGGTAGGTGTAACCTCGTATTCGCTACCATGATGAAATGAGAAAAATAAATCAACACCACAACCTACCG
Organism: Mastigoproctus giganteus; assembly: GCF_048544385.1. Taxonomy (NCBI): domain Eukaryota; kingdom Metazoa; phylum Arthropoda; class Arachnida; order Uropygi; family Thelyphonidae; genus Mastigoproctus; species Mastigoproctus giganteus. The sequence continues at coordinate 203,818,394 of NC_143575.1, forward strand.
TGAAGTACGGTTGGCTGTGGTTTTAAGCACGTTCGAGCTTGCACTACCATAAATATAGGGTAGGGATCCCTCACTTTTGGGGGGGAAGAAACGCAACATAATAATGGACACTTGTAACTTGTTAATTTGTATTCGAATAACAGGTTAAGGAAAACTACATCACCAGAAATTTAAGTTCAGACTGATAAGTGAATGCATAAAGCTAAAAATGCACCACCTGAGAAAAAAACGTTTACAAGTACACCCCTGTAAGCAGAGTACCATAAACATTTAAAAAATAAAAGTTTGTAGGCAGAGTTTCCATTATTGTGTCAACCCTTTATTATGTGCACAATGCACGCATCCTGAAATAGAGCCAAATAATGTTGAACCACATTGTTCACTCATAAAATTGATAATGCTATATCTTTAGTTAGCATTTCTTCTACATGATTTGATAATTTATTGGATATACTCCCCGAATGAGTATCCATTCTAAGTATTCCGCAAGTAGTTGTACCCTATTTATATGGCTGTATTCGTGTTCAGCTGCTGCAGCTCATCTCCAGCCAAGCCAAGAACAAGTATGTAACTAACATGTCCTTGTGACCTTTAACCCTGACCAACCAACATCAGGCGGCAACAGAGTTCTGATTACTCAAGGAAACTGTGTTGCTATTTGCACATTCAGTAACGTCGAGTCTTAAAATACTCTCTTGAAATTAGAAAATAATGAACCTGGTGGCATCGGCATATGGGTCAGTTTTGTGTACATAATCCAGCTGCTTCATTTTGCGTCAGGTTTCCTCATGCTATTAGCCAGCTCCCACACAAGCAATAAGCAAAAGAGATGTTATCCAAAAATAGGTTGTCGTCTTCTGTGTATGCTTAGCCATTGGATAAATCTTGCTATTTCGAAATAAGATAGTGTTTATTTCCGCAACGCCTTTTATATAGGAAAGGAATGAAGTAGCAAAATCATGTTTGCTCAAATTCAACACATGCGGAACATCTAGAACTGTCAGAGACATGAAACGCGACGCCGTAATTATACATCTATGAAAATTATTTGACCAATATTAACTAAGATAGCAGTTACATATGATTATATTATACGACTAATTATTAAAATTCATAAAGCATTATCTCCTATTCCTCATCTAATTAATGAGATCAGTCGTACCCAAAGAAATAATTTAAATTTTACACCGAAATTTACATTTAAAAAAATCAATACTGCTTTGAGTTAAGAGTACGTACATTTTTGTCTCAATTAAACTACACTGAGTGGCCACTTTAGTATTATTTTTTTATTATTATTATTATTATTATTATTATCATCAGCCATATGGTACAAGGAAGCCTGAGGCTTATACTGCACCAGCCAAAAAAAAAAAAAAAAAAAAAAAAAAATTCACGAGTTACCTTTCTCTGAGAGAGAGAGAGAGAGAGAGAGAGAGAGAAATCACCAAGAAAGAGAAGAATGATGACATCCAGCTCAGGACCCTGGGTTTTCCAAGTCCATACTCACCAGATATGAGCCCCTGGGGTTGTTAAGTAATCCTATCTATAGTGTGAGTGGCCACGCTACTCGCGCTATAGATAGGAGTAATTAGCGTGAGTGGCCACGCTACTCGCGCTATAGATAGGAGTAATTAGCGTGAGTGGCCACGCTACTCGCGCTATAGATAGGAGTAATTAGCGTGAGTGGCCACACTATTAGGTAGGTGAACCTGATATTGTGGACAGTTATTGCGAATTCCGTAGCCGAGTGGTCAGGACGGGAGTGCAGTAGCACACGCTCTTTGAGTAGACCGGGGTTCAAGCCCCTGACTGCTAAATCTCGCCAACCCGCACACTGGACCAGCGTGGCAGATTATGGTCCATTTCCCTCAACATGAATTGTTGAGGAGGCTTCCATCCTGCAGTGGGTTGATGATGGCTGCAGTTTACTTTTTTTATTGCGAATTGGATGGATCGCTATTCCGAAGAGCTCGTTTTACCTCATCCCACAGTTGTTTAACTGAACTGAGATCTGATGATGCTAAAGCAATAGGCTGATTCACTCTTCTTTTCTTGAAATCAGTTCTGTTCCATTCTGGCCTTGTGAAACTGCGCATTATTTTGCTGGAAGAATCCATTCACACTGCAGCTACAAAAGGAAGCACGTGGTCGGAAATAATGTTCAGAGGACCTCTGACATCCACATATTGCACACTAGTATCAAGGGTTCCAATCTGCAATCCACAGAAACACTCCCTACACCATACATCGAAACTACCAGCGTGCACTGTTGGCACCTGCCAGTATGGGTCCGTGTAAAGGGCAATGCTAATTTCGCCATATTCTGGAACTCCCATCAGCATGAAAAGGGAGGGACCGGAGTTCGTCAGAGCAGGAAATGTTTCCCCAAATCTCCACTGTTCAATGTTTATTTTGTTGAGCCCAGTCATCGTACATTCTTGTGTTTTACTGAGAGGAGTGGAGCCCAGTCCGGTCTTCGGTTATGATATCCCATCCGTGACAAAGTACGACGAGTTGTGCACTCTGAAATGGCTCTTTAGTTACAACTGTTGTCCTGGATTGTTATTTGATGGACTGTAGTCTTTCTCTTACCCTGAACAAGTTTTGTCAGCCTCCACTGGGCTCTCCCTGCAGGGAGATATTTCCAACCACAGATCACCATTCGCTGGATGTTTTTTTTTTGTTTACTGGACCAATATCGATACACCCGAAACAGCCACAACAGGGTAGCAGTTTCTGAGATACTCGTACCGCGCGTCTGGCACCGACTACCATGCCATATTCAAAGTCACTTTTGTCTTGCCCATTCTCGTAATGAATTGCATACATACACCCTTTGCAGCTGCCCACCTACTTTATATCGCATGATACAAACACATGATACTATTACTGATGGTGCGCTCTATTTCATGAAAAGGGTAGGTGTACCTAATAAAGTCGTCACTCTCTGTACGTTGAACTAAACTAATATTGTAGATTTCGTTAAGATAAAGGAACCACTAAGTGACACTGATCATAATTTATTGATGTAGGATTTACTTAAAGATAACTACTCTTGGGGGGGGAAGATATGGCTTTTTTTGTTTGTTTTTTTTTGGAGCATTAGCAACTAAGGCCATATTGCTCCAGGATATGCGGTGGTCATTTCCATGAATTTCCATGTTGTACAGAAAGCACATGATATTTTAAAAAGAATAATAATAACGTGCATATGGGGAACAGGTTTTTATCCCCAACTGGTTTAGTCTCCAGTTAATTAAAACATATTTTATGTATTCATTCATAAACAGTATCATTTATTAATATTTTATCCATATAATAGGGTCCTAAAATTTGCAATTTTATCCATACATAAAAATAAAATTGTCTTCAAAGGCTACTAAGGGAAACACAAAGCATGTGGTCCCCGGGTGAGGGTACAATGATAAAAATAATAATAAAAAAATAAAAAGACTTAATCTTGAATGTGAGCAACAGAAATGAGTAGCCAATGGACCGTATGCTGAGCTCCACCATTGTCAATGACTTGCGACTCGGTCTCAGTCTAGAAATGTTTTTCAAAGTTTGGCCAAATCAAAAATAAAAGCTAAAAAGTATATAATAGTCATATAAAACAAACAGTCATACCTTGGATAAGAACTGAACTTCAAACTTTAGCAGAATTTCATTAATGGAAAAATTGCCTACCCAGTTTGAATCCCTGGATATAGATGCTGAATTTGCGAATTTTGGAACTCAAAACTATTCAGGAGAACCAAGCTGATTTCGAAGAAGAAAGGAGGGAATTTTACATATTACTAAAGTCTAGCAGTTTTAAATCTTTTCTATGCACAGAATACTAGCGAAATTCTGAGAAATTAATCCTACTTGACTGACAAAGGAATTCGCTGACTGGTCGAAATTGGTTTGTTTTCAAACTCTCCTACACGTTTAGGAGAGTCGAAAATAGCCTAAGAGTGCATACAATAAGTTCTGAATCCGGCCTGATTAGAAGACAAATAATCGATAGCAGAATGTTAGTCAGGCAAGTTATCAAATATCAAGTCCGACTAATAGCACGAATATCAGTGAGAACAGCAGTTAACCATTAATAGACAGAGCTACACCAACTTTCATCATTTTTAAATGGATTATCTGATCATTACACTGGAGGTATACTGATCAGATAGTCAAAGAGTGCCTATATTTGAAGGCAGCTGCATCCAAGTGATGCTGGGATAGAACTACACAAAATAAAAAGAAAACCACTTTGAAAAATTTTCTCCTAGTGTGAAGATTGTGTTGTGTTGTGCGTAGCTGGTATGTAAATAAAATACGTACTGGCTATCACTAGCGTTTCACATGGACAGGCGTGCCAGCTATAAAGGAAGATATGAACATCGTAGCTAGCTAACATGGAATTCTATCTGAAAAGTTGGGTACTGCTTGAAACCTTCTTTGCTAGAACAGCAGCATCATAGTTACTTGTACGCTATGTGAGTTGCGCACTATAGCCATAGATGCTGATGCGCTTAAAATAATTCCCAAACAAACAAGCTACGTGAGCATTGCCTCCTGAAAGGAATGAGAAAGGCGCTGCTTCTCTTCGCTTTTTCCCAACAAGTAAGTTTGAGGAAATATTTGTGTCTGAAGCAAATGACGGGGAAGGCTACCAGTTGGGAGGCTACTTTTAAAGATATAAGTATTGGTTTGACTAAGGTAGGGGAAAAAAAAAAAAAAAAAGATTTTCATCCTCTGGCCACTGCTAAAAAGTTTTTCAACTCAGTGCAGCGGTATCTCTGAAATATCCCAATGCAACAGATAGCACTGATAGCTAACACAAACGTGTATCTTATCTGTCCTGCCTGTTCTGGCTTAGATGATGCTGAAAGAAACAAAATTCCACCGTCGGACAACAGAGATTAAAGGAAAATTGGTGCAGACGACATTAACATCTCCTTATTTAAAGAAGATGGTCTCTATATGTTGTCCATATAATGCCACTTCAATTTCAATCTCCACATGTTAAATATTTCAAAGTCGCATAACGTATTCCGTGAAGAATGCATTTAATGTCAACTACTTAGTGACTGTCTAATTCCCACCCTTCAAAATTATGCCTCCACATAACTCTCTTCATGAAGGAAGGGACACATCCCATACTGCTTGTCCAGCGACCATGTAATTTCCGAGAGGCTTGGCCGCTTCGTTCACTTGACTTCCATCCACATTTAGCCTTCCTTGTCACTGGCTTCAGGCACAAATGACCTATTATGTATATACGAGGGGGTGGTTTCAAAAAAGAACTGTATTCACCAAGAAGTAGTTGTGATATGATAGAAAGTAGAAACAAATACTATTACACTCTTTCAACATAGTCACCAGGCAAAATTACACATTTTTGCCAACCCCCCAATACACCCCGGTAGGCTAGTTTTATAGAAGTCCTCTGACTGTCCTTCAAACCACGACTAGGCTGCAGAAATCATCTCATCAACAACAGCAAAGAGTTTTCCAAGAAGAAGGGACTTCAGGGCAGGAAAGAGGAAGAAATTCGAGGGTGCAAGGTCGGGGGAATAAGCAAGGTGCGGCAATATTTCAGACCCACATTCGTGGACACACCTCACTGCAGCATGTGAGAAATTCGCAGGAGCATTATTGTAGATAAAATGATAAAGAATAAAATGTTCATTGTGTACCGGTCCCAGAGGTCCCCCCCCACCCATCTCCGCGTTGTGTACTCTTTTTGTGTGTCACAGTACTCTGTGAAGGCCAGAAGTTTCAAAAAGTGTGAGTATATGTTAGTGCTGTGTAGTGTCATGTTATGCTGTTCCTCTTGGACCCCTAGCCGTTGGACCCCTAATGGGCCCCCTTTGCCCATCCTTAGCCAAGTGGAGGCAGGTAAGGCAGTAAAGGGATCGCAATGGTACTCTGGCATGTCCTGCCGCCTAGTTTCCGAAAATTTCAGCGGCAAGGAACTATAGTTTAAAAAAAAAGTTAAGAGTAAGTGGGGTCTAGAGATTCAGGGACGGGGGAATAGTTTAGAGTAAGGGAACCAAAGGGAAGACGTTCCCATATTGCAATGGAAGTTTACTCCATCAGATGAAGAAGGGGGGGGGAAGGGGGAAGTAAAGTGACGATCTCTCTTCTGTCCCATGGTGCTCTTTTTTGCATCATGCAATACCGGCATCGGCAGTTTCTGCCAATGCACTGATTTCCTTGGTGGTGTCAAGTCCGTGAGATCAGGTCCAGGTAAATCATTTGTCTAGTTTCATTTGTGTTGTCAAGTCCGGGTAGATAACTTTCAGGCAGAATGCCTTTTTTGTTCCTCAGTGGTTCATTTTATCTAATTCTTTGTACTTTCTAGTTTCGCATTATCGGATATTTTGTTGTGAGCATCCAAAGGAGTCCCGCCAAGGTCTTCCAAAGGTTAGATTCGTTTATCTGCCTTGATTAGCTTAGGCTTGGTTGTCACGTCAGGTGGTTTCTAGTCATCTTGTTCGGCATCATTGCGTTGGAGGGCAATTTGCATTCTTCTTCTCGCAAATAAGTCTCGGCCGACCGGGCTAGCCAGGTAGGTAAAGTGCCTGTCTGGCAACCCAAAGGTCGCGGGTTCGATTCCCGCCTTGAGCTTGGATCACAGTAAAATGCAAAAAGACTGTGGGAGGTGCATTATGGCCATAGAAGCTGATGCGCCAACAACTAACAAAGAAAAAAATAATAAAAAAATAAGTCTTGTGCGAATTTACTAAATGCTCTGTACTCCTCCTCCGTTTACAATAGATAATGTTCCCGATTCCGGGGAAGGTAAGTGATTTTAGTCATCAGTATGCAGCGAAGGTCTTCGTACTGTTCGCATTCATACATCATGTGCTGCCAAGTTTCCAGCTCTCAGCATCCGCATGTTAGGTCATCGACTGTTCTCATTGCGTTCAGTTTCGCGTTAATCGCGCCGTGTCCTGTTAGAAGGTAAGGAGTCTTCAGTCCCGGGTGGAACCACTGTGGGGTTTTCGGGTAGAGTTTGCTAACTTCAGTGATAAATTTTCATGTTACCTATTTCTCCCTTATTTTAGTTTGACCATCTCTCCTGCCATGCCTGCCGCAGGTGAAGCACCAGTCTCTGTTTCTCCTGCTTCTTGCTGAGTCTATTGTCCTAGCTTCCTCTTGAAAGCCAATACATTAGTCCACAGCGGACCACTTCTAGGTCCAGCGGGACTCCCGCCAGCACCTGTAGGGCATGGGTGCTCACCGAACAACAGGCATGGGTTGTCTAGGATTCTTTTATTGACAGTTGTCACTGCCTTGTAGTACCAGATGGGTGAACCGTAGGTTATCGCCGGGATGAAAATAGATCGGTAATACAGTGCCAATGTTTTTTTTTGTTTTAGCCCCCCCCCCATTCTCGTCTTGAGATCCTCGCAATCATGGCAGTATATTTCCCTCAGGTAAAGAAAGTGTGGCTTAAACGACCAGTTTGGACTAAAAATAAATCCAGAAAAGTCTGAATTTATGATATTCTCATTAAAGAAAACGCCTTCCTATATTCAGCCAACACTATGCAATTCCCCTATTCCCATCGTCAAGAAACATACTGATTTGGGGGTTGTTTTTGATCCTAAGCTCTGCTTTGGTAACCACATGGAAAAGCTGCTCACCCAGGCAGCTCGACTCCGATGGATGGCCAAACAGCATTTGCATTATATTAATGAAGTAACGACCACCAGAAGATATATAAAAAGCATGGTATACTCTCCGCTTCTATATGCTGCAGAAGTATGGGCATCTGCCGCCCCCAACCAATTCGACCACTCTTTTCTACTGAGTTTTGGCTCTTAAAATGCGCCATAAACAAACATAAACTTCCTCCACAGTTAAGGACAACTGAAATGGCCAGCTTGATAAAAATTCACAGACTTCCCACGCTGATTAGGGTGAAACGCCTTACCACAACTGTAAAAATGATCACTGAAAAGATCTCGGCACCATCGTTCTGGGACCTGTGCTCTTGCAGAGTCCCTCAGCCTTCCCTCAGAGCGACTCCAACTCTGTGCCCATATCTCAGCAGTCTCCACCTATCCGATAGGTTTCTGCCATATCAGCTACTTTCATGTGCCCAGTCTTTGGATGCAGACCTTAATAAGTTTTCTTGTGATAGGGAGTACAGACGCCGCATCCTTAAATTGTACTTCCCTGTCCCTGATTCTTCTCCTTGAAGCTCGCCTTAACGGCGCAATCTAGCAATGCGACATGAAGATGGCTTACCAGCCAGCCTTGTAGTTTTCCACCTATATATTCTTTGTACATTGTGATGTTTCTAATTGTATTATACTTTGAGTGTTGAGCTGTATTTACTTTTTATTCGTTCACATATGTATTTTTATATTTTATTTATTAATTTCTTTTTCTTACATATTGTAATATTACTGTTAACCCCTGGCCTTGTGGCCGTGAAGGGCTTATTGCAATGTATCCATTGTATTACTATTATTATTATTGCAATAAAGATTTCTATTAGTATCCCTAGGTATTTAAGCTCCTTGGTCAGTTTGACTGTTTCGCCTTCAATCTTAATTTGCGGAGTTCGTGCAATATTAAGCGTACCTTTCAGGAGTGTTTAACTTGTTTTAGTTGGTGAAATTACCAGTGAGTGCAGTTTTGCCTAATCCTGCAATTTTTGTATTGCCTGAGTTTCCATACTAGCTCTAGAGTCTGCGGCCATTGTGAGAATGAGGTCATCCGCGAAGGCCTGGCTATCAACCTCCCCCAAGTCCATCGCAAGAAACTCATCCATAACTATACTCCATAGGTGTGTTCCTAGCACATAACCCTGTGGACGGGTTTGGTCACTTTTTGGTAAGGTGTGACTACCTCAATTCTTCTTTCTGAGAGGTATGAGCGAATGGTATTGTACAAGTTCATTGATATTGCTGCCTCCCTGAGTCTGCCTAGATAGCTCGGCCACGAGAGGTCGTCGAACGCCCCGGCGAAGTCCACTGAGTTGACTAAGAAATATTTTTTAGTGCATTGCTTTGCTGCATCTAAGAAGTTTTGTAAAGCATCGATTGTTGAGGTTCCTGGTTTGAATTCATTGCCTAGGAGAACTGAGTTTTGCTGCATTGTAATGTTATTCTTTTGTGAAGGAGTCGCTCGTATAGTTTGCTTGTTGTTAAGAGCAGGGCGATAGGTCTGTAACAGTAAGTGTAAAGTGTATTGCTGTCTAACGGCACCAGGGGTTACCCCCCATCTCCGCGTTATATACATTGTTTGTGTGTCACAGTACACTGTGAAGGCCAGAGATTTAAAGTGTGTGGGAAGTAGTAAATGTGTAATGTTATGTACCGTTGTTCTTCTAACAATTTAGCTTATTGGGCCCCTGTTGGAACCTACCGTTACCACACTTTGCCACGGCGAAGCAGGTCAGGCACCCAGTAGATTATGCGTACTCTGGCAGGCCCTGCCACCTAATTTCCGAAGATTTTAGTGGCAAAGGCCTATAAAAAAAACGCGTGGGGTTGATTTAAGGCCGAAAGGTTTTGTTACTATAGTCAAGGTGATATTATTTAATTTTGTTATAGCGGTCTACGATTAGTTGAGGCGTGACGCTCTGTCAGTAAAGTTAGAGTTGGGGAACCCTGGTCTGGAGGGGGAAATGGTAGAGTTCGGGAGACTGAAGTATGGGGTGGATAGGGAAGGCAACCTCAAAGAGGTCAGTGGGGACAAACCCCACCAGAGGAAGAGGAAGTGGCTGTGGGGGGGACAGAGAGTGGCCAATCCCTCCCCCATGCCAGGGGAAGGGATTTAGAGTGAACCAGGTTAGAGCCCGGTTGAGATCGCCAAATGACGCTCTGGCAGCAAGACTGCGAGGTATCTTTGTTGGTGATCGTGATCAAGGTAGGAGTCAAATCCAGTAGTAAAGTCATTCATGTGACAAATCTCGTTCTATGGTTGGTCATGTAACCGGTTCAGGTCGCCCAATGTGCATATAATGGGGATGCTGCGTTGGGTCCTGGAAATGACATTTTCCTCCGCACTTGGTTCGTGCGATGGTCATTTGGTTTAGTCATCCAACTAGTGGTCCAGTGCGAATAATTTGTATCCAGTTCACGTCAAGTCCTGTGTCGATTAGTCTGGTTCAGACGTAGGTCTTCCTGGTTGTCAGTTCCCTCGTAAACCAGGCTGGATGATTGATAGTCATTGCTCGTGTTGTAGGTTATTATTGATACGGTTTTCTTGCGTCCAGTTTTCTCTAGTCTTAGTTACGAGATTCATCATCAGCTTCCGGGTATAATGTATAGTGTACAGTGTGTTCCTGTCTAAAGGCACCAGGAGTTTCCCCCATCTCCGCGTTTCTTTCCTTGTAGGGTGTAACAGTTCACTGTAAAGGCCAGAGATTTAAAAGTGTATGGATTTAGTAAGTGTAGTGTTGTGTATCGTTGTTCTTCTGGACATTTAGCCGCTAGACCCCCTGCTGGGCCCAGCGTTGTCCACACTATGCCGCGTAGAGGCAGACCAGGTACACCAGTATTTAGATATTTACTCTGGCAGGTCCTGCCACCTAATTTCCTGAGATTTCAGTGGCTAGGACCTAAAAAATATATATAAATAAAATAAAAATAAATAAAAAATAAACAAATAAAAATATATATATATATATGTATAAAAAATAAATAAATAAACTAAAAAATAATAATAATAATTCTCGCTCGGTGGGGGTTAAGAAAATTGAGGAGAAAAGCCAAATGAGGTTAGTGTGAACGCAATTAAATTTTTCAACTTATGTGGGTATACGCTAGCGTATTAGGTAGAGTGGGGGAGGAGTCGGAAGGCTGGGAGAAAAAGACAGAAATATGGGGACGATAGAGAAGGCGACCCCAGATAATCTTTCCCCTCTCCCCCAGTGGGGGAGAGGGGAAAAGATAGGACCACGCGTTTAATGGGGTGAGACGCTAAAAGATTAGAGACCAAGAAGGGGTGATGTGCAATTTTGAATATTTAGATTTTGCTGTGTGGGGCATTCACTGTGAGATTCAGCCAGAGTGGGGGGGGATTCAGAAATATGGGACCAAAAGGGAAGGAGGACCCAGGAGATCAGTGGAGTATGCCCAGTCCCACCAGGAGAAGAGAAGAAGAGGGGTGGCGGGGAGGGGCCGGGGATAATCAGAGTCGTGCCCAGTGAGAAATCTTTCTAGGAGGGGGTAGTTACCATTTGATGTTGGGGTCCACGTTCCTTTTCTATCGGACACATTTCGGTGTTTCTGTTCTGTTGTTACTCTAAGTCCTTGGCCCATGTTATGTCTGTTTGGTGTCTATTCCTTAGGCATTGTCTCCTTGGTATTGCTTTCCATCATTTCCTCTGTGCTGTTGCTTTATTTCTATTTTATTTATTTCCTGCACTGCACCTATTTAGGCATTATGGATTGCAATTTGTGTTCGTTTTCTGTTGAAGGCGACTAGTGCGAAGCGGCTGAGGGCTTTGTTTTCATCTGCTGAATCCAGGAGATGGTGCTCTTGGTTTTTTGGCAGGTATCTGATCTCGGTTATAAGCCTGCATCTGTGTTCTTCATAGTTTTCGCAGTCATACATGATATGACTGCCAAGTTTCCAGTTCCCCACAGGTGCAAGTGGACTCTTCTGTTATCCCAAGTGCATTGAGTTTTTCCTTAAATGGGCCATGGCCCGTCAGTAAGAAGGTTGTATTTAATGCTGAGTAGAACCATGATGGTGCTTTTTGGTACAGCTTTGCAACTATCGGTATGAATCGTCGTGTTATTTGTCCTTTGGTGGATGTCTCCCATCTGTGTTGCCACATCTGCAACAGATGAGCCACGATTCTTTGTTTCTCTGTTTTTCGGTTGCTGGTTATGTCCAGGGTGTAAGGTATATTTTTTGTCAAAGGGCACCAGGGGTTTCCTCCATATCCGCGTTGCTTTTATTGTGCATGTACCAGTTCACTGGGAAGGCCAGAGATTTAAAAGTATATGGGCAATGTAAAGTACAGTGTCGTGTGCCGTTGTTAGGTCCAGGGTCTGGTTTTTCTGGTTTCTTGGTCCGGTTTTTAAGAATCAGCTTCAATTTTGCAGTATTCCAATCCTTGGGGAATGTGCCCACCGCTAAGCAGCAGTTGTATAGTTGGAGTAAGAGGTTGGGTGCGATGTCCACCGTTTTCTTAATTATCTCTGGTTCTAATAAGTCTGGTCCGGGACATTCTGTTTCTCATGAGAGCGGATGCTGCCTGGAATTTTTCCATCGTGAATTGTGTTTCCATCTGGTTCGTGAAGTATTCCACGTTTGCGCGGCAGAATACATGCTGGCCTAGTGTTAGGACAGTGGGCGGTTCTCTTATGATTTAGTTTGTGATATTGCAATAGAGTCCTTCCATGTTGTAGTTAGAGTTCCTTGTGGCGTCATGGTGGAAGTAGTAAATTCGCACTTGAAGAGTTTGTTAGTGGTTATTTTACAAGCAACCTCCCCCCCCCCAAGGATTGGTATTTCCTGTCGTTGATACTGGGATGTGGACTCGCCCGTTGGCTTGTGTATATGTGCTAATATAGTGCTCCTAATATTGTGCTTATTACTGTGGATACTCTTGGATTAATTATGCAAATAGGATACCATTGGATCTGTGAAGGGTTGGTGAGTACATAGAGATAGGTTTCACCGTGATTCCTGCAGGGATTAGTAAGAAATTTGTGGTTTTCTGAACGTTCTTGAAAACAAACATCGTGCCGTATACTACAATGGAAAGCGTCTTCCATATGTTTACGTAGGGTAGCTATTATTAGACTGTTTGTAATGGCTGACAGTTTTTGAATAAATATTATTTCAAATATAGAGTTGTTACAAACCCCTGACTGTACAGTGGGAAAAAAAAATATAGAAGACTAAGGAGAGAATAATTTTCTCTTTCTTGTCGTATACTGGATTCCAAAATTGGTTTATCCATTGAGAAGCTATCAGCGAACGCTGTAAATATTATTTTTAATTATGTTTATTAGGTTGAAAATTATGGTTGCCATAGCGTCTTCACTCCAAAAGAGTTGGAGGGAAAATTGAATGTCGCCAGTTTGAAACACAGCGCCTCCTAGGATTTAGGTAATTGTTTTTCAGCTTAGAAATAAAAATCCAAAAAAAAAAAAAAATTAACAATCTTAAAATTTAGATGAATAAGAAAACAATGGATTCCGATGATTTAGTCAACTTGGTGAACAATTTTCCACCATTACCTTCACAAGTTGTTGAAGGTAGAGTTTAGGACACAGATTGTTCCTCAGAATTGGGTGTTAGGGTGGAGTTGCACAGATGGGAACCCACTGATAGTCCAGTGGTCGCGAACATGATTTCAACTAGGTCTCAGGATTCCCTGGATGCTACAACAGCCAGAGACTCTGTAGATGCATTAGACCAATCTCAATCATCGCAATATCTTGGATCATATACAGACCAGGTTTTTTCATTGCATTTTCATTTGTTTGAGGTTATTTCTGACGGTGGTAGATTGACCAAGACGGTTACCACGGACATTCAAACAACTTGGACAGCAATGGAGCAATTATTGACCAGAGTTATCATGGAGAATGAGCGGCTAAAGGCCAAACTTGAGGAAAGAGAATACCAACTTAGCAAGGTACAAGGAACTCTTGGTGGACCTTCAGTGTCTTTGCCAACTACTTTGGCTGCTTCTAATTTGTCATACGCACAAGCGGCAAAAATCTACACTCCATCACATGTTGCTACGCCAAGGACTGGATCAGTGAAGCCTGTGCCAGAGCAACACATTATACTTATTAAGGCTCAGGAAGGCAGCGCCTTTTCTACCAGCGAAGAGGTTAGGCAGGAGGTTAAAACCAAATTGGCGTCGGACATCAAGGATGTAAAAATCAAATACATAAGAAAGATTTGATCTGATGGGATACTTATTGAGATCTTGATAAGATAAGAAAGTGTTCAAAACTGCAAGGTTGTGGTCTCAAATCTGAGACACCCAAGAAACTAGGACCCACAATTGTTATGTATGACATACACAAGGAGGTTAAAATTGAAGATATATTAGATGATTTATTTCACAAAAATCTGAAGGATTATCGATTTACCTCAGAGGAGGTACAGGCGCAAGTAAAACCTAGGTTTTCAACAAGTCCCAAACCAAATCGGTCAACGGTAAATTGGATATTCGAGGTTTCCAGTGATATTAGGAAAGCTTTGCTTTTAACTCATAGAGTTTACATAGGGTGGACATCGCACACGGTTAAGGACTATACTATAGTACTACGTTGCTAAATGCCAAGAATATTTAAAGGCGCTGGAAATTATCAGTTCTAAAACTAGTTATGAATAATACACCTCCAATCAGTTCCAACACAAGCAGTACAAATTTAAAACAACTAAATTTTCTCCAACTTAACTGTCAACGTGCGATTGCAGTTATGCATGACCTCACCACAACTGTTCTTGGTCACTCTATTCATATCATGGCCGTACAGGAACCTTACTCCTATAAGGGATTAGTAAAAGGTTTACCTATGCGATTTAGAGTCTTACAATCTGACCCAGACATTACTGGTACTGGCGGAAATGCAAGAAGGAGAATTTGGGCAGCTATTGTCATTGCTGACCCTAATTTAACTGTTATTCGGATTTCAAGTCTTTGCTCTGCACACGCAGTCTGTGCCTGCATTGAAGGCTGGTTCGGGAAGTTTTATCTTATCTCGATTTATTGTCAATGCGCCCAACATAATGATTCTATTCAACCATTTGTGAACTATATTGATTCCGCCGTGAGAGCTTTACAGAATGAACAAATATTCCTGTTAATGGATGCTAATGCCCATTCGACATTGCGGAATGCTCAACAAACAAATGAAAAAGGGGAACTTTTAGAGGAAGTAATTATGACACATCGTCTAAAAATTCTTAACACACATGGACATCCACTGACTTTTGTTACCACACGTGGACAATCATTTATAGATGTCTCCTTGGCAACACTGTCTTTGGCCCAAAGGATCTCGGATTGGCAGGTTAAAACTGATTGGGTAACAAGTGACCATAATGTTATCAAGTTTACTATGACAGATATTGTTTCTCGTTCTAGATCGGATCCTTTTGATGTGCCTCGTTTTCACACTAAGTCTGCAAAGTGGCAGGTCTCTGACAAGGTAATAAAAGAAATGTTTACTCCTGAGCAGATGGGTATTATGGAATCTCTTACTTTGGATAATCAAGTTGAATTTATACAGAACACTATTATACAGGCTTGTGAAGCCTCAATGAAATTTAGAAAGCACAAACCATATCACGTTCCTTGGTGGTCTTCTACATTAACTGATTTAAAACAGCTTACTAGAAGGACTAGACGTGAATTCCAGAGGGCGAAGAGAAATCCATCGCGTACGGTACTTGAATTGACGGTTTTACAAAGTAGATACAAACAAGCAAGACGAAATTATCATAATGAGATTCGCAAACAAAAAACGACTTCTTGGGAGAGTTTAATTAGCACCCAGGGAAATAGTGATCCCTGGGGACTTATTTACAAGCTTGTGACCAAAACGATTCCACCAGGGGAGATTTTCACTTCTGTCACAACAGCAGAAGGTCAAAGTACCCTATCTTGGTCTTCTACTATAGATAGAATATTAGATGTAATTATACATCAATATTCTGATACTAATATGTCACCGGAACAAATTGACATCGTACATTTAAATTCTAATTACACAGGATTGACTGAAGAACCTCCATTCTCTCTGGAAGAGGTTGAATGCGCAATAAAATCGATGCGCTCAGGTAAATCCCCTGGGTATGATAAAATTGAAGTATATGTTGTTAAAAGAGTCTGGAAAATTGTACCAGCTTCAATATTAATTTTGTTTAATTCATGCCTACGAAGTGGTGAATTCCTAGAGTGTGGAAAAGAGCTTTGCTCAAAATCTTGCTTAAGAATCCCAAAAAACCGGCTGAGGATCCATCATCATATAGGCCTATAGCTCTTCTCCCAGTTCTGGGAAAGGCGCTAGAGAAGGTTGTTGCCAGTAGATTAATTGCAGCATATGCCGACAAAAGACTTGCTTCTGGAGACCAGTATGGGTTTACCAAAGGACGAGGGACAGAAGATGCATTAGTTAGACTTCTAGATATTCAGGCTGATACAGATTCCAAGTATTTGCTCGGCCTCTTTGTGGACTTCAAAGGGGCCTTTGACACCCTTTGGTGGCAAAGTGCCCTGGCGAGGTTCCGGGAGGCCGAAGTGTCCATAAATATATATAAGCTTTTAAAGAGCTATTTTTCTGATCGTACCATTTCTGTCAAATCTGGACTGGAGGAGGTCTCTCGCAGAGTTACAAGAGGATGTCCACAGGGGTCAATACTTGGTCCCTTGTGCTGGAATCTTGTTTTTGATTCCTGGTTGGTTAAGAGTTTTCCAGCTGTTCATATGATCGCATACGCTGACGATCTTACAATATTAATCCAGGGTAATTCTAGGAAAAGCCTTGAAGAATCAGCAAATGCTGTGCTGTTAGAACTCTCCAACTGGTCTTCAACACATAAATTGCAGATTTCTATTGCAAAAACGTCTCAGATGTTGCTTAAGGGAAAGCTTGACCATGGAAGACCTCCAGTTATTAAATATAGGGAACAATCCATTAAGTACTTATCGAAGACCAAATACCTAGGCATTTATATTGATGATGCTCTCAGTTTCCTACCACATGTTCAGTATGTGAAAGAAAAGGCTAAATTGTTCCTGAGCCGAATTAAACAGATAACAAGACAAGACTGGGGTCTTAGAGGCCAAACCTTACGACTTAACTATAATTGTGTGTTTTTGTCGATAATTTCTTATGGAGCTGGTGCATGGGGCTTTAGAGCTAATAAAGTTGCTGTAGTAAAGCAACTGTTACAAGCACAGAGGGCTGCCCTCCTGACCATGTCAAGAGCTTGTCGAACTACCTCCACCATGGTTTTGCTTGGGAAACTACCTGTCCATTTTGAAGTTCAGTACCGCTACCTTAAGTATCACCTTTTGAAGAAAATACCATTGACCTATGATAACATCCAATTAGATCTAAGTGCTCCCATTAAGACTGAGAAGACAAGATTAAGGCAAATTTTTATTGCAAAATGGCAGCAGGAGTGGTCTTCATCTGATATTGGTGCAGTCACAAGGGACTTTCTGCCTGTATCAAGTGAAATTAAAAAGGAGGAGTTAAAGTGGTTTTCGCCGGGCTTATATGGTATGTTTATATTAACTGGCCACGGAAGTATAAATACTAAACTTCACAAACTGGGACTTTCACCAACAACATCTTGTTTGTGTGACCAGGAAGAAACTGTTAACCATATTCTTCATCAATGTCATTATTATAACGATCTTCGATGTGACCTACTTAGTGTAGTTCCTAACTTGGACTCCAGCAACAATAAAATTCTGGTTGAGTCTCAGACAGCTTTTAATGCTATGAATGTGTTTGCTTCTCGTGCATTTAAAAGAAGAACCGAAATTAGGTCCTAGTTTTACTGTTCCTGCGATTTCTTGGATCCTTTATTGGATTAGGAAAGAAATATCTCTCATTTTTTATTGGATTCTATATTTGCAACTGATTAGTATCATTCAGTGCTACACTATACTTTCCTGGATTTTATAATAGACTTGTTCTTGATGTGGAACTGTTTTCAGCAGAATAGGTATTTACTGTATAAGGAATTTTGCTCTACTCATCGAGATACTATTTGGCCTTTAGCATTTCGTAGTTTTTGGAATTAATATTTCTTTGTGAGTGAATACCACACACAAATTGTATTTAGGCAAGAACTTTTTAAAACATAATTTTGAACCCTGCCTAATGTAATCTCATCTAGGATTTGGACATGTATATTACTTTTGCGTTAACCGTGAAACATTTTATTTATTGGGCCAGGTTATGGCATTACCCTGGCATTACATTGGACGAATCTGTACATAGTGTATATTCTGCTGTGTTCCTGAAGAAGAGGATATTGTACATATTGCACATAGTGTCTTTCTGTGGAGCTTTTCAGAATTCGTGGAATTTGCTTTCACTGTGTTTTCTGTTAGAAGATCAATTATTTCTTCAACAAGTGAAGACGTTCTGCCTACAAGGGGTTAGGCAAACTGTAAATTAAGATGTTTTGCTGATCCTAGTTCCTAGGATGGGATTTTCCATGAGCTAGGTCTCCATGGTGAGAGAAATTAGTCCACTTCACTTCTTCCTACTTTATTCTTGCTTAACTTCTTCTCACTTCTAACTATTGGAGAGTCCCTCTGTTGATTCTCCTCTATTCTATCCATTTACCTCCCCAGATCCCAAACTTCTCCCTCTGTATTCCTCTTTTTCCACTTCACTCTCTTTTTCGGGCACTCTCAGGTGTTATGCCCTGGGCTTGCCCAGCAGGAGATAATTGATCCTGGCCGCCTCCACGTGGCGGGGATGGGGGGTGAGACGTAGTGACCAGGTGTTACTGCTTCTTACCTGCTAAGAGCCAGGCACCGGCCTATAACATAACAACAGAACACATCATAACACTTACACGTCCAACACACTACATACAATTGGCCGGTTTTGGCATAAGCTTCAACACAAGAAGTACAATAGCTGCTTATGGGGGAAACCCTGGGATCCGCCACAACAACACATGAATATCCCTGAATATCCCTGTCGTTGATACTATTCGCTTCCAGGAAGCTCGCTTGTTTTTCTTTGTCTTATCAGTATATCTGTTTCTGACTTCTCTGTAGCGCTGGCGTAGGGCCTGCTTCCGCAGATAGACAAGATCTCCGCGCTCGTTGGAACTCCTTCCTTTTTTGTGTGAACGTCTCTCCTCATATTTTGGAGCTCTGGGGTCCGCCAGGGCGCCGCGCTCATCGTCGGGGTCATTCTTTTCATAGTTCTCTCAGCAACGTTAGTGATGAGTTAGGTTGTTCTTTTTTAAGTGTGTCCGGGCATTATTGTAGAGAAGACGCACACCTTTTGACAGTTTCTCCGTCTTTTTTTATTTTATAGCAGTACGTAGCTTAATCAGGAGGTTGGAATAATACCTCGTCGTCACAGTACAGCCCTTTTGAAGATAATCTGTTATTATTAAACCATGCTTATCCCAAAAAAACTAACAGCGTCACCTTTCCAGCACTTGTTTGCACCTTTGCCTTTTGGGGGGAGGGAAGAGGTGATTTCATGCTTCCATTGTTTTGACATTTGATCAGTTTCGAGATCATAGTGCTGGATCCAAGTTTCAACCATGGTGACTAGCTTTGGAAAAAAAAAAAAAAAAAACTCCTCTTGCTTTTCCTGGAACATCGACAATATTTCACGTGCACATTGTGCTCTTTCTTTCTTCTGGTAAGGAGGCCCGAAGTCTGGGAACTCATCTAGCAGATACTCTACTCATGTGCAACGGTATTGATGGATGATATTCTCCACAGACCCTAGACTAACATGGTGCTCTGCAGCCAGTTCTTTGACGCTAATTTGGCGCTCTTCCAGGATCAATGCCTCAATTTTTGCAACGCTTTTCTGTTACGGCAGTTGTTGGGCGTCCTGAAATTTCTTCATCGTGTACTGAGGTTCTTCCACATTTGAACTCTTTATACCAATGTGCAACAGCACTATAAACTGGGAAGACTTCTCCATAAACAACGACCATACCTTCGTGGGTTGTTTTGGGTGTTTTCCCTTGCAGAAAGTGGTACCGAATCACTCATCTGTGTTCCATTTTATCCATTGTGACACTTCACTTCTTCATTCAGAATTTGTATAGTTATTATAGAAATTTCAAGGTATCAAACAACAAAATTATGTTTTTATCAAAACTACTGCTGGCTGAATGTAAATGTTTTCTGAAATCCCTGTAAATGTTTTCTGGAATTTCTTTATCATGTACTGAGGTTCTTCCACGTTTGAACTCTTCGTACCAATATGCAACAACACTGTAAACTGGCCCGACCGGACTAGTCAAATGGATAAAGTGCCTGCCTGGTGGTAGTAGTAGTAGTAGTAGTAGTAGTAGTAGTAGTAGTAGTGGCATGTGATGCAAGAAAGCAAGTGTATGAGCTTATGCAGCATCAGCAAAAAAAAAAAAAAAAAAAAATCGCACCATTCCCTCCAAATTCCTGTCCAGTTCCTCCTTAAATTTATTTAACCTATCAACTTCCACAACGACAGATGGAAGTTTGTTCCAGCAATTAACCACCCGCACATCTATTCTACATCTGTCTTTTCTTAATTTGAATTTATGTCCCCTTAGGTTCGTAATCTGAACAAGTGGAAGGATCCCATCAGAATTCAGCGTGCTCAATCCATTCAAGCCCTTATACATCTCAATCAGATCACCGCGCAGGTGCCTAGTCTCCAGCCACTGCAATTTGCAGAACGTAAGCCTCTCTTCGTAATAGGATCCCTTCATTTCCCTCACCAATCTTGTTGCCCTTCTCTGTACTCGCTCAAGCAAATCTACATCCTTCCTAAAATGAGGCCACCAGACCTGTACGCAGTACTCAAGGCGTGGCCTGACACGCCTTATACAGAGGGACAACACCTCATTTTTCCTGCTAGCAAAATTCCTATATATCATTGACAAAACCCCATAACCTGCCCTGGCAGCCTGTCTGTATTGTTCAGAAAACTTCATATCTGACTGCACAATTACTCCCAGGTCGTTTTCATTTTCTACCACCTTAAGTGTAGTAGCACACAGTTGGTACGTTTCTCTGGGGTTACTTCAACCCATATGCAGTACTTTGCATTTATCAAGGTTAAACTTCGGTTGCCACTTCTTTGCCCATCTGTCCAAATTATCTAGATTCTGTTGCAGTAGCACACTGCCATTACTGTCATTAACAACCCTGCCAACCTTTGATTCATCTGCAAACTTAGACATTAAGCCTGATATACCTTCATCGATATCATTGATAAATATACAAAACAACAGAGGACCCAACACCGAACCCTGTGGGACTCCACTAATAACATTAGTCCACGAAGAGCAGCACCCATTGATTACCGCCCTCTGTCTTCTCCCACTCAACCATCCTTTTATTCATTGTAGCAACTTACCCTTAATTCTGCTCAAATTTGTACAATAATCTTCCATGCGCAACAGTGTCAAAAGCTTTCCTGAAATCCAAATATATGATATCAAAATTATCTTATTCCTCCAGTTCCTTTGTACCCACATCATAATATCCTATCAAATTTCTCAGACAAGACTTTCCCTTATCAAACCCATGCTACGTCTCAATTATTGCTGCAGTCTTGTCTAGATGATCCTGCAATGCATCTTTAACCAGTGACTCCATTATTTTACCCGGAACAGAAGTTAAACTAACTGGTCTGTAATTACTCGTGTCACCCTTCGATCCCCTTTTGTGAATTGGGGATACATTTGCACATCTCCAGTCCGTAAGGACCTCCCCTGAGTCCAAGGATGCTCTCATAATTATGGCTAAGGGTTTGCTTAGTTGCTTTGCCGCCTCCTTTAATATAACTGGATAGATCCCATCCACCCCAGGTGCCTTTCTTATGTTTAACTTCAACAATTTCTCCTCCACTTTGCTCTCAGTTATTACAAAATCATTAAGCACCCTGCTACAATTTGATAACCTTCTGCGATTTTCAAACCTTAATAACTCCTCATGTGTGAATGTAGATGCAAAATACTCATTCAGTTTGCTTGCTATCTGAGCAGGATCATCAACAGTCGAACCATCGATATTAAGTGGACCAATCAGATTCATCCCCTTCCTTTTAGAGTTTATATAAGTAAAAAAATCCTTGCTGTTTTTCTTAGCATCTTTTGCCAAAGATTTCTCGTAATCTGCCTTCGCCTGCCTAACCTCCTTTGTGACCTGATTACAAACTAGCTTTTGTCTGCTATAGGCTTCTGAGTCGCTTGATAATTTACATGCGTCCCATGCATTTATTTTTCTCTGTCACGAGTCTCATTAGTTCATTTGATAACCATTTAGGCCTTGAACAATATTTCGTAATAGGATGAAACTTTTAGGAGCATCCACGATTAATTCCTTGAATTCTTCCCACTTAGAATTTACTGTTGATAACATCGTTAGTTGATCCCACTGTACAGAATTTAAAAACTGTCTGAAACCACTGTACTCACCTTTATGGAAGCAAAAACCCTTTCCTTTACCCCTGATGGTAATTATATCTTTAAGTAAATCCCACATCAGTACACTGTGATCACTGCTACCTAGTGGTTCCTTTATCTGCAAATTCTTAATACACGAATGATCACTGCTGATAACCAGATCAAGAGTATTACCCTCTCTGGTTGCCTCTCGAACATGCTGCTGCAGAAAACAATCATCCAATAAATCCACAAAAGTCTTACTAGTGTGTGAGTGACCAATCCACAAGTTCCAGTCAATATCTGGGAAGTTAAAATCCTCCGTTATAAGACATTCTGATTTACTAGCCCACTATTTCTCTGTACAATTGTTCATTGTACTCATTCGAGTCATTAGGCCTATAACACACTGCTACTCTTATTTTTGCTTTCGCAGTGCTTATGTCACACCAAACTGACTCAACAGTGCACTGTTCATCTATATCAACTGAATGCACTTCTTTTGATTTTATGTTTTTCTTAATTAACAGCATAACATCTCCTCCCTTCCTATCCTGTCTATCCTTTCTGTACACATTTCGAATTCCCCCCTCGGGCTTGGATCAGAGTAAAATGCAAAAACTGTGGAAGGTGTATTATGGCCACAGAAGCCAATACGCTTACAACTAACAAAAAAAAAAAAAAAAACCTGTAAACTGGGAAGGCTTCTCCATAAACAACGATCATACCTTCGTGGGTTGCTTTGGGTGTTTTCCCTTGCAGAAAGAGGTACCGAATAACTGATCTGTATTCCATTCATTCATTTCGCTTCACTCCACATTCACTTCACGTCATTCAAAATTTGTACAGTTATTATAGAAATTTCAAGGTATCAAACAACAAAATTATCTTTTCATCACAACTACTTCTGGAAGAATGTAAATGTTTTCTAAAATCCCTTCCCTTCGTATAAATGAAATAATCTACTAGGAAAAGACTCAAAAACTCTCCTTGTTTTAAAATGGTATTGCAAGCCTTCACAAGGTATTACACCTTTGACAACATAAATATTACGATGTACTGCATTATACACGACCGTTGACAATATACCGTTCCCAGTACGTTGTGGACAGTGATAATTCCCACACTGAACCAATTGACCGACATTACACACGTTACAGTAAACATTATATTGCACTAAGCGGAATCTAATTTGCGACTAAACTATACTCAATAAAATTACGCAATGTACAGCATAGTTTTTATTTTGGCGCCACTTATATTTTTTTGGAATACTGTAATTTCTTTTTTTAGAATATTCATTCGAAATGTCAGTATTACCAGATTATGGGTAGCGACTTGATTTGAAGACATCAGCACGCAACAGCTTCATTGGCCTGCCCAGAGATCTGATCTTAATCCCAATGAATACTTTTGGGATGAACTGGAACGATGGAGGTTTCCCAGGCAAACACGCCCGAAATCAGTATCTGAATTGACCGTCGTGTTGGAGGAAGAACTGATCAAATTACAGCCCTCCTGTTAGCAAATATTGGTTCACTAATAACAAAAAATGAATAAATAAATAAAGCAGACATAACTACACTGGTGTGCAAAACATAAGGACCAACACTACTTCTAAAGGTTACAACCATAAAATTAAACGAAACAGCCTGTGGCGATTTGCGTAACTGTGGCCGTTCAGTAGAAAGCTGGTGCACACGCAAAAATTTGAATCGTGATGAGAGGGCTCACATAAACAGGAAAAAGCAACAGCTCAGCATTTATGTGCAAATTATCGAATGTTGAGCCCGATTGTTCCAGACGTTCGATTGGTTTCATACATTGTTACAGACAACGAAATAGCTAGTAGACAACATCTAGATGACTTTACCCGGGGTCGAATAATTGGGAGGCTCGAGGAAGGTCGAGGTGCGAAGAGTGTGGCTGCAGAGTTCGGTATCGCCCATAGCGTCGTCTCACGTGCATGGTCGGCCTTCAGAACGACAGATACAGCTGTTTGAAGGACCAGTGGTGGTCGTCCACGAAAACAACGCCAATGATGACTGCTATATACTACTACAGGCCAACATGGACCGACACCACACAGCGGGATCCATTACAGACCAGCTGCACAGGAGCACAGGACGCAGAATGTCGCGGTTTACTGTGGCCAGGCGACTCCACTAAGGTGGAGTGTTTGCCCGACCGCCAGTACGCTGTGTCCCTTTAATACCTGCCCATCGGACAAACCGTTTACAGGGGTGCATCAAACACGCGGACTGGACAGCAGCGCAATGGAGTAAGGTACTCTTTACGGATGAAAGTAGATTCAGTCTCAGCGGCGATCCTGGACGTCAGCTAATTTGACCAGAAGTTGGCACACGGTATCACCCCCCTGACTGCTGAATACGGTCGATCTGCCAACCCGCACTGGACCAGCGTGGCAGATTATGGTCCATTTCCCTCAGCATGAATTGTTGAGGAGGCTTCCATCCTGCAGTGGGTTGATAATGGCTGCACTTTACTTTTTTTTTTTTTTTCTATCACCCCGCAAACATCACTGAAAGGGATCGATATGACGGTCGAGGTGTTCTCGTCTGGGGAGGCGTTATCTTGGATGGACGTAAACAACTCCTGACACTGAAAGGCGATACTATAACCGGTGCACGCTACTGTATTGAGGTCATTGTTCCGAGGTGCCATTGGCCCCGAGTTCGTGTTTATGGATGATAACGCCCCACTCCATCTCACTGCAGCTGTTGATATGCTTTTGGAAAGTGAGGACATTGTTCGTATGGATTGGGCTGCCCGTTCTACCGATCTAAATCCCATCGAACACATATGGGACGTTCTGGGGAGATGCCTAGCAGCACGTCCACACCCACCAGAAAATGTTCACCACCAGCTGAATGGCGCTGACAGAGGAATGGACGATGTTACCGCAAGAACTTATCAACAACATTGTTTTAAGTATGCACAGGCGGTGCAAAGCCTGCATCGACATTAGAGATGGCCATATCTCCTACTGAGGCCACCTCTTCCCTTTGTTCCATCTTTGGCAGTGATGCATCTGTATCATGGCAGCCAGTGCTATGTTGCCATTTTTGATGAAAGTCCTTCTGTACCGTTTTGTTTCCGTTGCTGTGTCGGTGTTTCCTTCATTATTTCTGTACTTCACAAGGTTTCTTTGATATGCTTTTTCCATATCCAGGCCACTCCTATGGGCAGCTACAAGTGAACACCTCACTGTTCCTTAAATTTTTCACACCAGTGTAGTAAAATATTTATTCGAATCAAGTACATGTCTGCCTATTCTTAATTATATTACTTTTGCTATTCAAAACCACATAACCATTTTTAATTGAAAAGTCATAGCCACCCTATATAAAAATAGATAATAGTTATAAAACACAAACACACACACACAGGTTGCTCATTTAATTTGAAGAATGGCAGCGCCTCCGTATAACCGCTCAAGTTTCAGAGAACTGCCGATAGATGACAGGAGAGTATGTCCAAAAATATGATGATACAATTGCGAGTTCTTATATGTTACCTGGTAGTTGCAAAGTAGCCTTAAGTTGTGTACTGCTAATAAGAACCGTTTAGCGAGTTGCATAATGGATAATTTGAAGACTGAGCTACATTTTGTTAGCCGCTATTGCGTTCGACTTGGTATGAGTGCTACAAAGATTGAGAAAAATGTCAGCGGTTTATGGATAAAATTGATTGAGGAAAACAGCAATTTTCAAATGCACATGCGCATTAAAAAAGATCGAGAATCCGTAGCCACCATGATCAGTCTGAAATATTTATGAAGAAATGACTTATAAGCTTCGAAGGAGATTACTGTATTTCGAAAAGGGGAGAGCACCGACAGACTTAAGCGACGAAGATTAAAACTAAAGTGGGGCATTTCTGCGAACTAAATGATCAATCTGTATTATTATAACTATATATCATTATAATATTAGTATTAATAGCCGCATGGTGCAAGAAAGCCTATGGCTTATGCTGCACCAGCCAAAAAAAAAAAAAAAAAACCCGAATAAAACAATGATAAAAAAATAATAATAAATAAATAAATAAATAATAATAATTAATAAAAGAAAAAGAAATTAAACCTATCATCCTATACGCTTCCCTCACCCGAAGGTACTATCCAAATGACCTTTGAATTTCCCCAAACTGTCAGCCTCTACCACCCATGTAGGCAACTTATTCCAGTAATTTATAACTCGCTGGCTAAAATAAAACTTCCTGCAGTCCAATAATATAATGATGTATATTATATATAAATTGATGAAGAGGATATAAATTACATTCCCGCCTTCATTCGGATATATCTCTATAGAACCTTAAGTAATACAATTAAGGACAGTTTGTTCCTTTCAATGATAATTTTTAAATTCGAGGGAAGATTAGCAGTTAAGAAGTAAGGTTACTTCTTAGTGTGGTGGTTCATCAACTTTTAACATGTATCAACTCCTTCATGATAGTATAGTGGCTTTGCCTCTTGTCACTCCTTTGGAGAGGGCTCGGTTCGATTCTCGTCCATGACTGGAGGAATTTCTAAAGTCGTCTTCAACCAAGTGTGTAGCAGTTAGCTGATCTTAGCCAAAGAGGAGAGAGAGATTCCCCATGAGTTACTGCGAGTTTTACAGCCCGCATAACGTACAGATCGGCTCGTAAACACATATAACAGACATAATATACAAAGGAGCAATAAAGTCTAAGTCGCTGATGGGCCTAAAATCATACTAAGATTCTTGTCCATGACGACAATGTTACCAAAAAAAGAAAAAAATCAACTTTCTCTATTATAACAAACTGGAAGTGTTCTTGAAAAAACTATCCGGAACCAAAATCACAAATTAAATGCAAACTGCTATAACAATACAAAACACTATGTGATCGATACTGATAAATAAATGGCACTACACCGATAGATTTTTTTATTCAAAGTGCATATTTCAGAAATTCATCTTGTAAAAATTCCACAATGGTAAGTATATAAATTCTTTTCGATTATGAAGTAACATTTTTTATTCTGATGTTCTGCGTTAGATTTTAACTTCTCCCATAACCACTTGGGGAGCAGCGCCGAGTTCAGTATTAACTTATGCTGATTAAAAACAAATATATTTATTTGCTTTTAATGGTGATAATACTGAATCACAGTAAGCATAGTCCGCTTTGTACCCTTCTCACCACAAATAGGGGAAGGATATAAATTAAGGGGATTGCGAAGAGCTGACTGCTCTAATACGCTCGATGTAAATAAATTTTATTTATTACTCATTTGAATTTCGGATTTGAATTCCTTTCTTTCCTGCCACCCAACAGTATCTCTTCCTGAGGCTACACCTGCCATTTGCCATCCTCTATAGAAATAAAGTTCATAAATAAAGATAACGTTTCGATCTCTAGAAATACTTACAAAACCCGAGACACCCTGTAGGCGTGATCGGAATCTACGAACTAAGATCTACGTGTCTTTTTCCTGAAGCAAGAAAAAAAAACAAAAAAAAACAGGATGTCGGTTTGAGAAGTCAGACATCTACGAAATTAAGCCTTGAAACATAATGCATTTCTTTCCATCCCAGTGAATTATTTTTGTTACTTTTTTACATTCCTGTATTTTTGAATAGAACTTCGAATTCTTTACAGAAGAAACCAAAAAGACAGGTAAGCTAAACAAGTTCTCTTTTTACTATAATGTAGAAAGCATATTAAACACACCGGTCTTCAGACTACACACAAACTCACCGTTGCCAAAGGTCTGAAAGATTTATAGTTTCTACAGATTTTCATTGTAATATCAATAAACTTACACAGTTCAGTTGTTCATTAATTTCACCAGTGGCATAACTACACTCAAGAAGCCAAAGCGACTGTTTGTGGGCTCAGGACCGTTAGAGGACATTCAATTTTAAAATGAAAGTAAAGGATGTTTAAATTATTTTAGCAACTGAATGTTACGGTATGTTACTGCTGAAAGTAAATTCTTAGGAACTTAGAGCGTAGGCATAATGATTTATTTTTATATTGCTACATGTAAGAATAATTATGTTACATAATATCCTCTCACAATACGAGCTTGGAAAGAAATCTATTCACTGTCGATTGATTACAAGTCACTCTATAAGCAATATGTCGGGAAGAACATCCTTCCTCACGTAAAGCAACAATAGCACTCTTTCTTCGTGGCGTCACTGCACGTAACTCGCCATCCTGACACAAACAAGGAATGACAGCAACTCTTGCAGAGCGTGCTTATATAGCTAAAAGTGACAGCTGATGCAATATTACGTCATCACCTAGGCATGTCAATCTTATCTGATGCAATCTGCAAGAAATATTGCCACATACTTACTTTATACTAACGACAATTACAATTTTACGGGGTGATGCACTTTCTTTGAACACCAGTGTATATATATATATATATATATATACGTGTCTGTGTCATGGGTGGCTCCAGACTCTCGCCAAACTCTACCTCTATATCCTGTATTTGGATAAAACCTCCAGAAAAAGAAACGGCCTGAAAGTGTATCTTATCTTACTAAAGCGTAAGATACCTGAGGGCCCACATAAAAAAAAAAATAATAAATATGCGGGGAGTAGGTAGGCTAGAACAGTCTAGAAAACTAGTGCTCTTTTTATAATTTTTGATGTTAACTACAACTGAACATGCTTTTAAAATGTCGCACCAATACTTAAAATCACCAGATTCCATATGAAATTTATAATTATATCTTACACATCTCATACACAGTCTATAACGCCCCTATTAAAGAAAGCATATAAACTTTTTTGCCTACAAATTCTGTGACAGGACATAATGTGAATTCCTCTTATACGCTGCACTAATTGTGCAGTATATATGAAGAACTAAAAACTTGGAAATCCTTTAAGGAAGTTTGCAAACTTTGTTTGATCAACAAAGAGGAGAGAGAACTACAAACTCTTAATTGAGAATTTGTTACAAACCTACCAAAATGTCGGTTGCAATATGCGTCTAAAAATACACTTCCTCCATTCCTATTTAGACTTTTATCCGCAAAATAACCTTAGACACGTTAGTAATAAAGACGGTGAACGTTTTCATCAAAAGGCTGTTACCGTATATGGGAATCTTGTAAGGCTGTTACCATGAAGAAACAGCCTTTTGATTTTACCAAGGATGGAAGCCCAGTATGCTAGAAAACTATTGTTGAACACTGATCAGGGAGACTTCTGATCATCACAAAAGTAAAAGCAAACGAAAGAAAAAAGTACTATATTTTTACGCCGTTTGCTGTAATACCTGTAAAAATTACAGGAAAAATTCAAATAAGCGTAACCTGCATTCCTCTCTAAATAGAAGAACTCTTTATTGCATGCAAAACGCACACGCCGTACACAATACCCTTCACGGCTACAAGCCAGGGGTTTACAGTAAATATAGTAAACGTACAGTAAAAATGTAGGTACTAAAGCAGTATCGGACTTCAAATTTGGATTCGGCTCATCAAAATCCATGAGGAGTACTATATTTCGGGAGGTTAAAAATCAAAAACTTAAAATTTGTAGCACAGTATAATCTGTATTGAACCACTTCACATTTTCAGAATATGAGATGCATCTCTAATACTAATAAGCATAAGAGAGAAAGAGAGAATAATTTGTTGTTATAAATATATACAAAATTTATTAATAAAGGCAAAAGATGCAAGGAAACAAGGATTACTCAGCAGCAACTTTAAAGTCATCGGGTTTCATCATAGGTATGTACAACCCTTCCTTAAATTTGCATAAGTTTCTAGTTCTACAAGATTGGGTGACAATTTCTTCCAAAAGTTAATAATTCTTCTGCTGAAAGGGAATTTTCTTATATCCAGTTTACAACTATCCTTCCCTAATTTACGCGCATAATTTTTAGTTTTTGCCATCGAAGAAACAAAAAATACATGATCAATATTAATGAAATCTCGTATTGCGGAGGCACTTCACCGTGATTAACTTGGTATTGCACTACTCTAAATAAAACTACCCAAACCATGAATTTAGCTTTGATTAGGGTAGGTAGCGTGAACACCTGCACAACCCAGCGACGAGATATGTCCACAATATGTGAGATGCGAGATGCAGTCAATGAAGTAGACATGTTTAATTCTACAGAAAAAGCTATAAAAAGTCATTGTACACGTGGGGCAGTCTCTTTCTGTACATGAAAACTTAGTTTTCTACTTCCGACTACAGCTTCCGACACCAGTGACAAGGGGAATGCAGCAACTTTACCTGTTGTACCATAGTTCGTTAGACATAAGCCCATTCCTTATGGAAATAAACAGATAATAATAATAATAATAAGGCTAACGCAAAACTTCATAAAATTTAAGTCGGACCACAACCCCGCTGAAGTAGAAGTAAAACTGGAGATCCATAAATACATGCAGGGTAAGCACACGAACTTGGCTTGTCTTTTCTCCGTGAAGTATATTAATGCAGAAATCATTCTCAGTCATCTGACTAGTTATAACTGGAATGACCTACAAGAAAAGCCAGTAGAAGAAGCTTTAGAAATGATCACTAAAACCTATACCAAACAGCTTTGGAAGGAACAGCAAAAGAAATCAAAATATCTGAGAGAACAAAAGAATGGTTTAACCCACAACTGAAAGCAAGTTTCCTCATGAAGCAAAACTGTATAGAAAATGGCAAAGAACGGGTCATCCCGCCGATCACGTTCGTTATAAGAAAGAAAGAGCACATTTCATCAAAGCAAAAAGACAGGAACACTGCAATGTTGTTCATAACAAATTAAAACAAGCAAAAAGAATTACTAGCAATTGAAATAGCACAGAGAATATGACTGAATGCATATTCAAGGAATGGGCTAATAACACTTTTGGTAACCCTTCTGTACTGAATCAAATTGACACTACTGATAATAGGAACAAAATTTTGGACCGCCTAAAAGAGCGAAACTATTCGACACGAGAGGAACCAACAAGACCTCCTTTAAGTGAAATACAAATACCAAAGAGAGCGTAATGAAAGCAATCAACAATCTGGCCAATAAGGCCACTGTTGGACCAGATAAATTTCCAATGTTCATCCTAAAAATACGTAGCCCATTTATAATAGACCTATTACTACACATCTATCAGAAAATCATCAAATCAGGAGCGTTCCAGCAAGCTTGGAAAAATTACATTGTAACGCCAATATCAAAGATTAAACACCCAAAATTGGCTAAGGATTACAGACCAATTTCTGTTAGTTGCACCCTACAGAAGGTATTTGAAAAAGCACTGCTTCCTACCATCAACCAACATAACAACACTGCTTCAGCCATAGACCACACCACATATGCACTCAGTCATTTTAGCATTAGCATTACTAGAGGCATTTTATGCAAGAAAGCAAGCTTATGCAGCATCAGCCAAAAAAAAAAAAAAACCCCACTTCCACTTCACCCCTCTGTTCGTTCAAAATACCTGTCCAGCTGAGCCTTAAACTTATTTAGGCTATCAACCTCCACGACAAGGAATGGAAGTCTGTTCCACCAACCAACCACCCGCTGGCTAAAGGCAAATTTCCGCACGTCTATCCTACATCTGTCTTTCCTCAATTTGAATTTATGCCCTCTCAGGTGATTATTCTGAGCTAGAGGAAGAATCCCATCAGCATTGAGCATGCTCAAACCATTCAAGGATTTATACACCTCTATCAGATCACCTCGCCGGTGCCTAGTCTCCAGACACTGTAATTTGCAAAACTTAAGCCTTTCTTCGTAAGAGCACCCCTTTGTTCCATTCACTAATCTTGTTGCCCTTCTCTGTACTCGTTCCAGCAGCTCTACATCCTTCTTGAAATGAGGCCACCACACCTGTATACAGTACTCTAGGTGTGGCCTGACCATTGCCTTATACAAGGGAATAATCACCTCCTTATCCCTGCTGGAAAAATTCCTGTATATCATTGACAATACTCCATGAGCTACTCTTGCAACTCGTCTGCACTGCTCAGAGAACCTCATATCTGCCTACACAATTAACCCCAGGTCCCTTTCATTCTCTACCACAGTCAGTGTAGTACCACAGAGTTGATACGTTGCTCTGGAGTTGCTGTTCCCATGTGTAGTACTTTACATTTGTCAATGTTAAACTTCATTTGCCACCTCTCAGCCCATCTGCTCAACCTTTCCAGATCCTGTTGCAGCAGCATAGTGTAAGTAGTGTCCTTGACAATCCTGCCAACTTTTGTATCGTCTGCAAAACTTGGACATTAAGCTTGATATACCATCATCAATATCATTTATAAAAACAGAAAACTATAATGGACCCAACACTGAGCCCTGAGGGACTCCACTAATAACATTAGTCCACGATGAGCAGTGTCCATTGATTACCACTCTCTGTCTTCTCCCCCTCAACCACCCCTTTATCCATAGCAGCAATTTGCCTCCAATGTCACACTGCTCCAATTTGTGTAGCAGTCTTCCATGTGCAACAGTATCAAAAGCCTTTCTAAGATCCAAGTATATAATATCAAAACTATTCCCTGCATCCAGTTCTTTTGTGACTGCATCATAATATCCAATCAAATTGGTCAGGCAAGACTTCCCCTTAACAAAACCATGCTGTGTCCGAGCTATAACTGAAGTCTTGTCTAAATGATCCTGCAGTGCTTCTTTAACCAGTGCCTCCATTAATTTTCCTGGAACAGAAGTTAAGCTCACAGGTCTATAATTACTTGTGTCAGCCTTTGATCCTCCTTTGTGAATTGGGGTCACATTTGCACATTTCCAGTCTATGGGTACCTCCCCTGAGTCCAAAGAAGCTCTCATAATTATGGCTAAGGGTTTGCTTACTTCCTTTGCTGGCTCCTTTAATAGAACTGGATAGATCCCATCCACCCCAGGTGCCTTTCTTGTGTTTATCTTCGACAATTTCTCCTCCACTTTACTCCCAGTTATTTCAAGATTCTCTAGCTTTCTGCTAGAGTTGAATACACCTCTGGCATCCCCTCGCTGAATAACTCCTCATGTGTGAATGTCGATGCAAAATATTCATTTAGTTTGTTAGCTACCTGAGCAGGATCATCAACAGTTGACCCATCAATATCAAGTGGACCAACCTGATTCATCCCCCTTCCTTCTAGAGTTTACATAAGTAAAGAACTCTTTGCTGTTTTTCTTTGCATCCCTTGCCAAGGATTTCTCGTAATCTGCCTTCGCCTGCCTAACCTCCTTTGTAACTTGGTTGCATATCAACTTGTATCTATCATAGGCTTCTGTGTCATGTGTTAATTTGTAAGTATCCCATGCATTTTTCTTCTCTGCCATATGCCTCATTAGTTCATTTGACATCCATTTTGGCCTAAACCTTGAACAATATTTCTTAGTTGGTATGTAAAGCCTAGTAGCTTCCAAGATACGTTCTTTGAATGCTTCCCATTTTGAATTTGCTGTTGGTAACATCATCAGTTGGTCCCACTGTATAGAATTTAAATACTGTCTCAGTCCATCGTAGTCGCCTTTATGGAAGCAATAACCCTTCCCTTTACCCCTAATGGTAGTTACCTCTTTGAGTAAATCCCACTTCAGCACACTGTGATCACTGCCACCTAGTGGTTCATTTATCTGCAGATTCTTAATGCATGAAGAATCACTGCTGATAATCAAATCAAAAGTATTACTCCCTCTAGTTGCCTCCCGAACATGCTGGTGTAGAAAACAATCATCCAATAAATCCACAAAAGCCCTGCTAGTGTGTGAGTGACCAGCCCCCAAATTCCAGTCAATATCTGGGAAATTAAAATCTCCCATTATAAGACTCTCTGATTTACTGGCCCACTCTATTTCCCTGTACAGTTTCTTATTATACTCATCAGAGTCATTAGGCCTATAGCACACTCCTACTCTCAATTTTGATCTCCCAATGCTTATGTCACACCAAACTGACTCAACACTGCACTGTCCAGCGATGTCGACTGGCTTCACTTCCTTGGTTTTTATGTGTTTCTTAACTAATAGCATAACCCCTACCCCTTACTATCCTGTCTATCCTTTCTGTAGACGTTGTACTCCCCAAATTCCAGTTCTGCATCCCTTATATCTATGTGTGACACCACGTCTCTGATATCCCAACAATATCTGCCTTTGATGTTTTGAGCAATACCTCAAATTCATCAAATTGGTTTACTAAACTCCTAGCATTGGTGTACACGCAAGTATACCTGCACCTGTTTCTATTCTTAGCTACCCTAACACAACCCATGTGTTTACTTGTACCGCAATGGCTCCCAGCAGTCTCTGAAATATCATGCATCTTGTTTTTCAGGCTTCTGCTCATTCTAATAGAAGCAGTGCAAGAATCTCTTTCACCTCTACCAGTGGCTACTGTCAATCTATTGGTCTTTGTCTCCCCCCAAGCTAGCAGTTTTCCGACCCACCTAACACTGCCTCGATAGCATCAGCAAATATTCTTGCACCCTTTCTATTTAAGTGTATCCCATCCCTGTAGAAGCAATCTCTCCTGTTAACGAGTACAGTCCAGGCTGAAAAAAATTTTACCCCTTGAGCCTTGCACAATCTTTCCAGGGCCGAATTGATCGACAAGGCTCTCATCATATACTCCCTCCTATCGTGTCTGGGCAGAACTGCAGACACTTTCAAATTCAACCCTAATTCTCGGCTTTTGTTCAACAGTAACCTGTACTTGTTAAGTAATTCTGCCGGTCTTCTACTCTTAATATCATTAGTGCCAACGTGTACAACTATATCACCTTCACCTTTTGTGCCCTTAAAAGATGATATTCGCTCTACAACGTCATCAACCTTTGCCCCTGGCAGACATACCCTGGTCCTGTTCCACCTATCCTTTTTACAAAGCATGTTCCCCGTTTCCCTGACAATAGAGTCACCAACAACTACTAGTTCCTTCGAGACCAGCGCATTCTGCCTTGGGGGTTGCCTCTGTGTCACGTGATGCCCAAGTGCAAGCTCTGCCGTTGATGTGGGCAGCTGAGAGCTTGATGGGCCCCTCAATTTAGTTTCTTCGAGGGCATCCACCCTGTCCTTCAAGCTCTCATATAGGCCCACAAGAACGCTGAGTTGTTGCTTGATATCGATACACTCCTTGCATCGCGCACACACAAAGACATCCCCCGTACCCGATTGCTCTGCAAACATCAAGCAAACAGTGCATTTTATAAGGCTGTGAGTCAGAGGACAACTGCCCCTCTCAGTTCTGCTCTGAGCCACAGCACTTCCATTAGCTTGAGCCTTTTGCTTTGCTGCTCTGGTCTGAGTCATGATTCTATTAATTTATTAATTAATTATAATTAATTATGTTATGTTATTAATTATGTTAAATATAATTAATTATGTTACGTTTGTAATCTAAGTCGTTATATGTATTTATTTAAAAGTACAATTTAACTGCTAACGAAGTTCACTAACGCTATCTAGTACGGTATATAACTATCGTATCACAAAGGCGGGAACTTACGAACTTTATATCTACGGACACTTAAGTATTAATTAACTTTCAAATCTCGCTGTCTCAATTCAGAACAAACTAACGATCCTTACTAGGTCTATAAGCTACTTACAGAAATAATTCGATGTAAAAAATATTCAATCAAGTGGCTAAATAATCTGAAATAAATTTCAGAGAGATCAACAATAACAAACTTACTGGAAACAATTTTTCGCGTGCAGAAAGCACTGAATGAGAAAAAACAAATTAATATTATTTTTTTGGATATCTCTGCGGCCTACGACATCTCAATTCCAGCCCTCATTGGGATTTTAATATAGGAGGAAATTTGTTAAACATAATAAGCAGCCTGCTCGAACAAAGAAAACTTACTGTCAAGAACCAAAAGCTACAATCTTGCTTTAACGTCTCGCGAGGAGTGCCACAGGGGGAGAGTTCTTTTGGCTTCCCTCTTCGCAGCCGCCCTGGAGCCGTTTCTTACTCGGTACTGCAATTTTATAATGTATGCTGACAATGTGAAATTCTTCATCACGTCCAAAGGCCACGAATCAGCAGAAGGTATCTGCCAGATGGCGAATAGCACAATCCGAGAATTTGAGAGCTACCTGGATTTCATTGGGCTCCGTATTAATGTACAGAAGTCTGCCCAAATGACCATAACTTACAAGAAGAATAAAAATGACATCTCCATCTCTGTGAACGGGTCTAGTGTGACAAACGTGCACTCTCACCTGGACCTAGGTCTTAAGTGGGATGACAGACTCACCTTTGCCCAACACTTCGCCCATATGAAGACAAAAATAGACGCGCTTTATGGGCTACTAGACAAGAACTGGTAGGAATTAGGGGTCCTCGGCTAGCGACCAAGTACATTTTAAAGTGTGTCCTGCCAATTCCAATGTACACTTCTCAAATCTGGTCCCCAGCTCCAGATTCACATTATACGTCCGTCCTTGGGATCGAGTGCTGGTTCTTGCGATGGCTTAACAGAGTTGCTGGCCTTTTACTATCTCAATGGCCATTCTCTACTCAAACCTTAACATCACACCCTTGATGCAGCGGACAATTAACAGGAACACACACACTCTCGCACAAATACTCACAGGCAGAGTGGATGCGCCAGCCTTGGATAATATTCTAGTCAAACCACGTGTCACTGATAAACGTTGCGGAGAAGTAAATCATCTACTGCGTCCAATCCTGAACAACCTTGGTAGCCTGCAAAAATTATTCCCATCAATTGCAGAAAAAATATTTAACTCGCTGCACATAGATGCCGAAAAACTCTGTGAGGATACAACCCGTAGCCTAGTGGTCAGGCGCGCGGGTGCATAAGTACACGTGCCTTGAGTGACCGGGGTTCAAGCCCGTGACTGCTGAATACGGTGCTGTTTCTTGTATTCTGTCTATCTTGTGAACTCCTCTGACCGTTTGATCGTCCCGGAGTATAAACAGAAAATTTATTTTTATTTTAATACCGGAAAGAGATCTTCCAGGATTCTTACAGACTTACCGAAATATGAATTGGCTGCAAAGTGACAACATACCAAAGAATTGTGAGTAAAAGTGAAACTTTTTGCTTTAAGAACAATAACAATTTGGTAAGCTATTGACTGGTAAAATATAATTTCCCTAACAGTTGTGTAAATATATAAGTTATATATTGAATTACTGAATTGTAAATACATGATTTATGTACATTAATATGTAAATACTGTATTAAACTGTAATATTACAGTAATGTAAATACTGTATATACTGTATTAAATATAAAATGTGTATATAATATTTTGGGACGAGACTACGTGTTCAGTATATAAAACCCATTGCCTGTAGTATATCGTACCCTGATATGTAATTAGCCTGGGACGGCAAAGTGTCCTCCTGGCACTTTGCCGTCCCAGGGTAGTTTCCTTTTGTGGAATAAACAGATAATAATAATAATAATAATAATAATAATAATAATAATAAGTGCTTTTTTGGGGGGACGGTACGCAACGGTAAGGCTTACCGGCACCTTTATTAACAGTGACGTGTGACATTTGTATGCAGTGCACTTCGAAATTTGTAATATTCCGTAATTTTTTTTCACATGTTTACCTACTATTCAAATAAGCTTAAAATTATTTAACTAAATTTGCGTTTTTTACTGCCTATTTTTAAGATATTTTCTATATAAAACTGTATAACCATTTTTATAATTCTAAATTACTCAGTCGGGCCCCACTGTTTAACGGAGTCCTTTTATAGCAAATTATTTTGAATTCCCCTTGGAAGTTACATTTAAAACAGTTTCCGTTGAGCGAAGAAAATTTTCATATAGCGATGGATTAAGAAAGAATTAACTCGGTACGCACTGTTCGCATTTCTGGCCTTCAGGCAATTAGTGCTGCTGCGCGAATTAAGACAGCTAACGCATTCTACAACTTAGTAGTACCTGGTAAAACCTATCCGACCACCTGTCCCACATACGGAGGAATCGCGCTAGTCAAGAGTGAGCAGATCGTGTATTCCCAATGGGCTCTGGCCCACCTTCTATTACAGTGGTGTCCAACTTTTTCCCGTACAGGAGCCATATTCAAAAAAATTCAGTTAGATTTCTTTAGTGTGTTACATTTTCCATATCTTGCAGCATGTAAAAGTAAAATTGAAATATTCGAAAGTTTTATTAAGTACAATATTGAACAAAACATTTAATGAGAACATTTTTTTGATAATTAACAAAATTTAAAATGCTGTTTTAGTTCACCTTTCTCGCGGGCCGTAGGTTGGACACTTTTGTGAATCAACCGTAAGCGCCCCGTTCGAGAATTAGAAAAGTGATTTTATTTTACCCCGAAAAATAACCATCTGTTGTTTCGCGGAAGTGCGTTATCCTCATTTTTCCGTAAAATTTCGTTATCTCTGTTTACATGGTCACAGTACTTGAATATCCGAATGACACCGACATTTTGGACAGTTTCAAAAAAAAAAAAAAAGAAAAGAAACAATTCAAATTTAAGAACTAGTGACAATACCGATGACGAGAGAAGGAAAACGAGGACAACGAAGGTATTAATCCTTCTAAACATGAATTGTTGGCATTTGATGAAAGTGAAGTTAGAAAATTGTCAATTAGGTTACAGTTAAATGAAAGAGATGCAATTCGTGGATACCTAATTGATAAGAAGGTTTCAGAAGAATTGAAGCATTTGATGAACGCTGTTGAGTACGATACCAATTTCATCGAGTGAATGTGAACGAGGATTTTCACAAATGAATCTGATCGCCAGCCCAACCAGCGACTCGTTGATGACAAAAACAGTTTCTTCACTACTGTTTCTTAAAATTGTAGGCCCACTGCTGACCCGCTTCGATCCAGCTAAATATGTCGATTCGTGGCTGCTTCGGAAACGTCATTCAGCAACCGACACACAAAAGAGGAAGAAAAGAAGTCGGCATAGGACAGGGGTCGCAACCTGCGGCTCTTTTAACATGTAACTGCGCCTCTTTAACTTTACAGCTCACATGAAGTACAATTTGAAATGGAGTTAGAGGGCTTAAAAATCAAGGACATGTGGAATGCAAGACTGAAATGCCTTCATTTTGCAACTTTACAATTGCAACTTTACTTAAATCTATATATATGTACATTGTATTAATTTAGTTGCAATAAAGATTCTCTCTCTCTCTCTCTCTCTCTCTCTCTCTCTCTCTCTCTCTCTCTCTCTCTCTCTCTTTCAAACTGAAATTGAGGATTTGGAGAGGCAAAAGGCTGCCCTTGCAATTCTACATAAATGGATGGCGATAGATGAGTTTAAAATGCAGACCAAATTGTGTTCGATGCGTGGAGTAGTTTACCGGACCCATATAAGCCGACCGGGCTAGCCGGGTGGGTAAAGTGCCTGCCTGGCAACCCAAAGGTCGCGGGTTCGATTCCCGCCTCGGGCTTGGATCAAAGTACTGCAAAAAAACCTTGGGAGGTGCATTATGGCCACAGAAGCCTATGCGCCAACAACTACAAAAAAAAAAAAAAAAAGACCCATATATAAATTTGAAAATATTTGCGCTTGGACTTCTCTCAGTTTTTGGTTCGACGTATTTCTACGAGCAAATATTTTTTAACATGAACTATATTAAAAATAAATCAAGAAACCGTCGTCTGAACAATGCGAGCATGTTTAATTACGACATACTCGAATGATGTTGGAAGACACTTGCTCAAGAAGTTCATCAGCAAAAGTCACATTAATTTGTACCTAATTGGATGTTTGTTAACGTTTTTTCAGTATTAATAAATAATATTTCAAAATATATATATATATATATATATATTTTAATAAACACCTTCCCACTCTATTCCATTTCTTAAACAACTCTCGCCTCCCCCCCTCCCAGCTTGAGCTGAGGTGCGGCTCTTCGGATTCTCTCGTTTTTTTTAATTAGATCAAAAATGGCTCTTCACTCAAAAAAGGTTGCCGACCCCTGGCATAGGGTGTCGGATGAGAACTTAATAAAAATTTGGAATATTCTACAACTTTATTATGAAATTATTTTTACTTATGTTATTATTTTACTCACATTTTACTTATTTTTTTATATACTTGAATAATAAGTTTATGCTTAATAAACTATGTGTTAATACACTTAATCTGTTGTTCTTATTCTAAAAACATTACTACTAAAGTAACAATATCAGGAGAAAAAAAATTTTAGAGTACTTTTTATATCCTTTTAATTTTCAATTTTTCCTGATAGCAAAGAATGAGTACCGGCACCTATTTTTATTTATTTTTTTTTTTTAAACAGCACTAATAATAATAATACTTAGTGAATCTATCTCATCTTGTGGAGGCACATCGCCACGAGTTGCCCTGGAATTGGATTACTCTTAAAGCACTGCTCCAATGCAGAAGTATTCTGCTATTATCAGGTTCATGCCATAGTCTGCGTAGTGGCATTCACTTTAAATAAATAGCAGTATAATGTA
This sequence comes from Mastigoproctus giganteus, assembly GCF_048544385.1. Taxonomy (NCBI): domain Eukaryota; kingdom Metazoa; phylum Arthropoda; class Arachnida; order Uropygi; family Thelyphonidae; genus Mastigoproctus; species Mastigoproctus giganteus. The sequence goes on from NC_143575.1 coordinate 203,858,924, forward strand.
TAATTCTCCTTGAAGAAGTGCTTGTTATTTACAATAGCGCAATACCAAGGCAACTAGTGACGAAGTGCCTCCACAATTTGAAATCCATGCACTACGTAGCAAACCCAGTTTGCTAACAGATATGTACAGAAATAGGTTATGCCCGATAATGACTTTTTACACCTTTAGGCTTTTATCTTGTACTTAAACATGTTTATTCAAACCTTTCGAACCCTTTCGAAACCTTAAATACCCTACTGAGACGACTGGTCTTGAGACTTTACAGCCAACAAAAATATCGTCTCTTTACAGGAATGCATCTTTATTTGCACCGCATTGTGGGTTGCACAAATGTTCGACATACATTTATTAGGTGGGATATATATCTCTGTGAATGAAATCCAATAAAAAGGCTCCACCTGGTATACCTAATTGCCGTAAATATCTTCCCTAAGGGTAAATGCGTAATTAATGGAAATATGAAAAATCATGCAAATTGCAATTATGACAACCAAACATGCATTTTATTGCATTTACGTGTACAAACTGAAATGACAAGTTCACGTAATAGTATTATGTACTGTAAATCAGCAAAATAAGTACTCAATATTTTGTTGTTCCTCCTCGCGCTGCAATTACAGCCTTGCAACGATCTGGCATAGAGTTAATAAACTTCTGGATATACGGTTGCCCAATTTCGTGGTACCACACCCTTACAATGCTCTCCTGCAGCTTACTCCTGAATCTTACTTGTTGGCTTCTTCTGAGCAATTTTAGACGACATTTATGTACCAGCAATTTTCAATAGCTTTCAAATCTGACTGTTGCGGGGCCAGTCCAACACTGTAATGCCAGCATTTCTGAGGTATGACTGCACCTTAAGGGAGAAAAACGAGGGAAAACATTGGTGTAGGTATGTTTTAAGCCTTGTGAGACAAGACAAACTCATCATTAAATCTAAATAGCAAACTTACCAATTTTGCTGTGTGGCAAGGTGCTGAGTCCTGTTGAAAAATGCAGTTTTGGACGTCTGTGTGGTGATTCCTAATAACGGGTTTCAGGCACTCCTTCAAGATAACAGTGTAGATTTCTGCATTCATCGTTCCGTTAATAAACTTAATTCGCCCCACCCCCTTTGCTTGTTATGTATCCCCAAACAATCTGACCAGCGGAGAACTTTACAGTCGGTATTATGCAGTCAGGATTGGTATGCCTCCGATTTTCGTCTTCTGACATATCGCTTCCCATCCGAGCCATGAAAGTTGAATTTCGATTCGTCAGAAAAGATGACGGTGTCCCATTGCTCTTTTGTCCATGAAACATTCGTTTTAGCCCAAGCAAATCACTTCTTCCCCATTTGTTGGGTCAACAAAGGCTTCTTCTTGGGCCGATAGGCATGCAGATCACATTCCTAAAGCAGTCTTTGGATAGTTCCTGCATTTGTTTTAACACCAGAGGCCGTCTCAAAGTCCAGTTTTAGATCAGGAGCACTAGCATGGCGATTACGAAGACACAGCCGTTTCAAACATCGATCTTTGGAAGGAGTAGTCACACTCTTACGGCCTGATCCAGGTCTTCTCTTTACAGCACCGGTTTCACCCTTTAATTTCAGCACCCAGGATACTGTTGACTGGTGGCAGCCTATTTTCTCAGCGATAACACGCGTAGAAAGCTTGTCTTGGGGCAGAGCAACGGCTACACTTTTTTTTCTTGGTGTCAACTGAACATATGGAGCCATGCTTACACCTCCACAAAACAGGATACTAATGAGCGTGTATACCCTTCCAACGCCGTGTTTATAGAAATGGCTGATACAATACCTTGCAATTACTGTCTGATGCAATGGAAGCGTTATCTGACGTAATACCTTTGCTTTTAGACAAACAAAATGACTGTAATCAAACAATATCTTATATGTTTCACTACAAACGTTACCTGTTTTTAAAGTGATGCAGTTTTTTTGTCCGCCACTGTATATTTACTATACTTTTCCATGAAATGTACGTAACCTTTCTCTTGGAAAATGGAAACTTGTGTACTACTGTGTATAATAACTTGCAATATTTTCGTAGCTTTTTTATGACTACAGTATAACCACTTTTTCTCTTTTTTGCACTTAAGAGGAATTATTTTCTCAACACCAGAAGCCTATTTTAAGAATATATTGCCTTGGCAGCTCGTTTTTTTTTTTTTTTTTTTTGGGGGGGGGAGGGGTAGTTTTCTTTACATCCTTTACCTTTTCTTTAGTATCTCTTTATACATCCCCGTAACATAATCATTGTTCACTGATACTTGTCCATCTTTATGACAGCAGCTTCCCCAAAACACTAAGGCTCACTCCGCAACTTGATTTCTATGTTATGATTTTCACAATGTTGGAAGATTCACGAGTTGAGAGTTATTTTTATTTATTTATTTTACAAATATGTATACGGCCAAAATTGTATACATCTCGTGAGCAATTGAGGCTGACACAAGATAGAATAACAAAACATTTACAGTACACTTTTAGAATAACGGCACCTTCGGGGATTCAAGGTGCCGTTATTTCGCGATTTTTCTGTTATCTAGAAAGTTTTATTTTTAATATATTTAATGCAGAAATAATGAGGCTAAATAAGAAATATAGAGATTAAGAATGCAGTTTTATTAACTGCACAAAAAAAAACATAAACATGCTGACGATCCAATGTTATAATCTGCCATTAATACACTATGCCAGTTCTATTTTCTTTATTATATCAAGTTTAGTCTGCACGAGTAGCACAGTGATATCATCACCGTCCTCCCCACACCGAATGGAAAGGCCCGGATTCGAATCCCGTCGATGACGCCAGGAACTTTTATGGGCTCCTTCACTCCGTGGTTGAGTCAGTCGGCCTCAGGCGTAGATAGCAAGGTTTTTTACCCATAAACTGGGGTTTTTCGTTCAGCAAAACAGACAAATCGACCAGAGAACACACATAATTTACAGACACAATAGACATGGGTATATTAATTAACTTTTCGAGTGATCCTAATGTGGTTTGGATTATATCATATTTGTCACTAAGCTTTAATGTTGTTCTTCTTTTCTTCTCTGTATGAGGTTTATTAACTTTAGGGGCCATAGTGAGGGGTTTTTAATTTAAAATAAATGTAAAACAGCGGTATAATCCGTGATATCAGTACAGAATTCACTTTCAAAATGGCGAACTTAAACAAATATAGTAATCACGTGACTTGACGTTTTCTTTTTTTTTTTTTTTTTTTTCGGCACTGCAAGACATCTGCGCTGTATGTAAACATCCGATCTCAATGCGCCGTTAGCTCGAATGTTCCGTTATTTGGAGTGTCGCATTCTCCATCTTAAATCTACAATCTGTTATATCACCACTTTCATTTCACTCGTTAAAATTCTCTTAAATCAATACTACAACGACAATTAATCAAAAATAACCAGAATTAATATTCTCTGAATTCGCATCTGTCTTACCATAACAATTCAACATATAAATCACCTCTTATTCAATGATGCTGAATTCAACAAAACCTATAATGTTGTCCACTATAATTAAACTTATAACATTAATACCTATCACTCAAACTTATGTTTCACAATACCTGTAATTCAAGGACCACAACCCAACATTATGAATAGTATTTTTTGTAATCGATTTGTCTGTTTGTTGTACGAAAAACCATGCAACCCTCGCCTGACCGATTAGATCAGACACGTGAAAAAGGCACAGAAATTTTTCGCGTCATTGACGGAATTCGAACTCAGGTCTTTTCCGCTCGGCGTGGGGAGGATGGTATTTATATTAATTGTGCTCAAGGGCTAAACTTGTACAATTAAGAGATCATTTCTTTAAATTCTTATGACACTATATTATATCATACCAACAATTCGTAATCCTGTCATTCGCAATATCTCTTATGCATAATACCTGTAATTCATTGAGGCGGGGGCAATTGTATAATTCAATTCAGTCTCTTTTATTCTAATTACCTTCAATCTTAACAATAATATTTACTTTTCAATTATAGTAATAATATTCGGCGTATAGCGCAAGAAAGCCACAGGCTTTTGCTGCACCGGCCAAAAAGTAAAAAATAGTAGAGAAGAAAATACAAATTATCTGGTTTCCTCCTCATATACAAAAAAAAACTATTATTTTTAGGCCACCCGAATAATTAAATTCATCTGCCGTGCTGTGTGTCTTATGTCTGTAAATTGAGTGTGTTCTATGGTCGATTTGTCAGTTTTGCTGGACGAAAAATCCTCCTCATATACATAACTATCCAGTTGACCGTTCAATTTATTCAAACTTTCAGCCTCAACTACCTGCGAGGGCAACTTCTTCCAGCAATCAACGACTCACTGACTAAAAGAAAACTTCCTACAATCTAATCTAAACCTTAACCCGTAATTTGAATTTATGCCCTCGAGTTCTGGAATTCTTTATAACAGTGAAAATTCCGCCTTCATTCATTTTACTAAATCCTCTCAATTCCTTATAAAGCTTAATCAGGTCACTTCTAGGGTGCCTAGTTGCCAACCTCTGTCGCCCACATAATCGGAGTCTTTCCTCGTACGGTTCCTTTTGCCGATCTCACCATTCTAGCTGCCCGTCTTTAGACCCTTTCAAGAAGCTCAATCTCTTTTCAAATGAGGTCTCCATATTTGAACACAGTATTCCAAATGTGGTCTTACAATTGCCTTATACAGTAGGATTACGACCTCCCTCCCTCTACAGGATAACGTCCGATAAATCGATAGGTCACCATGGCCTTTCCTGGCTGCTTGTTTACACTGCTCAGAAAACTTCATATCTGCCCATGTCGTAACTCCCAGGTCGCTTTCTTCCTCCAATGTTTTTACTTAACCCCACTAAGCGTATAATTTATTTTGGGGGTGCTATTCCTCAAAAGTAAGACCTTGCTTTTTTGCTGCATTAAAACATAGCTACCAATTCTTTGACCATCTTTGAAGTCTTTTAAAGTCATCCTGAAGGAGCGCTGCTTAGCACTGATCATTTACAACTCCACCAATATTTACATCTATCCCTTCGTCGATGTCATTCATAGAAATGAGAAAAGAAACAATGTTTCAAGAACCAATCCTTGGAGAACCCACGTTAATGCGTGGTTGTGATTAATGGATATTAATCACAACCACGCAGATGGTTGTGATTAATATCCATTAATCACAACCATCTGCCTTCTGCCCTGCAGCCACCCAGCAACCCATACTTCCAGTAATTCCAACCTGTTCCATCTTATACAGTAACCTCTCATGAGGGACAGGGTAAAATGCTTTGCTAAATTCTAAATAAACTATCCTTAACTGCAACGTTTATCTTCAACTTACCTTACTTTGGTATTTATTTTCAATATACCAATTACCTATTTTCTATATTTTCAATATACCTATTTACCAATTACTTGCGTTTCTATTTTAGCCTTTCTATTTTATTTATCTATCTCTCAAATATATTATATTTATTTTTTTTCTTAACTGTAAAAGTAATCTGAAGTACACTCTTCTTATTATTAGCAACACATACTTTCGTATGTGTTGCTAATAATAAGATAAAGCATATCAACAGCTGCAGTGCGATGGGGTGTGGCGTTATCATTCATAAACACGAACTCGGGGCCAATGGCACCTCGGAACAGACGCACATGAGGCAGGATAACCTCAGTAAAGTAGCGTGCACCGGTTACAGTACCGCCTTCCAGTATTTGGAGTTGTGTACGTCCATCCAAGATAACGCCTCCCCAGACAAGAACACCTCAACGCCATATCAAACCCTTTCAGTGATGTTTGCGGGGTGATACCGTGTGCCAACCTCTCGCCAGATTAGCTGACGTCCAGAATCGCTGTTGAGACTGAATCTACTCTCATCAGTAAAGAGTACCTTACCCCATTACGCTGCTGTCCAGTCCTTGTGTTCGATGCACCACTGTAAACGATGTCTCCAATCGGCAGGTGTTAAAGGGACACAGCGTACTGTCCGTCGGGCAAACAGTACACCTTTGTGGAGTCGTCTGGCCACAGTAAGCCGCGATATCCTGCGTCCTGTGCTCCTGTACAGCTGCTTTGCAATGGATCCTGCTCTCTGGTGTCAGTCCCTCTTGGCCTGTAGTAGTATATAGCGGTCATCATTGGGCGTTGTTTTTCGTGGACTACCACCACCACTGGTTCTTCGAACAGTTGTACCTGTCGTTCTGAAGGCCGACCACGCACGTGAGACGATGCTATGAACAATACCGAACTCTACAGCCACCCTCCTTGCACTTCGACCTTTCTCGAGCTTCTCAATTATTCGACCCCGGATAAAGTCATGCAGATGTTGTCTACTGGCCATTTCGTTATCTGTAGCACTGTATGAAACCAATCGAACATCTGTAACAATCGTGCTGACCATTCGGTAATTTGCACTTAACTGCTGAACTGCTGCTTTTATCTGTTTATGTGAGCCCTCTCTTCAGGATTCAAATTTTTGCATGTGCACCAGCTTTCTACTGAACGGCCACCGTTATGCAAATCGCCACAGGCTGTTTCGTTTGGTTTGGTGGTTGTAACCTTTAGAAATAGTGTTGGTCCTTAAGTTTTGCACACCAGTGTAAATCCTAAAATTCACTTTCAAATACATTAAAACTTTCTCATAAGTTAGCTCATTTTCTACTATAAATATGACAGTTCTTATACAACGATTAATGTTTACTAACAGTTCTGCTGGAACACTTATATTTTTCCATGGCATCTTCTACCTGCATCGTTCGGGCCATCCTCCTGCTGTAAGAATACTTTTTTTATTCTTTCCACAGACCATTATATTTTTACATCTCCAGTTAATAATTCTTCTGGATATCTCAGCTCAACCAAGCAATATCACAACTCACTTATGCCCTGGTCCATTATCTGTTACTTATTATGTTAGAGTAAGGGTACCAAACCGATTGGAAGTTTCGTAAAATTAGAAGTCTTACAGAAGCTCCTATCGGATTGATTCGCTTACTCTAAACATAAAACGTTACTTAACGGTTTCCTAAAGTTTCTAGATTCTCTGTGAAATACTGTCATCAGTCCTGAAAGAAGAAAGGAAAACCCCTCTATGAATACCACCAACCGGAGAACATGAAAGACCTCTTCCTTCATATTCTTCCCGCCTCTTTTTTCGTAAGATTAATGCCAAGCTTTATTACATAGAGTTTTCTTTATTAAGACTAAATACTAATTTATCTGCGGTAATATCGTCCATTCCTCTGTCAGCTACATCTTCAGCTGGTGAACGAAAAATGACCACGACCATTTTTCGTGAACACATAATCACCTAATTCCCACTACCTTAGTATCAATATGGCCAAATGATGGAAAGGAAGCAGTTCCCATCATTCATACTTTTCACATCATCAAAAAGTGACCATCCAATTAATTCTTGAACTTCGGTAAATCACTGACTCAGCTACATTGGAAAGTAACATATTCCAATGTTCTGCCCTTCCTCCATAAGATTTTATATTTGTACCTGCTAGTTTATGACTAACCTATTAGTGAGAACATACTTCCAGTCAATTTACTTATCACAGGGCCTTATACACTTAAATCAGATCTCTCCTGAGACACCTAATACCCATAATTTACAGTCTGCTTTGCGGACTGTAAATTATTTATGGATATTAAGTTACTATAAATCATGGTTACTAGTAATCGTGGTTACATGGTTACTAATACAGTACTACGTTGCCAGTAATCGTGGTTACATGAATATCAGTGACCCTTAACAATCTGGTCGCCCTCTTTGAACTCTCTCTCTCTATATATACATTCCATGTCTTTTATTTAGGTGTAGCCTCCAAATCTGAATACGATACTCCAAATACAGTCCAACTATTATATTATACAGAGGAACAATGTAATCCCTCTTCCTACTTATAATTATATCATAGACAAATGACCCAAGGAGTCAATCACCCAAAAAAAAGTCTAATTCAAATTATAAAAGCCTCCGAAAAAAAGTTAACTTGTCTACTAACCCCCCCCCCCCGATAAAACAGAAGGAAAACCATTGGTTTGTTCTGCGTGTAAAAGAGCAGTGCGTTAGCAAATAGTAACAATTCATAATTTATAACTAAAAATTATAATAATAATAACAAAAAGGAACTTATGCCCTAACCGAAAACATTTAGTTTCTGCGCATCCGCCACACTGCCCATTCATTCCTTCAGCCAGCGCATGGGCAACAAACGTAATATCGAGTTCTTCACCTACAATGTACACTATATGATAGCCTCTCTACACTATATGATAGCCGCACTCTAGCCTTACTGTGTAAAGCCATATTCATACCAGCTATCACCTACGGTTCTGGCATATGGTTCACCAAAGCCTCCACTGTGGTAGGACGAAGAAAGCTGAACATCATTCAACGGCCAATTCTCCTTACGATAATCAGAGCATGTTGCACCTCCAGCACGCACGCTCTACAGGTTCTCGCCAGTGTACTTCCCCTAGACCTTGAGGTGGCCCATGTGGGGATGCTGTATCAGCTCAGCAGTGGAAAATCTACAACCTTTACTGATTTTACCACTGATCCTGCTAACACCTATTCCACTGAAAAAAGCAGACTCCTAACCTACTTACAACAGACCTGGCAAGCTAGATGGTCTGAATCCACCAAAGGGGCCATCACCCGCAAATTTATACCGGACATATGCAAAGTATATCCTAAATCGCCATCCTGGTTCTCCCCAGGCCTTCTAACCACGTACCTCCTAACAGGGCATGGTGCTTTTCGCAGCAAACTGAACCTTCTTGGACTTTCCGACAGCCCCCTTTACACCTGTGGTGCCCAGGAAACCTGGGACCACTTGATGCATGACTGCCTACTATATGATGATCTCAGATCTTCTCTCATCACACAAATTCATTTCATCCCGCGTGATCAGGAGCAACATCTCCTGGAAGACCATCATACCTATACAGCCTTTTCGAACTTTGCTCAGGGCCTCTTCACGAGGCAGAAAACCCTACCATAACCACAGAATCAGACCCAACCAGACAATGAAACGGCCTAATAAGCCATGTATCAAGACCACTACTTGCTTCAGCATACTGCAATCCCCGTGAAGACTTTCAACCTGCACAATAATTGTGCCTTTACAATGCAGTCTCAACATCACCTCCATCTACCATGACTGCCGCTCCGGCTTCGCTTCCCACCAAGTTGACTCACCACTGAAATGACTTCACTATCTGGACGAGACTTCTTTGTCCCAGGATTGATACTACTCGGATTTGATCCTCTTGGATTGACTCTACCAAACATATCTTCATGCAGCTCACTACTGAAATGACTTCACCACCTGGACGGGAACTGTCTGTCCCAGGATTGCACTACTCGAATTTTACCTTCTCGGACTGGACTCTGCCAACTATGACTTCACGCAGCATTGCTGCCAATGCCACGTGGCGATCCTGTGCTCCCTTGTACAGCCCTGTTTCTTCCTTGTCCTGGCGGGGAAGAGGTGAAGGTTCCCTTGTCTCCTCCCCGCCCCCCCTCTTTCCTTCTAGTGTGGCATGGGCCTGCTTCACTGATTTTGGGGTCATCTACTCTATCGACCCTATACTTCTCTCTCTCCATTCCCCAGCCTTCAGTCTCCCCCCCCTCTAGCTTTCCAACTAGCGTTCATCCTATGTCAAAATTATCCTAGCCCTACACCCAAAATTCTTAATTCCACACTGTATAACTTAAAACTCCTTTGGCCTGACCCAACCTCTAGCGCACCCCCCCCCTTTTTTTTTTTTTGGTCCTAGCCACTGAAATCCAAGGAAATTATGTGGCAGGACCTGCCAGAGCACTTATTTAAAAATACTGGTGTACCTGGCTTGCCTCCACGGGGCTAAGTTTGGGCAACGTTGGGCCTCAGTAGGGGTCCAGCGGCTAAATGGCCAGATGAACAACGGTACACGACACTACATCCAACAATATCCATACACTTTTAAATCTCTGGCCTTTACAGTGTTCTGTAACACACGACAATGTAGACTACACGGAGATGGGGGAAACCCCTGGTGCCGTTAGACCCTAAACACACTTTACACTTTACTTTATATGATAGCCTCATAATGTACAGATGTGAACTATATGAAGATCTCAGATGCCAACTAATAACAAAAATATATTACCTGCCGATAGACCAGGAACATCACATCCTGAGTGATGAAAGGCACTAGAATGCCTTCAAGATATTTGCCCACGATCTCTTCGAGAGACGAAAGCCTTTCCCGCTCAACTAAGACATAATTCTGACGTCGAATGTCCCTCCATAGCAACCGAGGTATACATCCACCCACGACCAAACCAAGCCTGGCAACAAAACTGATAGTACAACCTGGACGCGACCTGTGTGCCAGGAACGATGTCTTCACCGGTTGCAACTCTTACGCGATCTGAACTCCGCACCGACCATGACAATCTGCAACTCTGCTGCCAGCGCCATCTGGCGATTTGCATCACGCTCCCTTGCTTGATACCTGTAACCCCCTCACCTCTGGCGGGGGGAGGAGAGGAGATCTGTCTCCTCTCTCCCCTATTTCTTCTGGTGAGTACATGGGCCTGCCTCATTGGCTGATTGGGGTCGTCTTCCCTAACGTCCCCATACTTCTGCATTTTCCCCCCAGTCTTCAGTATACATCCCCACTGTATCTATATGCAAGCGAATGTCCCACACGTCTAAATTTAAACATGTCAAATTAACCGCGATCTCCAGTTTTGGCTTTTCCAACTTCAGCGTTCCCTTAAGTTTTTTTTTTTTTTTTTTTAGATCCTTACCATTGAAATCTCTGGAAAGTAGGTGGCAGGACCTGCCAGAGTAAATAACTATAATAATGGTGTACCTGGTCTGCCTCCACGGGGCGGAGTGGGGCAACTTTGGGTCCCATTAGGGGCCCAGCGGCTAAATGACCAGAGGAACAACGGTACACGACACTACACATATACAAAATCCATACACCTTTAAACCTCTGGCATTGACAGTGTTCTGTTTCACACCCACAAAGTATACTATACTACGCAGAGATGGGGGAAACCCCTGGTGCCGTTTGACACAAAACACTGTACACTCTACTATATGATAGCCTCAACTCAAATACTTGGGTATAATACTGGAGCTTATCTTTCACGCCCCATATCACCAACTTAAAACAGAAAATAAGAAGATATACGGCCCTAATTAAAAGAGTGACACGCAGGGACTGGGGACTCAACAGAAGAACCCTATCCCTCTACTACCAAACGCTTTTTACACCAATCATAACCTACGGAGCCCCTGCCTGGGTCTTGAAGGCAGGGACCGCGGTCAACAGACGACTACTAGAGACGACCCAAAGAAACATCCTCCTCACGATCTCCAGGGCAAGCAGCACAACAAGCTATGCATCTCTTCCAAGTCCTGACGGGGACTCTCCCGCTGGACCTTTAGGTGCTCCGATGTGTATTGATGTACCACCTTTCACGGAAAATTCCCATAACAACGAATAGATACACAATGGATATGACTAATGAGTATAAAAAAGAAAAAGCAAGCATATCGAGTCATCTGACGCAGCAGCAGCAGACTAGGTGGAGAGAGACAAGAAAAGGCGAGATCTCCCGTAAATTCATATACAATATCACGAAACTATATCCAAACGATCCAGAATGGCTTTGCCCAGGACTGAACACCACTTTTCTCCTAACAGGACATGGACCTTTTAAAGATAAGCACCACGGTATGGGTATCATTGAGGAACGTCACTCCGCACTGTGGCGAGATAGAAACCTGGAAGCACGTTAGCCATGAATGCAAATTATATGAAGACCTAAGAGGAAAACTCATCACGAGAATAAGATACACTCCCACAAACCAAGAATACCGCCTACTTGACTCCAAGGAGAAATTTGCTGCCCTCGGCAAATTTTCGCAGGCATTATTCAGTAGACGAAAAACAACGATAGCAATTTATCAAGGAACGCACTAAGAGACAAACATCAGATGTGGTGCTGCGACACCTGTACAGGACTGTTAAGACAGGTGATCCCCTAATGACAGCAATCCAACAAGGAATACGCTAAACAGACAAACCTGAGATGAGAGGACATGACACCCGAATAAGACTGGCAAGACTAATGATTCCCCATTGAAAATAATCCATCAAGGAATGCACTAAAGGGGCAAAAACCAGATGTGAAGTCATGCCACTCGGACACTACATTAAGGACCGCTGATTCCCCAAAGACAGCGAATCAACGAGGAATGCATTAAAGAGACACATAAGATCTGACGAATAGCCATATGGCGAACTCGGCTGGATACCCTTGTCTCAGCCTGCTTTCTTACCCCCCTCTCTGGCAGGGGAGTAACTGCCCTACTGTCTCCTCCCGCTCCTGCTGCCCCACTCTTCCCTCTGGCAGAGTATGGGCATGCCCTGCTGCCCTCTGGAGGCCATCTACCCTGTCGGTCCCCCAGTCTTCTCCCTCCCCACCAACTATTTTCTCCTTACACAGAGTAAATTTCTTTCCCAACAGGCCCAAGTTTAAATACACCAAAATTATTGCCCGACCTATTAGGCCTTTAGAAAAGTTTTAGTGAATAACCACATGCACTGCTAAAATAAAATCAACAACCGCATTTTGAAGAAATCGGATGTAGTTATTTTTTTTTCTCTCAAACCAGGTCCTAGCCACTGAAAGTAGGTGGCAGGACCACCCACAGTACTTTACAAAATACTGTTAACACCCGGCCGGCCTCCCCGTTGGCGAAGTATGGTAACGTCGTGTCCCATCTGGGGCCCGGCGGCTAACAGGCCGGAAGAACAATAGGCACAGCACATTACACAGTACAAATCCCACACACTTTTCAAATCTTTGGCTTGTCCGATACAACGAACACCTTGTGCCTCATTCCCAAAAGTCCCAACAAACAACTGGACCTTCCGGGTTCATACTGACCCATAGCACTGTTATCAGTCCTGAGCAAGCTCTTTGAGCACTTATTAAGAAACAGAATAGGGATCCAGTACACTGCAGCCGGCCTGCAGTCACCCCGACAATATGGATTTAGGAAGGGATGCTCAACCTTGGATGTCATGGAAAATATTACTAATGCTGCAACTACCTCAGATCAGAAATACTTTCTGGTCATAGCAATAGACTTTGCTGGGGCGTTTGACACTTTATTGTGGCCAAGCGTCCTGGCCCGACTCCGGAAGGCCAACCTACCATCAAATCTGTATCAAGCCATCAAATCCTAACTGTCGAATAGGTTCGTGACAGTCAGAGCACCATATTGTTCGGTAACAAGAGAAATATTCAGAGGATGCCCACAGGGCTCAATCCTGGGTCCACTCCTAAGGAACTTGGTTCTAGACGGCTTTTTGAACCTGGAACTCGGCGACGTCGTTCCCCTAGCCTATGCGGATGATGTGGTTCTGATGCTGCCTGGGGGATCTAGGGCGCAACTGGAGAACACCGCCAACAGAACAGTAGAAACTCTAGAGGACTGGGCTAACAACAATAACTTGAACATCTCATCCTCAAAGACAAGATCTATATTATTAAAAGGAGCTCTAGACACCAGACGACCCCCTCAAATCAAGATACAAGGTAACACAATTAAGCTTACCACCGAATTAAAGCACCTTGGAGTCGTACTAGACAAGAACCACCACATATAGTGCACTTACGGAAGAAAATTAGAGGATACTCCGCAATTTTTTGTGCGAATCACACGGAAGGAATGGGGTTTGAGGAGAAAAACCCTCAGCCTCTACTATAAAGCTATTTTCCTGCCAGCGATTACATATGCTGCTGGAATATGGTATCGCAAGGCTCCCACTGCAGTGAACCGGAAAAAATTGGAGACTACGCAGCGACACATACTCATAACCATCTCGAGAGCATGTAACACTGTAAGTACCCACGCACTCCAGGCCCTAACGGGATCCCTCCCTCTGTAGATGGAGATTGTTAAGCATGGGATACTCTATCAACTGACCAAAGGCAGAACGGCAACATGCCTCGACTACAACATAGATCTGTCAAATTATCCCAAAGTAGAAAGGAACCGTCTCTCCGCTTACCTCCAACAAACTTGGCAGGCCCGCTGGGAAACCTCCCGCCAAGGTGCAATAACTAGGAAATTTCTACCCAACATACGGCTGGTATACCCGAATTATCCACCGCGGCTCTCACCAGGACTCTACACCACCTACCTGCTGACGGGACACGGGGCCATTAGAGACAAACTACAAAGATTTGGACTGAGTGATACACCGTATTGCCTTTGTGGTGAACGTGAAACGTGGGAGCACCTAATGTACAGTTGCCCACTATATGAGGACCTCTATTGCAGGTTCATTACTAGAACACAGCTTAACCTCCGTAATCAAGAAGACCTCGCCATAACTGAAGTTGACACATACAAGGCATTTTCGCAGCTGGCCCAGGACCTCTTCACAAGGAGAAGGACGCTCCCACAGCCTCAACCACTGCAGTAAACAACTATGCCGTGCAGACCAGCAGAATGTCTACACAACCACGGAAACCTTCCCAGATGATGAACTGACACTAGGGTGAAACAACCAAGGAATTAAACCTCACAACTCAGTCTACCTGAAGTCACAATCTCTATGACTACCGACAGATGTATCCACATGACGTGATAATCTCATTCAATACATGAACATGACATGAATAAGGTAACTGGACCTGACCTGACCTGGAAGTGACCAACTAAAATAAATAAATAAATAAAATAAAATAAACAAATAAATAAATAAAAATAATAAAAAAGAAATCACAGTGACAACCCGATTAGACAACCTCATCCAGCACAGGCATTTGACAACCTGATCAAGACAACAAGACTAACACGCAAGGGCTCAGAGAAATGACTGCAGCCCATTGCTGCCACCTAGCCATATGGCGATCTGAGCTGGTAACCTTGACCAGCCTGCTTTCATTCCTATTCCTTGGCAGGGGGGGGTGGCTCTCTGTCTTCTCCTCCTCCAGCTATTTCCCTCTGGTGGGGCATGGGCATGCCCCACTGACTGCAGGAGCCATCTACCCTATCGCCCCCTTACTTCTCTTTCTTCCCCCCCCCCAGCCTTCAGTCTACCTACCCTTCTCTTTGACTATACACCGCGAAAGCCCCACGCATCCAAATTTAAATTAGCACCAAAATTATTGCCCGCCCCATTAGGCCTCTAGAACTTGTCATTTTAGCGTACAACCCCATGGTAATTTCGGGGAACAAACACCACATACTATCTCGTAATAGCGATTTTGCAATTATACCACCGCGATTGTCTTTTTTTTTTTTTCTTTTTTTTTTTTTCTCTATAGGACCCAGCCGCTGAAATCCCAAGAAATTAGGCGGCGGGACCTGCCAGAGTATAATAAATTTCTAGGTACACCTGGCCAGCCTCCTCGTTGGCATAGTAAGGACAACGTCGGGTCCCATCAGGGGCTCGACGGCCAATAGGCCAGAAGAACAATGGGCACAACATACTACACAACACATGATCCACACACATTTAACTCTGGTCTTGACAGAGTACTGTCCCTCGATACAGCGAACACTCGCGGAGATGGGAGAAATTCCTGGTGCCATTTGACCCTCAACATACTTTGTACTTTGTTGTACAACGAACACCGCATACTGCTAAAAGGGACCCTGGATATAAGCAGACCAAACCAAATCCGGATTCAAGGAACTACCATAAAGTTAACAACGAAATTAAAGCATCTCGGCGTTGTGCTGGATAAAAACCTGTCATATACACCGCACCTGGCCTATATCCAGAGGAAAATCAGAAGTTACTCTGCACTGTTTGCGACAGTCTCCCGCAAAGACTGGCGCTTGCGTAGGAGGACCCTCGGGCTTTTCTACAAAGCAGTTTTCTTGCCGGCTATTTCGTATGCTGCTGGTGTATGGTTTCGCAAGGCCACTGGTAAACAGAAAGAAATTGGAAATTACACAGCGATATATACTTCTTACCATTTAGAGAGCTTGCAATACCGACAGCACCCAAGCGCTCCAGGTCCTGACAGGGGGCCTTCCCCTAGATCTGGAGATCATTCGCCGTGGGATGCGCCACCAACTTTCAAAGGGCAGAAGTGTCGCCAGCCTCGATTTCACGACAGATCCCGCAAATGACTCTAAATTTGAAAAGAAACGCCTCGCCACATACCTCCAGCAGGCCTGACAGATATCAACTAAAGAAGAAATTACCAGGAAATTTATACCCAACATACAAGTGGTTTACCCCAACTACCCTCCTTGGCTCTCATCGGGACTTCTTACCTCCTATCCGCTTACTGGACATGGGGCAATAAGGAATAAATTACAAGGCTTCGGATTCACCGACACCCCTCCGTGCAACAGTGTCCAGCGTGAAACGTGGGGACACTTAATATACCACTGCTGCCTGTACGAAGATCTTCGCTGATGACTTATTATGCACATCTACCTATCACTGCAAGACCAAGAACATCTCGTCCTAATCGAAGAGGACATCTACAAAGCATTTACCCAGTTCGCCCAGGACCACTTCACAAGAAGACGGACATACCCACAACCAAAAATGCAACAATAACCAATCAATTGTGCATCCTGCATAACTGACTGAACCACTGCATTCTGGCAAACCATCACCGAACAGCAAGCCTCTCCCTGCCTACAAATCGTCCCCGATCTCACATCTCAACAGAAACAACCCTACCGACTTACACCATGGACAGGAGTCAACCCCATGCACGTATATAAATCCTTGAGGAGACATCTTCCCATGGATAACTATCCACAAATCCTGGACGGGACACCATCCCATGAAGAAAGAAAGACATACAAATCACAGAGACTATCAATCCTGGACGGGACACCATCCCATGAAGAAAGAAAGACATACAAATCACAGAGACTATCAATCCTGGACGGGACACCATCCCATGAAGAAAGAAAGACATACAAATCACAGAGACTATCAATCCTGGACGGGACACCATCCCATGAAGAAAGAAAGACATACAAATCACAGACTATCAATCCTGGACGGCACACCATCCCATGAAGGAAGACATACAAATCCCAGACAAGACTATCAATCCTGAACGGGACACCATCCAATGAAAGACTTTACATCAACCCTGGATGGGACATAAATCGTAGACGGGACATCAAACAAAGAACTACTATCCTAAAATCCTGGATGGGACACCATCCCATGATGACTTCTGCAGCTCGCTGTACGCCTCTTGGCGATCTGAGCCGGGTGCACTTGCCTGCCTCACTTTCATTCCTTTTCCCTGGTGTGGGGGAGGGAGACATATCTACATCTCCTCCCCCTCGCCCCTCTTTCTCCTCCCCGTGTGGGCCCCATGGGCTGCCCACAGGCCACTCCTGGGGATGCCTTCTCTATTGTCCTCATATTTCTGACATTTCCCCACAGCTTTCAGTCTCTCTCCCCCACTCTACTTTCACACAAGCGAACTTCCCACACAGTGGAAATTAGAAATATCCAAATTCAAATCGCTCACGGCCTTTCTGCCTAGCAAAATTCTAGCGTAATTCTCCCTTTTTTTTTTTTCACATAGGCCCTAGCCACTGAAATCTCAGGAAATTAGGTGGCAGGGCCTGCCAGAGTACCATTTAAAATACTGGTGTACCTTATCTGCCTCCACGGGCCAAGTGTGGGCAAAGGTGGACTCCAATATGGGCCCAATGGCTAAATGACCAGATGAACTACGGTACACGACACATATACAAAATCCATACACCTTTTAACCTCTGGAATTGACAGTGTTCTGTTTCACACCCACAATGTATACTATGCGGAGATGGGGGAAACCCCTGGTGGTGTTTGACCCTAAACACACTTTACACTTTACACAACGAACACCGCAAAACGAAATTTTCCACGGAAATTTAAAACAGGAACTCCCGGATGAAGAACCGACTTCTCACAAAATCTTTAAATTCCAAACAAAAAAAACCAGAGCTGGGCATGCCACTAATTGGGTTCTTGAGCTATCACCCAAGGGCTGGAAAATCCCCTTCCAGCAAACAAGAATTTACATTAACTGGGGCAGCCACCGCTTCAGGGAGCATGTGGTCGTCCCCAAATGTTTCAGGTGCTGCCGTTTCGGCCACACCACACACACGTGCAGGCAAAATCAGCGCACCTGTGGCCACTGTGCCGAAATGGGGCATGAGTACGTTAAATGCCCAAAGCCCTAAAGGTGCCAGCCAACCATTCACTCCGTGACAGCAGTTGCCCAGTTTATCTCAAAGCCAGAAGCACTCAACAATCAAGAATAGAATATGGGGAGTAACAAAGCAAACCTAAATATCCACATCGTGAAAATAGCACAACATAACACTCAGGTCTAAGGCTGTTACTGCGCAACTGGTCAAAAAGTTGGATGAAGAGAACCTAGATATGCTGCTCCTTCAGGAGCCATACACTCACAACAACCCCTTAAGATTTAAAGTGGTCCAGGTTGATGGTGACACACCATGGGCTGCGATCGTCGTTCGCAATCTCGAACTGACTGTCATTAAAATTACTGATCTCTGTATTAGCTGGGCTGTGTGTGCGCATGTAATTTCACCACTGGGGCAATTCTACGTAGCTTCGATATACTGTCGACCGGGGGAAGATATTCTTCCTGCCACCCGATATCTACAGACCATCCAGCTACAAATGCCAAATGCACAACTCATTGTGGGGCTGATGTTAACTGAAGGTCCCCGGTCTGGCACAGCCGCACTCAAGATCACAGAGGAAATAGAAATGGCCGACGTTTTGAAGAGTGCCTATCTAACAGCAACCTGGTCATTCTAAACAAACTTAACTGCCTTCCAACTTTCTCCAGGACCCTGTGGGAAGCTACCATAGATGTCACTTTAGCCTCAAGCTCAATTGCCCAGCATCTTGCTGCCTGGACAGTCTGTGAGGACTGGACCCTCCTCTGACCACAGGGTACTGACCTTCCAACTACACCGTTCACTAGTCACCAAACCAACCAACCGAACTGAACAAAGAAAATATGCCTGAATAAGGCTGACTGGAACTTTTTTAAGAAGGAATTGACCAGCACAGCCAGCCGCTTCAATCCTAGCGGCTTCACCCCAGGCACACAATTACATAGCTCGTCAGTAATACTGCAAACAACGCTATCAAAAAGAAGAGATTCACACCTGGTGCTCTTGCTAGATGCTCTGTAACATGGATCACTGTGTCAACCGCTGCAGTGATCCTTCTCTTCAAGTCGTTCACAGCAGTTGGCAAGGAGTCTTGTACATCTGGTTTTAAATGTAATCCCCAAAAAAGAAGACCCGGGTAAGACAGAATTAGACAGCTGGTCAGAAATGACCACAGAATTGGGCCTGCAGACGTACCCATCAACCTCGAAACTGGAGATGCAAACTGCCTCGAACATCTTTATGGAAGTGAGGAGATGCGCTTCATGTTAGAAGAGCACATTGTTGCTGTGATCAACCTGAGCAATTTGAAAGATAAGATAATTCGCTAGCATATATCGATACACAGGACCAGCGACTGTTCTTTCTGTGAAGAAGAAGGAGCCGTACACCTTTCTGCAATTTGCAGTAGAAGACACGTTAACTGTGAGACTGTCTCGGACGTGTTCCAATCCAAAACCATGTTGCATATTTTGCTTCCCTAAATGCATGTTCACTTCGCCTGTGTGTTCGCCTTGCTTGTGACGTGTAACGCGCACTCATCATTAAACACAAAAGGTTTAGGCAATTCTTCGTCTTCTGCCATATCAATTATCATGTTCACATTTTTTATTTATTAATTAATAAATGAAAAAGCTAACCTATGGCAACCCCGCTGTCATTTACAGATAATTTAGCAGTACTCCACTATACACCCCCTCCTGTTCGCCCAACTACAGGGAGGGAAAGACTGCCACAACCAAAACAGATACAAATGAAAAACTTAAAATAACCAAATTACACAAAAATAAATATAATTAAATATTAGACAGAGTCCGAACTCCGGTTTCAGCTCATCGCAAGAAAGCTACATCTGCTCAGAGTGTATCGTTACCAAGAAATCCGTTTAGGAAAGCCAGCAGCACAAGGAGCTACCGAGAACAGAAATGCCAGCACAAGGAGCTAGAATAGCAGTTGATAATAAAACGCCATAAGGAGCTGCGTCTGAACAGCACAAAGAGAAGCAGAGAATGTCTAACGTATGATCTTGTCGCCAGCTGCAATGACTTGTACCACCACATCTTGTATAGTTTTAAATGCAACCCGTTGCGTAACACTCTTCACACCTGTTTTTGCGGTACACCAAGTTCTATGCTGGCCCGATGCGTTGATTTTCCTGGACTGTGGGTGAAACTCCTCACTTCCTTAACGGTTTCCTCACTCACGGTCAGTATGCCAGCCTTTTTATCGCACAACATCCATCCAGTAGCTCTAAAAGTCCCGCTTATTGTAGAATGGATGTCAGTGAAGTTTTGCAGAACGTTTTAAAAAATTTCCTCTTAACTTGCATCAGAGAGATTTGTTTCATCCAAAAAATACATTTTGCTCTTTTGCACTAGTATAATTTGCCATTTCTGTCTACACTACAGCAACACTGCAGTGACTACTACAGTAATCAACAACAAATAAGTATGAAAACTGCAACTATCTATTTTTACCATTATCAGTTCATGCTGCCTGTAGTGAATAGATCTGCAAAGTTATGAAGCTACTTTTGACTTACCCTGTATAATGTTCAATCTTTAACCACAAGACAGCTTTGTTTATTAAATTCGTAAGACTGAACAATGCCAAAAGTCGTGTTTCTGTAGGTGAAGTTATAAATGGAACTATTATTCTCATAAGGAATTTGACAATTTAATTACATTTTAATATATATTAAATTCCATAGGAGGTAATAACAGAAACTGACAGGTTTAAAGATCCGAGCTATTTTCTGTTTCATAGCAAACCAACTGAATACCGTACAAAACTTTACCTGAAAAATGAAGTTACATTTCTTGGCATACAATTTTTCATTATTCCTGCTCACTTACAAATTCTGTTTCTCTTTACAGTTAGGGTTCTCCAACTGCTAAATCTTCAGGGTAACATATTAATCTCGCGTGAATTTACTTTTCTTGTTTATCCAAAAACCAAATTACTTTTGTAACCTGATTTCTGCAGTCATCTGCAGTGCTGGTTTTCTGCTTTCACACAACAGTTTATTTCTTAATATCTTCAACAGTCCATGTTCGTCCCCAGTTCGTTTTTGTAATCGCGTAACTATTTTTCTTTTCTTTTTCTATAATCACAGGTGTCAGTCTTATAGTATTGAACCCGAAATGGTTTTGTTTATCTTCGTATTCATTTGAAGTTTAACCGTAAGCATAAGAAATTTGTAATTCTCAACACAATTACATTATTAGGAAACACTTTCTTCACTTCTTTCGACAAGAAGGCTGTTACTTTTTGAAAGTACAAAAAGACAACAAACGTTTGAAGATTAACATTCTTTGAGATAAAAAAAAAACAGCCAAGCAAAATGGCTCAATACGTAACAATACATGAATTTAATATTTTAATCATTTCCCCAGTTACACTGCATACAGAATGCCCAGAAATTTATGTATGTGGCCTAAATTAAAATGTTTTAGAGATGCAGTTTGGAGAGAGGAATCGTAATTGTAAGCTGAGAACTTTATTCTAAAGATAAAATCCTTTAACTAAACTGCCCGCATGCCATCCTCACAAGTATTAGAAAATTCCAAGAACTGCCACGGTAGGGCGCTGTTGAAGCGAACAACAACAAAGCTGTCAATGCATACATACTAAACTATTATATTTAGGCTACCCGAATAATTAAATTCATCTGCCGTGCTGTGTCTTATGTCTGTTAATTGCGTATGTTCTATGGTCGATTTGTCTGTTTGCTGGACGAAAAAAACCCCAGTTTCTGGGAGAAAAAACCTTGCTATCTACGCCTGGGGCTGACTAACTCAGCCACTGAGTGAAAAAAGCCCACTTAAGTTCCTCGCGTCATCGACGGGATTCGAACCTTTCAATGCATACTATATTGTGCTTCTTTATCGCTTAATATTACTGCGGTCCTAAAGCACATGAACTGAAATATGTGTTAAAAATTACGATAACTACCACCGAAAGATACGAACTGATACAAGAGGTTTATAGACAGTTTGTAATGTCCAAAGTACGAATTTTCAACTGGCACAAACAAATTTTTTTGCTGATGATTCTCAATCCGGCTTGCAACGACAGAAAACCTAGTGGAAATGTAGAAGAAAGTGTAGAAACTTGTTTGTAGCGATCAGAAAATGACAGTGGAATAATTGTCGATGGATAAAAAGCGGGCGTTCATCAAATTTTAATCATCAACCATTAAATGAAGGTCTGTAGGAAGGTGTTATCAAAAACTTGACTTGACAAAGTAAAAGTTGGAAACACTGGCTTCTGGAGTGTGTACATTACCACGACATCAGAAACCGTCTCCAGAATGAGATCCAGCACTTCCCCCCCCCAGCAGATCTGCATGAACTGATATGTACCCAGAATAACTTCAAAGCGTTCCAGTTGGTTGGTTGTTATTTGGTTTTTAGGAGCATTAGCAATTAAGGCCATATTGCTTGGGTCATTCCCTTGACCTTTCCGCATCCTCCGTATTTGGTGGTGACGGGCTCGAACCCCGGTCTAATCAAGAAGCGTGTGCTACGCACTGCTACTCCTTCCCACCTGGCTACGGAGGCGCCTTAAACCTTCCAAACTGATCGCCAATTACCGACGTGGAAATCCCGATCATTAATGGTGCCACAGCCAACTGAAAGTCACTTTTTCTACTGACTGTTACTTCACTGCATTTTTTTTTCTCTCTCTCTAACCTGTTCTGCACTGTTTCCGGGGCCTGTCCTGGAACTAGAAGCAGCCTTGGCTGACCTTTTCTTCTTTCTCACTCTGTACCGTGCAGGATAGATAACCACTCTCTCATTTTTTTTTTTTTTTTTTTTTAACTCTCTCTCTTTCTCTGCTGGCACCCCGACTTACATCTTCCTCTTCACTGTAGCCATGGTGTGGGATTAAAATTATTTATTTATTTCTTTAATTATTATTTTTCATTTATTTAGCTTTTTTTTTACTCGCGCTCTGTTCTGACACCTAGGCTGTCACTGGTACCAGACAGCTCTCTCTTTTTTTTTTTTTTTATCACAGAGAATTTATTTTTTTTATTATTTTTTTTAATTTATTGTTATTTTTATTTATTTAATATATTTTCTTTTTCACCACACGGAATTATTATTATTATTTTTTTTTAGTTATTATTATTATTATTATATATATTTTTTTTTGCACCACGGAATTTTTTTTTATTTATTATTATTTTTTTATTTTTTTTTCCCCTCTCTGGGGTGAGGCCCCCAGAGAAATCTGGCCCACCTTTTGGCAACATCAGGTGGTTCAGAGTCTCGTATCGAGACAGTACGTGCTCCATTGGGACTGACCCACCTTCCCATGGTGTGGACGAGTACCCAGAATCATCTGTCCAGGTGACTGGTGCTTCTGGGTAGCCAAGAGGCCAGAACATAACAACAGAACACACACATCTGGCCCATTTGTAGTGATACTGTTCTTCACAGAGATACGAGGAGGAGACGAACTCACGTTCTAGGAGCCGCCCCTTACAAAAACACATGTCCACATTGACCTATGGCTGAGGAAAGAATACGTTTCCGTCGACCTTTCGGACCAAATTCGATCAGAACCAAACCTGGATGAACAACATCGCAGGAAACGAAACGTGATTAGTATGGTCCCAAGATGTAGAGAGAGAGAGCAAATAGTGTAAGACAGTGAATTCTCCAAGAACGAACAAAACAATGATGAGTGAATCAAAATTCTAAATCATGCTCATCGTTTTCTTTGATAAAAAAAAAAAAAAAGTATTGTCCATTCATAATTCGTTCTGCAAGGAGAAAATGTGGATTTTACCTTCAAGATAACAAGCGATTGAAACAAAATATGTTGTGCGCAGACGGCGCGAATTTTGAATGAATAACTGAGCGTTGCGCAGTTATTATTATTATTATTATTATTATTATTCGTTTATTAACCACAATAAACTGCAGGTCACCCCGGGACGGCAATGCCAGGAGGGTGTGAGATTTACATACTGATGTGCGAGGAACCACATGTACAATGTACAAGAGTACATGCGTGCTCGACCCGACCCGAGATAGTTACATAATTGAACTTACATAACTGAACATAATTGAACGCTTCAAATAAAACAAAGTTTATAGCGGTAGACATCAGAATTTTAAAAAAATAAAAAATAAATTTAAAAAAAAATGCAGCAGGCAAAAAGTACAGGTGTAGATAATCTTCACAGGTTCAATAGTTGGTAACAGTTCTTGAGGCATTCCTTTCTGTAGAGCTTGTCCTTACAGAACTTATCAGGGTTGATGCCCAGTTTATAGTAGATTTGGAGGCAGTTGGCCAGAAACATTCCCCTAAGGGAATCAATGTTTGTAAGTGTAAACCGCAGAGGGTGGCAGGAGTCGCGGCGTTCACCTCTTGTCTTCTTTGGGCCAGAGATTAACGGGGATGCAGATGGAGCATCTATTCGGCCTGTGATAAGCCGAGCTAGCATGAGTACATTTCTTGTCGTAATGAGAAGTCTCCAAGGAGTGGTCCCTAGATTAGCTTGGAGGATGGATCTAGAGATAGTAAAAGGGTGACCCACCACACTGTTCATCCATCTGAGCAACCAATATTCCAGTTATTCGTCCAACAACGAACAACAACGCGCGGACTCATACTTCCTTATCAGTGAAGACATTTCTGAAAGCAAAACAAATACCTTAGGTGGACCATTCTCCCTAATCCATCAGTATGGCTCCATCTCATAATTCTGTATGCCCTACATTATTGAAGTCGAAGAGAGTAGACAAGTTTCAATCTCACTCCTGATGGGGGATTAAGTGAAGGTGATTAACAACAGGCGTCTGGTTAACAATTTTTTGTTTAAAATTTGTTTGAATTTAATTCGTGTAATTTTTAAATCTTATTTCGATAATTTGATATATTTTATTAATTTAAATTCTGTAATATATTGTAAATTTAAATTTTGTAATTTTTTTAAGTTCAACTTTTAAGTTAATAATGGTTATTACAAGATCTGACAATACAAAATCCAAGGATATCATGACACAAACGAAAATGCCTGTGGCATTTCCGTGTGAGTCACGAGTTCCACGATTGTATAGCCTGTGAAATGTATTCTAAGATTGGTCCAGCAGTCAAACCAAGCTCTACTGACGACTCTTTTCTTTGCATCCGATGTAAGGAGCGTACCAATCCTAAAATAGAACTTGGTGCATTACGAAAAGAATTTGAGTCACTGAAAAAACAGGTATTTGCTCTAGAAACATACCCTCAATTCCGGTTCAAGGAAAGAATAATCGAGAGCATACTGCTCTGGTTGGAGGAGATTTAATCTTATTGGGAGACTCTATTGTCAGGGAAACAAGTAACATCTTTTGTAACAAAGATAGTTGGAGCAAAATCAGGATGTATTTTAACAGAACAACAATTCATAATGTCAGATTTTAAGGGGAATAAAGAGGGAGCATTATTATTCATATGAAGACTAACGATATTAAACGAACACGACCTGACCATTTGTTGGAATAATAGGACCATGCTGAAAAAACGCGCCAGTTAAGTCAAAATGTGTGTGTCTGCAATTCTGCCCAGACAGGATTAACTCAAGACTTGAGAGAATCTGCAATGCTCTAAGGAGTAAGGGGATTTTTTTCAGCCTGGCCCGCACTTGTAGGTAGAACGAATCTATTTTGTCGAAATGGTATTCATTTGAACAAAGGTGGTGCATGGATTTTTGCCAGTATCATTAAGTGTACCTTAAGGGTTGGGATAAATTGCAGGTCGTAGGTAGGGTGGAAGAAGTATAATATAGATCCGCGTTTATCTGATGAGATGGGTCAAAGTACAGTATGTTCATTGCGCAACAGCCAATGTAGACAAGATGTTCTGAGGGTAGCAACATTTTAAGCGAGCGGGAAATTAAAACTAGGGAAACAAGCCTAAATAACTTCAAGGGGTGTGTCAGCATAGTAAACTACAGGAAAATATTTAGTCTTAACTGTATCTACAGTAATGTCAGGAGTGTTGTCAGTAAAATGGCTGATTCGAACTCCTGATCAGACAACAATGCTGACATAATAGGGCTAACAGAAATGTGGTGCCACTCGCACTCGGAAATTGGAGATGACCAGTTCCACTGTGACGTGTATAATGTATTTAGGAATGATCTGGAATATTGAATGGGATGATGGAGATGCTTCTTATCAAAAGCAGCCTGATCGCCAAAAGAGCTTTTGCTGAGTCAGAAGTTACTTCTGCAAGCATAGAATCTTTGTGGTGTGAGTTAGTTGAAAGCAAATATATAATGAGAGTGGGAGTAATCTACAGAGCAGAAGATTGTAAAGAGTATGACGAGAGTCTCTACACGCAGATGGAATGCACGAGCAAGCGTAAACGTCTTATTATGGGTGACTTCAATCTGCTCCTAATTCTCTGGAATAAATGGGACGAAAACTCGCCATGGGAACAAAATTTTCAAATAAACTACAGTGAAAGGACAGAATTCATGGGATATCTGTTTCCTGGGCAACGCGACGCTGTCACCCCTCTCGCTAGTGGACGAATCCGCCGCTTGGAAGGTATATAGGTACACTGCATTCACGTAGACGGTAATTCGATGTCAGTATAGATAAACGTCGTCAGTTAACGCCGCCAGTTAGAAAGAGAGATGATAGTGGGTGCCCGACGCATGAGTCACTTTATCGCGGAGGTATTACAGAAATTGTACTGTCCCCGTTCGACAGCATCAAGAATGTATCGGGAATACGCTATTTCCCAGAATAAGGGTGCTTACGTAGAACACAGGTAGTCTCTTACCAGAAACCAGCAGCGACATAAAGCGGAAGTTTCTCACTGACTATGAACACATAGAAAACAAATGACCAGTGCAACTTCTAGGTATGAACACATAGAATGCAGTTGACCAGTGCAACGTCTACGTATAAGCACCCATGGGTTCTTACACATAGAACGGAAGTAACCGATTACCTGGAACCAGCAGCGACATGCAGGTGAAGCTTCTCACTGGCAATGAACCCAACAGAAAGAAGCTGACCAGTGCAAAACTTTAACCCATCGCATACCAGAAGTTGCACTGGTAAACTGCTATGTGTTCATAGCAAGTGAGAAGCTCCCGCTTTATGTATCTGCTGGTTCCGGTAAGCGGCTACCTGGGTTCTACGTGTAAGCACCCTAACATCTGATCGTGGACGGCACTGTTGGTGAAGAAAGTTGGTGGATGACCGCGCAGACAACACTTAAATGTTGTCTGCGTGGGTAGCACGGTGGTATCGTCACCGTCTTCCCCACACCGGGTGGAAAAGGCCCGGGTTCGAATCCCGTCGATGACGCGAGGAACTTTAGTGGGCTTTTTTCACTCCATGGCTGAGTTAGTCGGTCTCAGGCGTAGATAGCAAGGTTTTTTCTCGCCCAGAAATTGGATTTTTTAGTTCAGCAAACAGGAAAATCGACCAGAGACCACACGCAATTTACAGACAAAATAAATATATGGGTGGATGTAATCATTTACAGGGGCCCCTAATATCACACTAACTGTTCAGGCAGTGGACGGTCGGTAATGGTCTGGGGCGTGTTCAACTGGCACACGCTGAGACCTCTGGTACGTCTAGTCGCATCTCTGAACGGTCCAGGTTACGTGTCTATCCTTGCAGCCCATCTGCATCCCTTCACGGTCATCGTGCACCCACAGGGAAATGGACACTTCCAGCTGGACAATGCG
The DNA here is from genome assembly GCF_048544385.1 of Mastigoproctus giganteus. Classification (NCBI taxonomy): domain Eukaryota; kingdom Metazoa; phylum Arthropoda; class Arachnida; order Uropygi; family Thelyphonidae; genus Mastigoproctus; species Mastigoproctus giganteus. The sequence continues at coordinate 203,886,849 of NC_143575.1, forward strand.
CCTTCCCACAGAGCCGTGGTGTGACTAGAACTTGGTTCGAAGAACATTCCGCAGATTTTACCACCATGGAATGACCTCCCCGTTCAACGGACTTGAACCCTGTGGATATGGCCGGATTTAAGGTTGTTGTGGCCCCAAGATATAATATTTAAGAGGCTCCCCATACTGGGTAAATTTTAGGTTAAATACGGTTTCATGGTCATCAAAGCGTGCATACCATATGAAATGCTACGTACATAGTAATACGTACGTTTTTATTAATTGTTAAAAAAATAACAGATATTTTTGACAGTGTTAATAATAATAATATCAATTAAATTAATAATATAATGAAACAAAAGACATTATTTTCATGAATTTTTCTTTAAAAAAATAAAGGCACGCATTATAAAAACAACCAAAAGTATATTGCGATAAATTGTTTTTTAGGACAAGTAAAAGCAGAAAAGCAAAAAGTCTATAATAACAACAATAATTTTCATATTTTTGTATAGTGATGTTCATTATTTATTTTTTATTATTTTTTCTATACTGATGTAGAGGCCCTTTGTAATGTGAGGCCCATTGTAATTTGAGGCCCTAAGCTGTAGCTTGCCTAACATATGGGCAAATCCGACCCTGCCTGTGGAGCATCTTTGGGATGCTGTGGAAAGATCCATCCGAGCTTTGGATCCTCCACCCAGGAATGCAACGGAATTATGCACAGCGGTGCAGCAAGAATGGATGGAAATACCCGTCCACTGGTTCGGCATTGAGTCCACTGGTTCGGAAATACCCGAACCAGTGGACTCAATGCCTCGTCGTGTGGCTGCCCTTATCCGGTGGACCTAACAGTAACTAGGTAGGTATCCCATGATTTGTCCACTCAGTGTAGATGATTATTATTTGTACCAGCATTTCAGAGAAAATACTAGAGTAAGAATATTCTTGACCTCATCACTGCTCACGAATCTATGGCAAGGTAGTGCTCATGCAGTTTTTAGTGGAAGATGAAGAAAGATGTTGCAGTAGTTAAAGGTAAAAGCACGAATTTTATTTTCAGAAAAGGGGACTATGACAGTTCAAGGAGCTATATGGCATCTATTAATTGCAGTGGGAGGGCGAATACATGAATCATGGAATGCCTTCAAAGCAATAATCAGGGAAGCTATGAACGCCTATATACCATTAAGTAATTTAGCAGGAGGAGGAGTAGGCGGGCACGGATGAATACTGAGCTGGCTAGTCTAACAAAACAGAAAAAGACAGCATGATGAAGTTTCACAGCGATGAAAAGCACTGAAGCCTACAACACTTAAAGGTCGATCTCTAATAGTACCACAGATAAGGTCAGGGAAGCCAGGGTTTCAGTGGCTAAGAGTGCAAAGAATGCGGACAAGGAGTTTTTCATGTATGCGAATACAAAGAAGAAGAAAACATCGAATTCATGTGTACTGGGTTTGGGAAAGTCTTAGATAACTCAGCTGATGTTGCTGATGAACTGAATAGGTATTTCGCATCGGTCTTTACTGACGAAAGACCCTTTATGCTGAGGGAAAGCTGTGGGAGTGAAAGTGAACCATCCGAAATGAATGATTTCGAAACTACAGATTACTATTTATTAGAAAAACGTTCAACCCGAAAAGCAAGTAAGGCGCTCCTCGATTTGATGGCATGTACCCAGTAATTTTGAAAGAGGCAGCAAGAGAGTGTACCGAACCATTGAGATTAATTGTGAGGGCATCTTTGGACTCGGGAGACATTCCTTTGGGTTGGACAAGTGCCAACGTATCGTTAATACGTAAAGGCGGTTTCAAGAGTGAAGTCAAGGAGTAAAGTTAACCGTTAGTCTAACTACAGTGTTAGGGAACCCTTAGAGGCAATAACCAAGAGTGCAATCCAGGGTTGTGTTAAGGAAATAATTATATTTAACTAACCTAGTAAGCTAATTTGGCACAGTTACTCATGAGCTAGATGTAGGGAACAATTATTTCGACATGGTTTTTTGGATTTTAGAAAGACATTTGGCTCAGTCCCTCAAGAGAGGTTATTATATAAACCGAAACATATTGGGATCACAGGAAAGATTCTAAGATGAACTGCAGAGCAGAAAGTAGAGGGTTGCGATTAATGTATGTTCTTCAGAATTGGTTTAATGTCAGAAATGGTGTCCCCAAGGAAAGATTCTTGGACCACTGTTGTTTCTGATTTTCATTAACGACATTAACGATGGGATAAAGGGAATGATGTCAAAATTTAGATTAAAAATTGGGAGAGTCGTTAATGATCAGTGCCATGCAGCGCTCCTTCAGGATGACTTGAACAGGATGCAAGAATGGTTAGAAAAGTGACAGCTATTTTTTTAATGCAACAAAATGTACAAGTCTTAGATGTGGAAAACATCAACCCCAAAGTTAAATTATACACTTGGTGGGGTCGAATTAAAAACAGTAGAGGAAGAAAGGGATATAGGAGTTACGGTAAGAGCAGATATAAAGTTTTCTGAGCAGTGTAAACAGGCAGCCAGGAAAGGCCATGGTGTCCTGTCGATGATTTATCCAACAATATCCCATATAGATAGGGAGGTCATAATTTCACTGTAGAACACAACTGTAAGACCGCATTTGGAATATTGTGTTCAAGTATGGAGACCGCATTTGAAATATTGTGTTCAAGTATGGAGACCGCACCTGAAAAAAGAACATTGAGCTTCTTTGAAAAGATCCAAAGAAAGGCAACTCGCACATAGTGAAATTGGCAAAAGGGCGACCGTACGAGGAAAGACTTTATGTGGGCTACAAAGCAAGGCAACCAACCACATTGGAGGGTACCTGGTTAAGGTTTAAGGCCTCTGCGAGGAGTTAATAAAATGAATTAAAGCGGAATTTTCACTGTTATAAAGAATTCCTGAGCTAGGGCCCATAAATTTAAATTACAGGGGAAGAGGTTAGATTCTAACCTTGTAGAGGTTTTCTTTTAGCCTGTGAATCATTCATTATTTGAACAATTTGCCTTACAGGTGGTTGAGGCTAACAATTTGAAGAAATCCAAAGGTCAACTGGATAATTACCTGCGTGAGGAGGGAAACGCATAAGTTGCATTTTCTTATCTATTATTTTTTTTTCCTGGACGGTGCAGCAAAAGCCTGTCTTCCTTGCACTTTATGACTAATTCTAATACATTGCGGAAATTTCATGGGAGCGGTTCTTGCATTTTCCCACAAGACAAGGCTCCATTTTACAGAGAAATGATACTGAAAGAGTCGTTTGAAGAAAATTATATTGGATTCATTGCATCGCCAGAGCACAAGATTTATTTTTATTATTTCTTAAAGCTGAAAGTCTGAATGGGTAACCTATTCCAATAATTCACAACTCGCTGGCTGAAAAAAATTTTCTCTAAAATCCAGTCTAAAATTATCCTCCCGGTAATTTCAATTTATTTCTCCCTAGTTCTATAATCATTCATTACCGTAAAAATTTCACCTTCATTCATTTAATCATGCCATCTCGGAGATTCACAGACCTCAGTGAGATCTCCTACACGGTACCTAATTACCAAACTCTTTAGCTCAGATATTTGAAGTATTTCATGTGGGCACCTTTTTTGCCGAAATCACCAAACGCGTTCATGTCCTTGGACCTTTTCAATAAATTTTATTTCATTCTTAAGAGTTGTCTCCATATTTTGACAGTTGTCTCCATAATTTGACAAAAAATAAATTATATTTATTTATTTATTCAAGTAAAGGATAAGTTACATCCACCCCCTAGACACAACTATAACAGCTTAAACAATATATATACAATGAGTAATATAAAAGATACAGAGATCCAGTCAAATTAATCACAGCAGGCTAAGACAATATGGCAGAATGTGTTCAAGTAAATGCTCAAAATACATTCAGTAAACATCAGTTGTAGGAGGCTGTCTGGAACAAGAGAAGAAGCGCATGTCATCCCCAAACACGGAAGTCTGCGGAGAGCGTAGGAGAATTGAGACGTCTAAAATTGCAAGATTGCGAAAATATCAGCAAAAACATTTAATCTGTAAGCCTTGTTCACGCAAATCGCCTCGGGATTAATATTTAGATCGTTCAAGAATCCAATTTCTGGGAAATATGGCTGAGCGAGCTGATTTGGTTAAGGGCAGAGCGGATCATAGACAGAGGCGAATTGGCCATAAGACTTACCGGGGAAACCCCGGAGGGCCGGAGGAATCCGGTGTGATTTTGGCCATAAACTAGTGTTTATGGCCAAACATTAGTAAACACTATAAACACTAGTTTATGAGGACGCTACAAGTTTTCCCCGGTAAGAATTTTTGACCCAGTCCGCCTCTGATCATAGATGTTTGGTGGTTGATTATTCTTCTGTTATCCTTGGGCAGAATGATGAGGCTAGCGATGTTGGCAGCATCTAGTCTACCCGAAATAAGCTTGGAGAGAGTAATTAAATTGCGAGTGGTAATGATTGGTTTCAAAGGGTCCTTTCATGCATGTAGTATAGCCTAGAGAAAGAAAGGGGATGCCCAGAAGTCCTATTGAGGGATCGTAGAAGCCAATACTCAAGCCCCAAGAATTGCTGTAGGCAGGTTGGAAGAGCGGAGGACCACATTTTCGATGCGTAGAGAGCCACCGTACAACACAAGTTTGGACAAACCTAGTTATTAGCTTGTTATAGCCGTAACCAACCAGTTCCTGTCGAGCAGACCAAACAGCAGCATAGAATTTGTTTCTTGCTTCCCTGAAGTGCTCCAAAGAAGACAGATTCGAATCCCAGACCAAACCGAGATCCCTGTGGGAATTGGCAAGTTTGATTTGGTGTCCATTTGTAGAGACGTGCATTGGGTTTATTCTTCTCTTCTTTGTAAACGTCATCCGGGAAGATTTTTTGGAATTTGGCTCGAGTTCAATGAATTGAATAAAGGTGTTTATATCAAAGATTTGTTTTGTTGCAGCTCTTTGGACTGAGAGTGCTTCTTCTGGCTGACTCGAGAGAATGAAGAGCTTCGGATCGTCGGCGTACGACATCATGCTTTGGAAATTTGCCAGCAGAGGTTCCAAAGCAGCTGCAAACAGTGCTGCTGACAAAACGCCACCCTGTGGAATTCCATCTTTACTATTATGAATCAACCTCACTGCCTTCCCACATTCTCAAACACACTGTGGGAATCGACCATAGATGTTACCCTGGTAACAAGAAATATTGAAAATTACATCTCCGACTGGATAGAGCAAAGTGATTGGACGACTTCAGACCACAGGACAATCACATACTCCATAAACAGAAGCTTGGAAAGGATCCCTATTATAAGACAGATGCAGAACAGATTCAACATCCACAAAGCTGACTGGGACAAATTCAAAAGGACACTAAGTAGCCAAGAACAAGCCTACATGGAAGCCCACAGAAATATACAATCGGAGATGGAAAATCCGGAAATCCTCCAAGGAGTCATGACCAAAATGATCACCACGGCGGCGGAAGCAAGCATGAAAAGGAGAACGCGGATCTCAAGGCCAATGCCTTTGTGGACCCCTGAGCTGCAAAAGCTAGGGAAAGTAAAGTGTAAAGTGTAAAGTGTGTTTAGGGTCAAACGGCACCAGGCGATCCTAAGGCCATCATACACCTGTGCTCACTTGCGCAGGCGTTTTACTCCACTTCCTGGGCGGGGAAGAGAGGGGACGGCTCTGCTGTTTACTCTCCCCCTCGCCCACCCCTCTTTTCCTCCTGGTGGGGCATGGGCATGCCCCACTGACCGTTTCTGGTGTCGTCTTCCCTATCTATATAGTCTATTGACCTCATATTTCTGACTTTCCCCCAGCCTTCAGTCTCCTCCCCACTCTGACTAAATATCATACCGTATGCCCCACAATACCAAAATTTTAATTGATCAAATCAAGTCACGTATGCCCCTTTGGGCCTGTAATAATCTCTTTAGCGTCTTACCCTGAAAATCGCCGCGTGTTGCATTTTTTTTATTTTATTTATTTTTTTATTTATTTATCTATTTTTATTTTTTTATCTATTTTTATTTTATTTATTTATTTATTGATTATTATTTTTTTTTTTTTTTACATAGGCCCTAGCCACTGAAATCTCAGGAAACTAGGTGGCAGGGCCTGCCAGAGTAAAGTTTCATACTATTGTGTACCTGGTCTTCCTCCACGGGGCCAAGTGTGGGCAACGTTGGGCCTCAATAGGGGTCCAGCGGCTAAATGACCAGATGAACAACGATACATAGCATTACACTTGTACAAAATCCATACACTTTTAAAATCTCTGGCCTTCCCAATGAACTGGTACACCTACAATGAAAGCAACGCGGAGATGGGGGAAACCCCTGGTGCCGTTAGACATCAATACACTTTACACTATTTATATTGACAGGTCACGGTTCCCTAAAGGCTAAATTAACTTCCTTAGGCCTGCGTAACTGCACCTGTGGCGAAAGTGAAGACTTGGTACACATTCTCTATGAATGTATAATATACAAAGAACCCAATTAATAGCACAAATTGGGCCCCTACCTAACCAGGGGACAAGAACATTTATTTATAATGGAAGAAAATAACTATAAAGCTTTCACAAGCTTTACACAAAAAAGTATTTTTGAAATCCGTAGAAACATCCAGAGAGAGGCCAGAGGCCTTACGGCCTGTCTCTGGATGTTTCTCACAGCAAAACAACAATCCATAGCCAAAGTGCTCATGTCGCTCACGACGCCCACATGGTAACATTTTAAACTGATAGGGTAGCTGCATCAGTTCCCTGAAAGATACTGACTAAATTGGATTCACTGTCCCCCCCCCCCAAAGTTTACCATGTACTAGTGTGGGACCTGGGGGCCCACAACGAATAAGTAAACACGTAGGGGAGGGAGATGTATAGGCAGCCAGGGAAGCAGCTTAACTGAAAAATATTAATAAGCAAGTAGCAAGGGGATGCAATGCAGAATAAAAGAAGGATGAATGAAAGAGTGTGAGAGACTGAATGAATGAGCTGGGCACTGAATGATAACAGTGAAATAGGAGTTCTGGTAAAAAGGAACGAATGTTAGTTTTGGTGAGTGAGGGTGACCCAGAAAGGAAGCAAGAGAGAGTAAATGAGTGTTATAGTAAATGGGAGCCATTGAAGGTATGAATGTAATGGAAAGTATGTAAATTTAGAATATATATACTAACACATTTGTCCTAGCTACTAACAACCCCAACGTACCCATTGCTACCTCCCTGACATGCCAAGACTGCACCCCAACTGAATATAATATGCATATGTAATCTTTATATACAATAGACCCTTCACAGCAGCAATACGAGGGGTTTTACATTGGCTGGTGGACAATAGCCATGGGGAGACGGGGCCCACATCGAAGTTCGGGCTCATTCCCCAGAGCCAACAATAAAATAGAATCAGTGTCAGATTATTTACAGAATATATGCTTTTGACAGTATTTACAATGAAATAATAAAGATATTCATATTTACATTATGTTATATTAATTTATATTCATAAAGATATTTTTCACTTTATGTACAACACATTCATAAAGACATCGTGCTTTGAACATTATTTACAATATATTGGGCATTATTATGCTGCCCTTAGCCCTTATCAATGTGCACTTTGCCTGGCCAAGGTCACACTCTTAAGGATCTGTCTTCGGTACCTCCGATCCTTCACATACCTACAGAGGTCGCCGTCAATTGAAAGGATTGTGGGGAGAAAGCGGTCACTGAGCGCTAGTCTGTTAGAGTGAGTCGTGAGCGTGGGAGCTAACCTCAGTCCGGGTAGAGAGATCCTCCAGCCACACAGTTCCCAAATGCTTGGCTCCGAGACCATTCCGGTTGTCATCTTGACAGTGAGAACAAGGCGTTTTTCAAATACAAGATCTGGAAGTCGGGCAAAATGAAGTGACATCGCCATCGCAGTTGTCCTTTGCTGGGGTGGACGACGATGTTTTTGCGTGATCCAACGAAGGAGCCAGTATTCGGCGGAGTACACGCGCTTGATGTTGGTAGGGGCCGCGGACCCCCAAATTTCTGAGGCATACAGTACGACGGAGTATACTGAGGTGTATATCGACGAGTCACATCCAGATCCCTAACGTGGAGCAGTTGTTTTGTGGTCCAGCGCATTTGACAGAATTTTGCCATGAGCTTGTCAATGTGGGGGTTGAAGCTCAGTTTATAGTCGAAGACGACTCCCAAGTCTGTATGCATCTTGACCACTGGGAAGGGAATGCCGTCTCGAGAAGCTTGGATTTCAGTGGGTTGGCGCTTCAGAGAAAAGACAATTTGGGCTGATTTAGCAGGGTTAATGAGGAGGCCAAATTGATGGAGATAGGATCCTAAGTCGTGTAACTTTTCACTGATCTTTTTATTGATGTTTGAGAGATGTTCACCGGGGTTAATCTGAGTATATATCTTAATATCATCGGCATAGCAGAGTATGTCTTCTCTCTGTTGCACAAACGGAAGAATAATTGCGGTGAATAATGCTCTGAAGAGAACTCCGCCTTGGGGAACTCCCGCAGTGATCTTTCTCCAGATTGTGTGTTGATCCGCTTTAAGAAGAATGGTTCTGTCAGAGAGCTGGGCTGTGATAAACCACAACATGTCACCTTTTATGTAGAAGTAGTTTTCTAGGAGGTGGGCAAGTGAGGGGATACTGATGGAGTCGAAGGCAGCTTCCAGGTCGATGTAGGTGACAGAGAGCTCTATTTTAGCTTCTAGTGCACTGAGAATGGTGTTGGTTATCGATGTTAAATTGGTGACTGTGGATCTACCTGGAATGCCATAGTGAATTTGTGGGGGGTTTGTGAGGCATGATTTGATTGGTGATGTTGGAAAGTAATGTCTTCTCCATGAGCTTCAAGAGGCTGGAAGAATGAGAGATTGGCCTGAACTGTTTAATGAGGGTTTCAGATTGGCATTTAGGGTGTGGCCTCACAGCATATCTGTTCCAGAGAGGGGGAAAGTAGTGCTGCGTTAGGACACGGTTAAAAATTGATAGTAGAGGATCGATGATAAACGAGCTAAGACATTTAATCATGAATTGCGGCACAAGATCGGGGCCTGCAGTTGCAGTGGGTGGCAATCCATTTATAGCAGTTATAAGCTGCTTCCTGGTGATGCGAACGGTGGCGAGCATATCAGTAGGGACGTTGTTGATGGGTAAGTTGCCTAGGTTCATCGGGGCCACAGTGTTTGAGAACCGTGCAATGTGATCCATCCACAGTTCAATCAGGAAGAAAATACGCAAATATACAGGACTCATAATAAAAATAACGCGAAAGGACTGGGGACTAAACAAGAGGACCCTCTCCTTATATTATAAAGCCTTATTTATACCAGCAATTATCTACGGCTCACCTATATGGATGACGAAGACTAACACAGTAACAAATAGGAAAATATTAGAAACAATACAAAGGAACATACTACTCACCATCACTAGGGCAAGCAATACAACTAGTACGGCAGCGCTTCAGGTCATTGCTGGTGCACTGCCCTTTGACTTAGAGGTAGTACGAACTGGATTAATGTATTATTACAAAAAGGCAATACCAATCACAACTAACGGCTTAACCCTCGATGTTACCAATGATTGGAAGCAGGAGCAAAAAAGAATTGATGCACACCTAACTCACATTTGGCAGACAAGGTGGAATGAAACCACCAAAGGAGCCATAACCCACAAATTTCTTCCCCTTGTAACAAAAATGTACCCAAAAGCACCAGCATGGATATACCCGGGCCTCAACACTACCTACTTATTAACAGGCCACGGCCCGTTCAGAGATAAACTAAACACAATGGGCATAATAGAAGACAGGAACTGTCCATGTGGAGAACCAGAGACTTGGAGTCACGTCATGCATGACTGCGACCACTATGAAGATATAAGAGCAAGACTTATTGTAAGAATTCAGTATAACCCAATTCACCAAGAGTCTCGACTATTGGACAATCAGGAAGAGTACACAGCTAACTAACTAACACACTAACTAACTTCGCAAAACAATTATTCACAAGAAGGAAAACAATTATTTCAATGCAACCTGATCCTCGGGAGGACAATAACACCCAATAGATATATCAAAAACCAAATGTCATGGATGAAGTAAAAATAAAGGAGAGACACAGAAGAGTCAAAGCAAGAGCAAAAGAATAAAATCTCAGCATGAAGAAATAGACACGCCATTTGAAACTCAAGAGACCTGCGCAGGGCTACTCCTCCTGGGAGAGACCAAAGCAAGAATCCTGCGGCCAACCATCTCTGACTTGATACAAGCGCGCCACAACGAAGTTCCTGAAAATGATGAAAAATGGAATGACATCAGAACTAGAGTGCCATCTGGCTATCAAATCTCGCACCTGCGAGATTTCTTTAAAACCCTAATCCCTGGTGGGGGGAGAGGCACACGCTCCCTTCCCCCTCGCCAACCCTATTTCCCTCTGGTGAGGCATGGGCATGCCCACTGAAAAACGGGGGGGTCACCTTCCCTATCGACCCCTCTGCTTCCTATTTCACCCCCCAGCCTTTTGTCTCCCCACCCAAATCTGTCATCTCACACAGCAATTAGCCCTACATCAAAATTCTAAGCACACCAAAATTCTTGCCCGACCCAATTAGGCTTTATCAAGACCTTCAGCGTAAAACCCCAAACAGTGCTCCTAAAGCAAAACCCCAAATACGCAATAAAACATCCTCGCGACTATTTATTTTTCTAATTTTTATTTTATTTATTTTGGTCCTAGCCACTGGAAATCCCAGGAAAGTAGGTGGCAGGACCTGCCAAAGTACTGTTTCAATCACTGGTAACACCCGGCTGGCCTCCTCGTGGCTGGTATTGGTAACGTCGGGCCCCACTAGGGGCCCGGCGGCTAACAGGCCGGATGAACAATGGGCACAACATACTACATAGTACATATCCCACACACTTTTAAATCTCTGGCTTGACCGATACAGAGAACATACGCGGAGATGGGAGAAATCCCAGGAACCGTTAGACCCTCAACATACCTAATACCTAATCCACAGTTCAAGGTCCAGTGTTTAGGAATTCCTGTGTGCTGAGAGTCATAAAACGATTTGCCTTTTCGTAGGGTTGAATTTAAATGCTTTTTAATTGCAAATATTTTCTGACGGTTGAAAACTGCCCGGGCTCTAGAGAAGGCAATAATCTTGTATAGCACCTGATTCTTTCCATCTCTTATGCAGATTTTGTTTTTGTTGAAAGCTGTTGTTCAGTGCTGGTGTCCACCAAGCTCTCGAACGGGGAGCGATGCAGACAGTCTTTGTAGCACCATAACTTGCAATGGTTCGAATCCATCTGTTCTTGAGGTCCACAGCTAGCTCGAGATCACAATTACTGAGAGCCTCCCAAGGTATCGAGGATTCAGCTTCGAGACATCGTGGTAGATCAATGAATTTGGGTGCTGTGATGTCTTTTTTTCTGTTTTGGGCCATGGATATCAAAGTTAGGTACGGCTAAGTGCAGGAGTATGGCAATGGGTTCGTGATCGGATTGAAATAGGTTTTGAGGACTGTCTTCGAGGTCGCATGGTGCTGAAGAGAACATCAGATCCAAGATATTAGATCCTCTCGTGGGGTGGCAATTAAGTAGGCCGATACCCAATGAATCCATACTGCTAATGAGTTTCCTACTAAGATGTGTGAGAGTAGGTGGAAGATTGAAATCTCCAAAAATAATGTGCTTAGCAGAGGCATGGAGGTGATTTACCAGCCAGTGGATCACGTCTTCAATGATGTCACTGTTTGGGCCTGGTGGAATTTATACTGTTGCTATGTCTATCAGGTTGGCATTGAGCTTGAGGGACACCATAGCAACTTCAAATGCAAGGGATTGGGTTACCATAGAATGCGCCAATGAGACGATAGTGGTATTAAAGAATATTGCGACTCCCCCCCCTCTACGATCCACTCTGGAGGAACTGAGCATCTGGTACCCAGCCTGAGGAGCACAGCCAAGGGAGTCCCGCCCATTCCCAAGCCAGGTTTCGGCAATGCACAGAATATCAAAGGTTTTAGAGAGGAGAAGCTGTTCGACAGTGTCTAGCTTGTTACAAATACTCCTTGCATTTTGATAGACAATTCGAATGGTGGTAGCCATAGTAACTGGAGTTGGTACAGGTGGCAAGTCTCTTTTGAAGGTTCGCACTGGTCTACTGTGCATTGCGATGTGTACAGGGATATTCTTTACAGGTCTGGAACCCTGGGGATTGTCATTATAATCTGCTGAGAGTTGGATTGAATGATATGTGGACAGTCAGTTTGTCTCCTATGATAAGTTTGTTCTCAGTGAAGTTATTTGATTTCTCATGCGTTTTGTTGGCTTGGGAGCTTGGTAGCTTTAATTGCTATTACGTTTGATGATGGTTTATTGCGGTTCTTGGCTTCTGATCTAGGTAGGGTTTGACGAGGGTTCCAGGGAGCCGTAGCCTTGGATCCAGTATGAAGTTCATCTTCTCTGGATGGCAGGTAAGGATGAAAGAGGCGTAGGTTGGATACCTGGTTCTTCTCTGTCTCACATCAATATTCATCCCATGTACTTCTGTAAACATGGCCTTAATGCTGTCTGGTTTAGTAGTCGGTTCCAGTCGAGATATAAAGATTCGACCACGAGTCTGAACTGCTGTGATATTGTACGAATTGGCACGAGTCCCCTTCGAGGAAAATTCTGTGGCATCTTTGTTGCCATGTCGTCTTTCATGTTCCATGTTCTGATATGTTGAATAGACAATTCGACAATATGTCATCCGGGTTTCTTTTGAGTGAACATGTTGGTCGGTGAGACATGCCAGGGAGTAGAGGCTGCCTATGAGCCCTGCTGGTGGGATCGTTGGTTATTCTCAGCATCTTTTTTGCCGGTGACTACTTCTGCAAATGTAGGTCTTGATGCACCCTTTCCAGTATGGATTGTCTCCTTTAACCTTTTAGATTTAGTAATATTTTGGGTCGGTATTGTGGAGAGGGCCACCTGAGAGGTATTTGAGTGGCTACTACGTGTGTTGTTAGATGCAGGTTTGGGTGAGTTATAGTCATTCAGCCTTGCATCTCTGCTATTAAGCTGATTCTTATTTCCTTGTGTTACGGCTGCCATTGGGCTAAGGGTGACAGGCATATGAGGCATTGCATTATACATAAATTGGGGAGTATAATTCCTTTTAGCATTGGAATCATGTATCAATTCTACTTCTTGTGGCTTGTTTTCCGAGGTTCCCTGAGCCACGTTGAGTGGGATGTTGTTGGATATACTTTTTTCATTGGGCATAAATAAGGTTGCTAGTTGATGCACTTGATTGGTTAGGAGACCCATTTCTTGTTTCATGTCATTGTTCTGTACAAGAAGCTGCCGGTTCTCTTCAGATAAATTCTGCAGACTGTTAGAGATTGATGTGAGTCTCCACATTATGTTTTCCAGAAATTCTGCAGTTTGCATGTGGAACAATTTCATGTGTTCTGTACGGATGCCATCAATGTTTTTCAGGAACCTGTTTTGCTCATCATTAAGGAGGGCACTTTCCCCTTGGCTTTCTTTCTTGCATTCCACAGGATTTTCATGTGTGACGATGATTGGTTGTTGACTGCAGACCTCTGAGTCCATTTCACACTCCGGGTTAACCGCTACTGAGTCAGTTTGACTTGCAGCGTGAGTCTGACTAAAGTTTGATGTTTGGACGTTTGTTTGTTTGTTTATTTTCGACCTCCGTGTCATCCTGGATATCCACATATTCCGTTGAATTTGTCATTTGTTCTTTACTTTCTTTGCAGAATGGGCAAATGTACTTTTGACGTCGCTGCTTGTTGAACCGCTTTATATCGCATTTGGTACAGGCCGCGCAGTAAAATTGCCGACAGGACATACATTGGATTATTGCTTCCTGATCTACTTTACAACGGAAGCACGTGGGAGAGCTTGCCAAAATTTCTGATTCTGCCATACTTTGCCTTTAGGTCCGACAAATTACTTTTCTGCGAAGAATTAAAACCGCTTGTATTTTAGGTGTTCTCTTGACGATGGTTTGCCTATGGGGTCGGAATAAGACGGGTTATACAGTGCCTTTATGTTCACTTCTGAGGATTATATTGATACAACCACTGTATTTCTGCTGAGAGGGGAGTTTTTAAAGTTGAAAGAATAGGAGAGTTTAACGTACCCAGCAGCGCAGGGCTTTATGACTTCTCAAGATTGACCACGATGTCGTTATATGCCTTTAGGGCACTAGTGTTTGCTGGCTGTATACGGGTAATATAATGGAAGCAATAGCACAAAAAAGTATAAAACATGAAGTACCTGTTTGTTTGATGATGGAGATGATGGGTCATCCGTGTTGGGCGGAAGAAGAGGAATCTATTGGTACTTGAATCATGCTGTACGGTCAAGGATAAGTAACTAAAACTTGCTATCTATGAAGAGCATAACCGAACACGACATACATCAACTCGCGCAAGCGCACTTAACGCCTTACTAATAGTAAGTTGAGCTGCCCGGGGTAGCAGTGAAGAGAGAGAGAGAGAGAGAGAATGGAGATGAATACCTGAACCGAATACTTGTAGGAGTGAATGAAAGCATGAGTGTGAATGAGAAAGAACAAAGTTAATTCCTATTGTTGCTGTAAATACTAACTCTCACTTAGTTGTACTTATACTTTAATTTTCTATCTAATTATTCTACTCTGTAAACTAATATATTTATAAAAACACTATACAGTATACACCATTGCAACCCCCCCCTGGTGTGAGAAAGAAGTTGAATACATGGAAAAAAATTATAATATAATAGAAAAAAATGAGTATAAAATAGTAATAAAATGTAAGAAAAAAAGTACAAAACAGAATGCAAGCAGTGTGAATGAGGATTAAGTGAATTAAACTGCGTGTCTCTCCCACTCCCTCCCCCTCCTGTATCGGATGATGGGCGGATGACCATATAGTCCCCCTCCCATCCAAGCAGACACTATGCCATGGAAATTTAGCTGTGTGGTGTGGAATGCAGACACTGGTCAGCAAGGATTACCCCTGACCGGTGTGGGAATGAGCAGCAAACAGGAATATTTTTTGAATTTTAACATTTCCATGGCGCACTATAACTTTACTGTTTTTGTGCCACAAAAAAAATCAATATCAAGCAGCAAACAGGCGCCCAACATAGGGATCCCTATCCCTATGTGCTTTCACCCCTACCACCTGGGTTGGTTGTTCTTTCACTCCCCCGCCCCTTCCTCCCAACCTGGGTGGCATCCCCTTTTCGTCTAGTGGGTAATCCCACTGCCACCTGTCAACTCTCACCCCTGGGGCAGAATTACCCCAGGGGAACCCTCTTCTGTTCTCCCTCTCAACTAGGCGCCTTTACTACTGTCCCCTCTTTCACTTGACCACTTTAACCCCCTCCCACTTCCTATCTTTTTTTTTTTTTTTTTTTTTTCTGTTTATACTCCGGCACGACAACCAAGTCAGTAGAGTTTACAATAAATCGTCAATACAAATATTTATCGTATTTAGTAGTCACGGGCTTGAACCCCGGTTCACTCAAGGAACGCGTGCTATGCACTCTTGCTCCTGACCACTGGGCTACGTCAGGCCTAATCTTCCCTCTATCACCTGCAAACTTTTTTTTAGTGGGCTCTCCCTGTCTGTAGCTTGGCTACCACGGGGTTCGCCCTGCCAGTGCTTTCATACACCGTACTGCCCAGTCCGCCTCCTCTAGTTTACCGCTTACGACGGTAAACTAGAGGTTTTCACACAAAAACCCACAAAAGCCGGATGAACAACATAACCCCACACTAATATTACACGAACACTCACTAACTGCCAAAGTTGTCGAATCAGATACTGGCCGGGCAGCCTTAACAAATTTATTATTCAATAACTACAAGATCAATAATTACTAACCTCTTCACAGTTTAAGCCGCGATACTAAATGCTTCCCAGACGGAAAGAAAATTGCAATAATATATGCTCATATAAAAGCAGCCTTCGATAGTCTGGATGTTCATTCCCTACTTCATGAGGATTCCAATATGGCGGCCTTAGTGTCCGGACACGTTTTATCGCGCTCCTGATTTTTAATGGAATTTAGTAGTTTAAAATGTGCATATAGTTCAAAAAAGTGTTCAAGCTGAAAGAACTTAATTGGAGTATTCCCTAGGTGCGACTATTTTTATATTCTACTGGGAATTTAGTAAACTACCAGCGTTTTTATATGTGACCTTTGTTGCCAGACCTACAATGGTCACCACGTGGCTGGCGGCAAGGCTATAGAGAGGCACTGATATAAAGCAGTGGCCACGTCGGTAGTTTGCACTTCACTGGGGAGGTTCCCAAACCGTGTTAAAACCGCGCAGGAAGTTTGCTCCACCAAACTGTGCTGATAACTGCTGTATGTTATGTTATGTTATGTGTGTATTAACTACTTTCTGGGTGTACATTAAACCAGAAGTAATGAATTCAGTGACTCCCCCCCTCTTGCCATAAACTTTGCCTGGCTGACTGTGAACTCCTTACCTATGCATTCCACGGAATTACTAATGACACTATCGTCTC
This sequence comes from Mastigoproctus giganteus, assembly GCF_048544385.1. NCBI lineage: Eukaryota > Metazoa > Arthropoda > Arachnida > Uropygi > Thelyphonidae > Mastigoproctus > Mastigoproctus giganteus. The sequence goes on from NC_143575.1 coordinate 203,903,402, forward strand.
CGGCGGCCCAGGAAGCCTCTATGAGAAGTGATCCTGCTCTTCTGGGAGCATTTTCACACTAGGCTATTCCCCCCCCCTTAGTAACCGAAGGGGATAGCACAAAACTTCAATAACCACCTGTGTGTGCCTCCAAATTCAACCACAGATTTGTGGAGGACATCGCCCGACAGAATTTTCAGTGCCCTACCAGATCATCCCAACATACGCCCGATAAACCGAACTGTCCCGGTTATCCGGAATTCGCTAAATGGAAGGGAAAAGAGAAAAAATTATGGAATCCTTGATACAGTCACAAAGTGACCACCTCGACATTATTGACGAGACAGAAGATATGGAGGACACCCGATCAGGGGCCTCTCAAGCCAAGCGAAAAAATAAGCGGGTGACCCGCTCCCAGACCGAGTCTAAAGAGCAGCCCGACCACACAGCATCTCAAAGGGAAACAAACAACGATGACAAACAACAGGAACCACCCCTGAACCACACTCTTCCAGAGGGTTCCGTCTATGAGAAAACATTCATTTTAAAAACGGCCCTTGAAAATATATTCAAAGAGAACCCTAACAGGATCTCCTCCGGACTGAGGTCTCAAATTGTGACAATATTTCACAAAATGGAGACAATTCTCCATGGTACATACTTAGAAAGTGAGAGAATAGCTACACGGCAACAAACCTATATGGAATGTGGGGCAAACAAAATGCCACAGCGCGCCCCCACATATGCCCAAGCGCTGAGGAACATAACAAAGGAGGCAGAGAAAACAAACAAAGTGGAAATCCAACAAAAGAAAGTATTATTGAAAACCCCGAACATCGTCATACTGAGACCCACCAGAGAAGAGAGACCCTCCAATGAACAAATAAAGCAAAAAGTCATAAACAATCTCAAAGAGGACTTCGAAGACACTAGGATAAAGTCTAGCCGGAAAACAAGAAGTCCTGGTATCGTAATTGAAATGGAAAGCAAGGAGGAGGCCGAGGGGATAATAACGAACCCCAAGCTAAATACCCTGGGACTCATGGCAGAGACCCCAAAAAAGAAAGGCCCATCAATAGTTATTTTCAATGTGGACCAAAATCTACAACCACAACTCACGGAAGAAATATATAGAAGAAACCTAAAAAGCCACCTACCAAATCAAGAAGGGGCTACACTGCTGACCCCAAAATACAGAACCCAGTCCAAAACAAATGGAGGATATAACTGGACAGTTGAGCTGACTCCGCCTGCCTGGCAGGTCCTAAAAAACCAAAGCAGGATTTTTGTCGAGTGGAGCTGCCTCCGTTTTAGAGAGCTTGTGGCCATACCGACGTGCTTTAGATGTTAATAAAAATAAATTTTCTGTTTATACTCCGGGACGACCAAACGGTCAGAGGAGTTCACAAGATATACAGAATACAAGAAACAGCACCGTATTCAGCAGTCACGGGCTTGAACCCCGGTCACTCAAGGCACGTGTACTTATGCACCCGCGCGCCTGACCACTAGGCTACGGCGGCCTTGCAAATATGGCCACACCACTCACACCTGTGCCCAAAAGGAACCAACCTGCGGCCACTGCTCAGAAAAAGTCACAAGATCTGTATACAGGGGCTGCCCGCAGGGGTCTGTCTTGGGGCCACTCCTTTGGAATATGGTTCTCGACGAGCTCCTGAACCTGGACCTGGGGCTGATCGGAGCCCAGGCCTTTGCAGACGACCTTATTCTTACCATTGAGGCTGACTCTTCTTACCATTGAGGCTGACTCAAGAGCCCAACTGGAAACTACTGCAAACCAAGCTCTGCAGAAAATACAAAATTGGGCTACAAGAAACCAGTTAAAAATTTCACCGACGAAAACCACATCTATTCTACTAAAAGGAACCCTGCAAATACGGCGTCCACCCCAAATTAAAATAGAAGGTGTGTCCATTAAACTTGCCAACCAAATGAAATATCTAGGAGTTATCCTAGACAAAAACTTATCCTTTCAACCTCACCTACAATATATAAGGACGAAGATAAGACGTTACTCGGCACTGGTGGCGAGGGTTACGAGAAAAGACTGGGGATAAAAAAAAACAGCACTAATGTTGTATTATAAGGCAACCTTCATCCCTGCGATAACTTATGCTGCTGCAGTGTGGTACAGCAAAACGACGCTTGCAGTCAATAGGAGAACTCTGGATACGATATAAAGGACCATTTTACTAACAACCACACGAGCATGCAGAACAGTAAGCACACCAGCGTTGCAGGTGCTTGCTGGAGCGCTCCCCCTCGATTTGGAGACTGTAAAAGCTGGCTTGCTCTTCCTGCATGCCAGGGGGGTTGCTGCCACCTTCCAGGATTTCATATTTGACCCAGCGAGTAGTACAAAAACAGAAAAAGTCCGATTACAGGCTTACCTACTTCGGGAGTGGCAACAAAGATGGACCGATACAACAAAAGGAGAAATCACAAGAAAATTCCTTCCCAACCTCAGCAAAATATATCCCAAGCAACCAGCCTGGTACTTTCCGGGGAAGCATTTGACTTCGCTCCTTACTGGTCATGGTCCCTTTAAGGAGAAGCTGCTTGGGTTCTGCCTTGTTGAGGACCCCAACTGCACATGTGGGGAGATCGAGAACTGGAACCACTTGGTCTATGACTGCCCAGAATACGAAGATCTCAGAGGCATCCTGATCACAAAGATACACTACCTTCCGAAAGGACTGGAATCTCACTTCATTGACACAGAAGAGGAATACAGAGCACTTTCTCAATATGCGCAGGACCTCTTCGAGAGGAGAAAACTGCTAATTACCATAAATCGTGTCTGAAGAAAGATCACCACAAGTTAAACTGTACAAGACCATAAAATACTGTCCAACAGAGTTACTACAGAGAAAAACCTTGAGACAAGTGAGTGAAAAACACAAGGACGGAGCTTACCCCATGAGCGACTGGACTGAAATCGACTCAATATTGAAAAAAAGAGACTTAACGCAGCACAGCTGCCAAACGCCATTTGGCGACTTGAAGAGGGCACCCTAGCCTCCTTCATCTTTAATACCCATATCCCCGGTGGGGGGGAGAGACGGTCTTACTGTCTCATCCCCTTCTCGCCATTCCCACTTTCCCTTCTGGTGGGGCATGGGCATGCCCCACTGTTACTTCGAGTTGCCTCCTCTCTCGACTCCATACTTCTGTCTTTTCCCCCCAGACTTCAGTCTCCCCACCCACTCTACCTGCACATACGCAAACGAATGCCCTACACATCGGAATTGATTTAATCATCTCCAAATTACGTTTTTCGCCCATACACTCGGCGTTTCAAAAATTTAGCGTTATTCCCCATAGAATTTACCAAAAAAAAAAAAAATTTAAAAAATAAATATATATATATATATATATATATATCTTAGTTTATTTTTTAACTTTCTTTTCCTCTTTTTTTTTTTTTTTTTAGATCCTAGCCGCCGAAATCTCAGGAAATTAAGCGGCAGGACCTGCCAGAGTAAATCTTAGTCTACTGGTGTTTCCTGGTCTGCCTCCACGGGGCGAAAGTGGGGCAACGTTGGGCCTCAGTAGGGGTCCAGCGGCTAAACGACCAGATGAACAACGGTACATGACATTACACATATACAATATCCATACACTTTTAAATCTCTGGCATTTCCCAGCGAACTGGTTCACTCACAATGAAAGCAACGCGGAGATGGGGGAAACCCCTGGTGCCGTTTGACCCTAAACACACTTTACACTTTACACTTTACACTTGCTCAGAGAGGGGACATGATTTTAAGACCTGCCCCAACAAAACTAAGGAACCCATCTGCACCAATTGCAAAAGCCTCAGAATGGATCACAACCACTCCATCCGAGATTCAAACTGTCCCACTTACCTTAAGGTAAAAGGCACCTACCAACAAAAAATCGATTATGGGAATACAACATAAAAAATACAATTGCGGCGTACTGAAGATACACCAACTAAACGCCCACCGAGCTCGAGCGGTTGTTGAGTAGGTACGACTCCAAGCAGATGAGGATAATGCCGATATTATCATAGTCCTAGAACCGGATACCAATCAGAAACAAGTAAGGGGATACCCGCTCAATTATAAAATTGTTCAAAGCAACGAAGACACCCCCTGGGCAGCAATACTAGTAAGAAATCCAGAGATAACGGTTACAAAGATATCACAACTTTGCACGCGCTGGGCAGCCTGTGCCCATATAATATGCTCCATAGGCAGCTACTACATAATAGCCCTCTACTGTAGACCTGGAGTAGAAATCGACTTTGCCACAACATATCTACAATCAGTACAGACAACCCTGGTAGGGCATAAAATCTTGATTGGAGCGGATGTTAACTGCCGATCACCTGTCTGGCACAGTGCCAAACCGGACCGCAGGGGAACCTCAAACGGACGGAAACTAGAAGACTTCCTAGCAAATTCAATATTTACAGTCATAAACCAGCCGTTCTGCCTCCCAACGTATTGTAACATGCTATGGGAAGAAACAATCGACATAACTTTAACGTCCAGAAATATAGATACAAACGTAACCCACTGGACTGTACAAAACGCGTGGACTACGTCTGACCACCGAACCATCACTTACAGCATACAAAGGAATCAGGCTAGAACAGTCGCCACTTAATATCTGTCGAACATATTCGCAATCGGGAAAGCAAATTGGGACGCCTACTGCAATTTCTTATCCACCCAAGGGAGACAGTACATGGAGGACTTGGACAGACGGGAGACCGAAGGTGAAAGGATAGACCCCAGCCAGTTCGCACAAGATATAACCTGCATAATCATCAATGCAGCTGAAGCGTCCATGACAAGGAAAATTCCGATGACGGGAGCCATGCCGTGGTGGACCCCGGAGTTGCAAAGAAGTTCCGCGGAGTTCCCGGAGTTCCGCGACTTCATGCCCCAGGCGGAAGTCGCGGAACTGAGACAACAATATAGACAGATCCGAAACTTTTATACAGAAACTATTAAGAAAAACAAGAATACATCCTGGGAACGACTTGTCCAAGTAATAGGAAACACTGAACCCTGGGGAGTGGTGTATAAAATCACCACAAACAAACTCCCCAGAGGCGAAGTGATGACCGCAACAAAGACGGCGCAAGGAACACTCACTGCGACATGGCAGGACTCAATAAAGAACATACTCAGCAATCTAATCCAAGACCCACCAGGCATAATAACAGAAGACCAGAAAGCCATCTGCCAAGCAAACAAAGAATATGAGACCCAACAACTAGAACCCCCCCTTTCACAGCCAACGAACTACAAGAAGCGGTATCACAAACCAGGAACAAAAAGTGCCTTGGCCCCGATCTCATCGAGCCGGAAATGGTCAAGAAAGCAGCGGAGGTTATGACGGACCTCCTGCTCCGACTGTACAACACGTGTATCAAAGAGGGCCAGTTCCCCACCAGCTGGAGGACGGCCAATCTAAAACTGATCCTCAAAAATCGGAACAGAAACCAGGAAAATCCCAATTGATATAGACCCATAGCCTTATTGTCGACACTAAGCAAGCTTTACGAAAGATTATTACATAAAAGGATCCACAACCACTATAATGAGGCAAACCTGAATTCACCCAAGCAATACGGCTTCAAATCGAGATCTTCGACCATAGATGCCGTCCAAGGCCTAATCACCAAAGCGATGCAGTGTACCAAGAAATATTTCCTTGTCATAGCCGTCGACTTTGCTGGGGCGTTCGACACCCTCTGGTGGCCCAGCGTCCTTTGCAGGCTCAGGGCAGCGAGAACACCAAGCAATTTGTACAGGAGCATTAAAACTTATCTCTCGGACAGAAACGTCCAAGTAATAACGCCCTACAAGAAGTTGACCTGGCCAGTCCGCAGGAGCTGCCCTCAGGGATCTGTCCCTGGGGCCGCTCTTGTGGAATATAGTGTTTGACGAGTTCCTCACCATGGACCTGGGGGAGGAGGAGGCCCAGGCCTTCGCAGACGACCTCGTACTGATGGCCGCGGCGGATTCCAGACAGAACCTTGAAACGCTTGCAAACCAAACCCTTGAAACCTTGCAGGACTGAGCAAAACTACACACCTTAACAATCTCGCCAACGAAGATGGACTCAGTACTATTGAGAGGGAGGTTAAACCTTAGAAGACCACCACAAATCAAGCTGGCAGGACAAACAATCAAACTGTCAACGCAAATTAAATATCTGGGACTGATCATCGATCAGAACTTATCATTTAAACAGCACCTAATCTATCTAAAAGAGAAACTGCGGAAATACACAGCGCTCGTTGCCAGAGTTACATGCAGGGACTGGGGGCTAAACAGGAGAACCCTGTCCCTGTATTATAAAGCCATCTTCATCCCGATAATAACATATGAATCTCCCATGTGGTACAAGAAAGCAGGAACAGCAGTGAATAAAAGGATACTGGACACGATCCAAAGCAACATATTATTAACAATAACAAGAGCATGTAACACGGTTAGTACGAGTGCCCTACAGGTCCTTGCGGGGATCCTACCCTTAGATTTAGAGGTAACCCGCTGCGGACTTATGTATCTTCTAGCCAAAGGAACCCAAACCACCTACAATGGCCTTACCATTGACATCACCAATAACAGGAAAAACGAAAAACAAAAAATAGTGGACCACCTCGTACAAATTTGGCAGAGAAGATGGACAGACGTGGAAAAAGGAGCTGTAACAAAAAAATTTATTCCCCAAGTAACAAAGCTGTATCCCAAGGCTCCCGCATGGCTGTACCCAGGCCTAAACACTACTTTTCTACTCACTGGCCACGGGCCTTTCAAGGTCAAATTAAATGCCATGGGCATAATCGAAGAATCACACTGTCTCTGCGGCGAACTTGAAACATGGCATCACGTTATGCATCAGTGTGAAATATACGAAGACATCAGATGTCAAATGATCACGAGAATTAAATACATCCCTAACACCCAGGAACACCATCTGCTGGACACACCAGAAGAATTTGCGGTCTTTAGTCGCTTTGCCCAGGATGTCTTCTCCAGAAGAAAACTACAAATAGCCATCCACCAAGGCCAACAGGAGTAATGAAACGAAATATGAACACCAAGGAATACGAGAAACTAAGGACGGTGATATCATCAACCAATGATTGATGACCATTGGAATATGCCACACAAAGTTGAGAACGGAACGCCACCCGTTTAAGATAACAGAACCCACCTGATAGGAAGTAAAAAAAAAAAAAAAAAAAAAAAAAAAAGCTATCACACAATCAAGAAGGATGCTGAACCAAAGAAAGAGGAACACAAAGATGCGGCTTGCTCCATCATGAGTGACAATGAAGAGAAACAGACGTGAGACAAAGGACATATTGGACACCTGAAGAGGGCACTCTAGCCAAAGCACTCTTCTTCACCTATAATTCCTAACTCCCCGGGAGGATGGGACGGCCACAGGGTCCCCCCTTCTCGCCATCCCCTGTTTCCTCTCTGGTGGGGCATGGGCATGCTCCACTGAAACTGGGGTCGCCTTCTCTATTGGCTCCATACTTCTGCCTTCCCCCAGTCTTTGCCTCCCCCCTCTATCTTCACGCTAGCGAAAGTCCCAAACATCAAAATTAATACATCAAAACCGCCATACGCCCAGCATTCGGCCTAAAAAATTAAAGCGATAATACCCCCAAGTCAACGCAAATAATAAAAATCACTTTATTTTATTTTCTTGATGATCACTGGAATATGGCACCCAAAGTTTTTTTTTTTTTTCTTTGTCCTAGCCGCCGAAATCTCAGGAAACTTGTTGTTGTTGTTTTGGTTTTTAGGAGCATTAGCAACTAAGGCCATATTGCTCCGGGATATGCGATGGTCATTCCCTGACCTTTCCGCATCCTCCGTATTTGGTGGTGACGGGTTCGAACCCCGGTCTAATCAAGAAGCACTGCTGCTCCTTCCCACCTGGCTACGGAGGCGCCTCTCAGAAAACTAAGCGGCAGGACCTGCCAGAGTAAACTAAGACTACTGAGTTCCTGGCCTGCCTCCACTGGGCGTAAGTGGGGCAACGTTGGATCCCAACAGGGATCCAGCGGCTAAATGGCCAGAAGAACAACGGTACACGACATTACACGATTCAAGATCCATACACTTTTAAATATCTGGCATTTACAGTGTACTGTAATACACCACAGCGTAAACTACGCGGTGATGGGGGGAACCCCTGGTGCCGCTTGACCCTAAAAACACTTATACCCTACTTCATCTGCTCCAACACGCCTTCCTAGTCTGCGCGGGTAGCACAGTGGTATCGTCACCGTCCTCCCCACACCGGATGAAAAAGGCCTGGGTCCGAATCCCGTCGATGACGCGAGGAACTTTAATGGGCTTTTTTCACTCCGTGGCTGAGTTAGTCGGTCTCAGGCGTAGATAGTAAGGTTTTTCTCCCCAGCAACTGGGTTTTTTTCGTCCAGCAAAACAGGCAAATCGACGATAGAATATACGCAATTTACAGACACAAATACGGGTTAATGTTTTTTATTACGGGCAACCCTAAAATAATAATAATAATAATAACACGCCTTCCAAATAAAAGGAAATTTGCTGAAGTTCCTACAGTATCTAATTACTTGTTGGTCCATTTATTACCATACAGACAATCAGATCCTCCAACGCCAACTCCATGCAGGAGTTCGATAAGGTGGAGTCTTATCTGGACTCCTCTTTACCGCCATGATGATCCCGTTCTGCAAAGGTAGGAATGATGTATGCACTTACGCAGATGATATTAAGATCCTAACGTCCATCCAACCGTCCAAGACCAATAGTGCATTGTGTGACCAGATTAATCATAAGCTTCTAAACTTATTCGTGTACTTAGATAAATTTGGCCTGGCCCTAAATCCGCAGAAGACTGTAATCATGGTGTACTCGTTCAAAAAATCGCCTACGTTCGTACATCCGAAACTAAATGGCAAACCCATTCCAGTTGTTGAGATGCATAGAGATCTGAGAGTAACATTTGATACTAAACTTACGTTCAAGTCGCATATTGACCGGATTGTAAAGAAAATAAACTACTTACGTTGGGCAACAAAAGAGCACCTCTTGCATGTAAAACAGACTACAACGACCGCACGATATTTAAGAACCACAATGTATTTGGCCATATTGTATGGTGCCGAATTGTGGGCGTCAGCCATCCCTACCCACATTAGGAGAATATATGCGAGTGAATTCTGGCTGCTGAATTGGGCAAACCATAAGCACCATCTCCCTCAACAGTTAAGGACCACGCAGCTTTCTAAACAGCTTAAACTACAGCGTTTACCAGACATCATCGCCTGGAAACAATTAATAACCACAATCAAAATGATGACTGGCATGATATCATCACCATGCTTCTGGCAGCTTTGTGAGTGGCACATCCTGCCATCTGCCTTAAGAGGGACCAAATCCTTGAGAATGAAGACCAACAGACTGAAGATGGCCGACAGGTTATACCGGCCAGTGCGTTAGAATCAATTCAGTGCCAATTAATGTGGATGTAAATTAAAATTAAAAAAAAAGGAGAGAAATTTGACCATCTTTTTCTTCCCTTCCAGTCCCCAAGAATTTTACCATTCCCTATACCATTTGCTTGTCTACACGTTTTCGTCAAATATCTCTTCTTTTTTTTTTTTTTTTTTTCCAATTTCAATTTTCAACCACGTTAATTTAATTACCTTTCATCCCTTCCGCACTTCACTTTTATATTATGTTTCACATTACACTTTTGTAAATTTGTATTTATTTTAATTTACATTGTTATTTTTACACTGCGCTTGGACTACCTTGTCTACTAGTATTACGATAAAGGCCGCATATTTGCTTTCCCCCTTTTCTAATACTACAGATAAGTTTGGAAACGCAATGCCCGATACATAGTCAGAAGTAGTCACCTGATGAATTTCCTGACTATGTATCATATTTTCATCTACTATATTCAGATTTTGCATATTTGTCATCCTTTGATTCGACCTCTTACTAAAATTGCCCTCCCATATCTGAATATAGTGTTATTTACTTACTTATTTATTTTTATTTTTTGCTTCCTCAGTCCCAGTTCGTTTTTGTACTAGGTTTTTCAAATTCTTTCACCTGTTTAAGCAATACTTCACTTCCACTTTCGACTATCTCTTAAACTCCTCTTAGTTCAGGCACCGCGTGTACTTTTCATTTCCATTTTCACAGGCACTTTATCTATTTTACAAACCACACATTATTTATATCCTTTTGCTTCCTTTACTCCTGCACTGCACGTTTTGGAGCATTAGACATATGATAACTTTTATTTTACGTTTTATGCTTATTTTGCTTCTTAACAGTTGTATATTAAGAAGTATAAGCTAAAGGTTATAATGATTTATGCACCAACATCAAGCCATGATGAAGAAGAGGTTGAAGAAATGTACACCGAAATTGAGAGTCTCTAGATGAGCAGAAAACCCACTACACTATTATTATGGGGGACTTCAATGCTAAGGTTGGAAAAAGACAAAACAGCGCAGAAAGAGAAACTATAGGAAATTTTGGAATTGGTCAAAGAAATGAAAGAGGTGAAAGACTTGTGGAATTTGCAGAATCTCAAGAATTGTCAGTAATGAACACTTTTTTCAAGAAAAGGGTGAACAGAAATGGGACATGGAAGAGTCCAAATGGATTAACAACTAATGAAATCGACTTCATCCTCACTAACAGAAGATATATCGTGAATGATGTTACCCTCCTGAATAAGGTAAATGTTGGAAGTGATCACAGAATAGTAAGATGCACACTTGATATAGATGTAGGAAAGGAAAGGAAAAAACTGACTCGAGTAAATAACACCAAGGTCTTTGAGATAACAGAAGAAGAGAAAAATCAGTATGTACCGGAACTTAAGAACAGGTTTGAGCTTCTGCAGACTGCTCAGGACCAAAATATCGACGAGGAATTTTACAACTTTCTGAAAGTGATAAAGCCCAAGAACTATAGGGAAAAAGAAATCCAAAGAAGAAAAAATTAGTCAAGAAACACTTGTTATGATGAACCGGAGGCGACAAGATAAACACTAACAAGGAGAAAATTGAGTATACTGAGTTATGCAAAGCCATTAGAAAGAGACTCAGAGAGGACATAAGAAGATTTAACACAAGAAAAGTAGAACAAGCATTAAGGGAAAACAAAGGACTTAAATCAGCAGCCATAAGCAGCAATACAGAAAGACAAATGATACTGAAACTGAAGAATAGCAATGGTGTACTTATAAATAGCAGAGAAAGCATAATTCAAATAGCAGAAGACTACTATAGAGAATTATACAAGGAGCGAGGGAATGATGCCAGCAGTGGGGAAGATGGATCGTAAATTAGCAACACATTCGACATACCCGATATTCTTCCTGATGAGGTAGAACATGCGTTGAAAAAAATAAAGAATCAGAAAGCCCCGGGGGAAGATGAAGTTACTGTAGAGCTGCTAAAATTGGGAGGAAGAGACATAACACAAAAACTGGCAAGGCTCTTCATAAAATGTAATAGAAAAGGTGTGACGCCTAAGCAGTGGAATAATGCAATCATAGTTTTGCTGCATAAGAAAGGAGATAAATCAGAAATTGGAAATTATAGACCAATTAGCTTGTTATCCCACATCTACAAGTTGTTCAAAAGGGTCATTACTAACAGATTAGAAAGAATACTTGATGAGAATCAACCGAAAGAGCAAGCTGGCTTTAGGACAGGATTCTCAACTATCGATCACCTTCACGTAATATCACAGCTAATGGAGAAAGCAAATGAATAAAACACCATTTATGCCTGGCATTTGTGGATTATGAAAAGGTATTTGATTCCATACAGCATAAGGCAACGTTTCGGGTACTGGAAAGACAAGGCATAAATACTCCATATATTATGATTTTGAAGAAAATATATGAGAAAGCTACTCCTTTATTAGACCAGACAAAGACAGTAGCAAATTTAAAATCGAGAAAGGAGTTCAACAAGGAGACAATATCTCCGAAGTTGTTTACTGTTGCCTTTGAGGAAGCTTTCATAAGATTAGACTGGTCGCACAAAGAAGTCAATGTGAATGGAGAGTACCTAAACCATTTACGATTTGCAGATGACATTGTAGTCATAAGCAACGATCCCAAAGAATTAGAGGAAAATCTTAATCAGTTATACGGGATTAGTAAGGATTTTGGACTAAAGATGAATATGGCTAAAACAAAAGTAATGATGAACAAGCATGCCACAGAAAGGGCCATAATGATTTAAGGAGCAGTAATTGAAAAGGCGGAGTCATATACTTATCTGGGACAAGTTATTAGCTGTAATAATGATAAATGGCTGGAAGTCAAGAGAAGAATAAATTTTGGATGGACAGCATTCAGGAAATATAGTCACATACTGAAGAGCAATATCCCAGTTTGTCTGAAACGTAAAATAATGAACCAATGCATACTCCCAACCATGACTTATGGAAGTGAAACTTGGGCACTCACCAAAAGAATGGAATAGAAGCTGAGAACTACACAGCGAAGAATGGAACAAATTATATTGGGAATCAGACCGTTAGATAAGAAGAGAAACACATGGTTAGGCAGCAAACTCAAGTAAATGACATTCTTATCAAAACTAAAGAACTAAAATGGTCTTGAGCAGGCCACATAGTACGAAGACATGATGACAGATGGACTAAAAAAATAACAGAGTGGTACCCAAGAGGAGGAAGAAGACAACGCCGGAGATGGATAGATGAAATTCATGAGTTTGTGTGTGGATGGCCATTGCATAAATCAGAATGAACTGGAAAGTTGCTGGAGAGGCCTTCATCCTGCAGTGGATTGAAAATGGCTGATGATGATGATTACTACTATATACTGTATATATACAGTATATATTACATACATAATGAATATGACAGATAAAAATAAAAAAGATGGCAGTTCGAAACACACGGAAAATCAAAGGCCAAAAAAAAGAGAAATTAGCCGAAATATCAGCAAAATTACTACAACCTTTAAAATAAAAATTAAAATTTTTAATTTTAATTTTTAGAATGTCAAAAGAAGGTAACGGCAGCGTGCGGTAAAGTCGGGAAAATTTAGCTATATACAGTACTTAAAATCGGGGAAGAAAAGCAAATATGCAAGTAATAAAAATAAAATCTAATGTCAGCAAAAGTGAATATTGATACATGATCAGGTATTTCATCTGGGGACTACACCTGACCATGCATCAAGGGACTACGTTTCCATACTTGTCCATAGCTGTGCAAGAGAAAATTTATAAATACAAATGTAAATAAATGTAATCGAAACGGAACATTAGTCATCTATTTTTTTTTTTTTTTTTTTTTTTTTGTTGCTCTCTGTTACTAGTCTACAAACCGGTTTTTATTCCCGATTTATATCATTTTTAAGTTTTAACCATCTGCTGCTTTGAGCGATGCTAAGCTTAAAATTACAGCTACTTCTGTTTTATTTTAATTTTTTATGTAGTCCTGTCTGGTGCACTTCTTGCCACATTTCTTCTTGTCTGTCTAACACAGTGGTTTTCAACCTTTTTTTAATAACGGCACCCCTAAGTCATTTATTTTATTTTGGGACCTGCTTGATCCGATTCTCTCTCTGTACATATATATATATATATATATATATATATATATATATATATATATATATATATATATATACAGAGAGAGATACAATATTTGATATATATATATATATAAAATATTAAAAAATATATAGAGTACTAAGTAAACATCAATTATAGATTACCACAAAATTAAAAAGATACCGTACACCTTTTTATAATGAAATAAACAGATAAATTTAAAAAATAATAATAAGTTTAAGTAACTTAAACCCAAATTACGTGGCACCCCTGGAATGTTGTTGCGACACCCCGGTTGAAAACCAGGGTGTCTAACATTTAGTTTATTTTATGTATCTAAAATTACTGTCGTTAAAATTGATTATAGAGGTCACTAGTCATCTATTTTTTCGTAGCTCTCTGTCACGTTAGTTACTGTATCATATAACAGATTTGTCCCTATTTGTTACGGCTTTGATTGTAGCTATCGTAATGACCTCATGTATTTTCGGGTAGCCATTTTCAGGTATATTGGAGGCCAGGCCAATACCTGGAAGTCTTCTTCCTCATGTTCCGCAAAACAGTCTCGAACAATCTGGGCAGTGTTGTGGCATGGCCTATTATATTGCTGAAAGACAGCACTGCCAGAGGGGAAGACTGTTGCCACGAAAGGGTGTACCTGGTCAGCAATGATGTTTAGGTAAAAAAAAAAAAAAAACCTATTATTTTTAGGCCACCCGAATAATTAAATTCATCTGCCGTGCTGTGCGTCTTATGTTTGTTAATTGCGTGTGTTGTACGGGCGATTTGTCTGTTTGCTGAACTCAAAAACCCCAATTTCTGGGGACAAAACCTTGCTATCTATGCATGAGACCGACTAACTGAACCGCAGAGTGAAAACAGCCCACTAAAGTTCCTCCCGCCATCGACGGGATTCGAACTCGGACCTTTCCCATCCGGTGTGGGGTGGATGGTGATGTGCAGACTGATGTTTAGGTAAGTGGTAGACGTTACAGTGCTGGCATATGGATTACTGGACCCAGGGTATCCCAGCAGAACATCGCCCAAAGCATAACACCGTTGCCACTGACTTGTTTTCGTCCCACGGTGCATCCAGGTGCCATCAATTCCCAGGTAAACGACGCACACATACCTGGCCGTCCACATGGTGCAACAGGAAACATGATTCATCGGACCAGATCACATTCTTCCAATTACTCAAAGTCCAGTTTTGATGCTCGCGTGCCCACTGTAGGTGTTGTCGCCGGTGAACCGTGGTTAGCAAGGGCACTCGGAGAGGCCTGCAGCTATGCAGCCCTATTTTCAGCAGGTTAGATGTACTGTATGTTGTGACACATTACTTCCGTCACCAGCATTCCAATTACCGGCGAGCTGCGCCACAGTCGCCCTTCTGTTGCCACGTACCATCCGGGAGAGCCTTCGCTCACCTCGAGCATCGATGAGCCGTGGTCGTCCAACACCTCGGTTCGTGAGTTACCCCTTCTCGGACCGCTTTCGGTAGGTAATAATCACGGCTGACCGTGAGCATCCCACCAGGCGTGCCGTTTCAGATATATTCTGACCCAGTCGTCTCGTCATTACAAGTTGGCCCGTGTCAAACTCGCTTAAATAAAAAAAAATTCTGTTTATACTCCGGCACGACAACCAAGTCAGTAGAGTTTACAATCAATCGTCAATTCAAATATTTATCGTATTTAGTAGTCACGGGCTTGAACTACGGTCCACTCAAGGAACGCGTGTTATGCACTCTCGACCTTGACCACTAGGCTACGTCAGAAATCCGCTGCCTTTCCCATCTGAAGAACAAGAGTAACTCTGATTAACGGAGCTCAGTATCAGGTGTTTTTTATACCGTATCCCGACCCGCGCACGCGCAGTAGTTCACCTACGGTTGCTTCGATTTGCATAATTGATCATAATGTTTTGGCTCATCGGTGTATCATTTCGGCCCTGGAAAGATTGTTCAAGGCTCATGGGATAGAATTTTTCTCACCGTGGTCTGTGCTTAACCGAAGAGACCGTTTCTAATGGGATGGGACACACTTAAATAAAAAGGATGCAAAAATGCTTGCTAATGCTGTCGAAGCAGTGTTCGGTGGGTCGGATAACTGATATGGGGGATACACAGACTAATAGAGTAACAATAGCCGCAGGCAGAGGTGAAAGTGATTCTAGCACTGCTTCTATCGGAACATGCAGATAGCCGAGAAAGCAAGGTGTGCGGGATTTCAGGCCCTCCCGTGGGTCATCATGGAACAAATAAATACAAGGGCAATGTTAGGATAACTAAAGTAACAACATATGCATGTATACTTGCATGTACACTAATGCTAGGGGCACTGTAAATAAATTTGATGAATTTGAAGTATTGATTAAGCTGTCAAATGCAAACATTGTAAGAATAGTATTATTACATTAGGATCAGTATTAGGACTACTGTTGTTTTTAATTTTCATAAACGACATCGATAAAGGGATAGAGAACAACAGGACAAACCAGATCGGACCTTTACGTAAGGGAAAGAGGATAGTATTAAATATACCAGCTGCCGTTGCAGATGAACTCAACAGTTATTTTGCATCGATATTTAGAAATGAAAAACCTTTTGTGGCAATGGTAAATTGTGGGAGAGAAGTTGAAAAATATGTAATTAATGATATTGAAATTTCGAAAGATTATTTAATGAAAAACTTTCAAGCCTACAGGCCAGTAAGGCTTCTGGAGTTGATGGAATATACCCTATAATCTTAAGGGAGGCGGCAAGTGAGTGCACTGAACCATTGAGGCTAATTATGCGAGCATCACTAGATTCTGGGGAGATTCCGTTGGATTGGAAAAGTGCCAATGTATCTCCCATACCTAAGGTCGGCTCTAAGAGTGAAGTGAGAAATTATCGACCTGTCAGTCTGACTTCACTGGTAGGGAAAATCATGGAGGCAATGATCAAGGGTGGAATTCAGGATCATTTCGATAGAATTGAAATTCTCAAGGATACTCAGCACGGTTTTGTAAAGGGAAAATCATGTTTAACAAATCTGGTTCGCTATTTTGAAAGGGTTACTCAGGAGCTGGATTTAGGGAATAATGTCGACATTGTTTATTTAGATTTCAGTAAAGCTTTTGGCTCAGTCCCATATGAGCGGCTGCTTTATATGCTGGAACAGGTTGGAATCACTGGGAAAATCCTTAGATGGATAGTAGGATTGCTTCAGGGCAGGAGGCAGAGGGTTGTGATAAATAGCTATTCCTCATATTGGGTTGATGCAAGAAGTGGAGTTTCCCAAGGATCAATATTAGGACCACTGTTGTTTTTTATTTTCATAAACGACATCGATGAATGGACAGAGGGTGTGATGTCTAAATTTGCAGATGATGTTAAAATTGGTAGAGTAATTAATGATCACTGTCAAGCTGAGCTTCTTCAGAGAGATCTAGACTTCGGGAATGGTCAGAAAAATGGCAGCTATGCTTTAATCCAACAAAATGTAAGGTATTACACCTGGGAAATAGTAATCCCAAAATAACTTATTCACTTGGTGGAGTTCAACTAAACCCAGTACTGGAGGAAAGGGACTTGGGTGTTACGATACAGTCAGACATGAAATTCTCTGAGTATTGTAAACAGGTTGCAAGGAAGGCCCATGGTGTCCTATCGATGATCTACCGAACTTTTGCAAGTAGAGATAGGGACGTGATAATCCCATTATATAAGGCTTTTGTTAGACCACACTTGGAATACTGTGTTCAAATATGGAGACCGCAACTAAAGAAAGACATCGAGCTTCTCGAAAGGGCGCAAAGACGGGTAACTCGCCTGGTGAGATCGGCAAAAGTACGTCCTTATGAAGAAAGACTTCGAATATGTGGGTTGCAAAGTTTGGAAACTAGACACCTTAGAGGAGATTTCATTGAGGTGTTAAGGCTCTGAGAGGCATCAGTAAAATGAATGAGGACGAAATTTTCAATATTATAAATGATGCTAGAACTAGGGGACATAAATATTCAAGTTACGGGGGGGAAATGTTTAGATTAGACTGCAGGAAGTTTTATTTTAGCCATCGAGTTATGAATTACTGGAATACGTTGCCTACATGGGTGGTAGAGGTTGACAGTTTGGGGAAATTCAAAGGTCATCTGGATAGTACCTTCGGGTGACGGAAGCGCATAGGATGATAGGTTTAATTTCTTTTTCTTTTATTATTTTTTTTTTTTTATCATTGTTATATTCGGTTTTTTTTTTTTTTTTTTTTTTTGCTGGTGCAGCATAAGCCATAGGCCTTCTTGCACCATGCGGCCGTTACTAATACTAATACTAATAGTGGAAACATAAGTGTCGCTCAAACATGAGATGCTGAATTTGAATATGTTAAGTAAAATGTATACAGGAAGGAGAGACAGGACAGGAGAGTTCGAGGGGTTATGCTCTTAGTTAATCACATAATATAATAATCATATAATAATACATAATCACAGAATAAAGAATCGCATTCCTGCCATTATTAATGGTTCTGAAATCAGGAAGGTTTCTCATCACAAAGATTTCGGTTAACATGGAACCAAAACCTCAATTTCCTCCCTCACTTCATTAACTCCACAAGCAAGTACTTCTATACCACGTGGACCATTCGGCAAGAGCTCACCGGTTTTTGTAATGCCAGTCTAATCGTTCAGTATGCCCAGAGATGTATCGTCACAGTCATGATGTACGCATCAGTGATTTCGTCATCTGCCCCCCGCTGGTACCTGAAACGCCATCTTGGATTAGAATACTGGTACTTGCGATGGTTGGACTGGGCCAAAAGGATTCCCTTCACAATCTCCAAAGAGGTACTGTTCTAAAAACTGAGCATCCCACTGTGGAAACCTCTCATCGTTAAACGGAATATTACACTGGTGTGCAAAATTTAAGGACCAGTCAGGTTTTCGCCTGTAGCTTCTCATAGGAGTGCACTGGATATGAAAAAAGCATACCAAAGAACCTCGTGAAGTACAGAAATGATGAAGGAAACAACACCGACACAACAACGGAAAAAAACGGTACAGAGCGACTTTAATCAAAAATGGCAACATAGCACTGGCAGCCATGATAGAGATGCATCACTGCAAAAGATGGAACAAAGGAAAGAGGTGGTCCTCAGTAGGAGATATGGTTACCCCTAATGTCGATGCAGGCTTTGCATTGCCTGTCTATACTTAGAACAATGTTGTTGATAAGTTGTTGTGGTAACATCGTCCATTCCTCTGTCAGCGCCATCTTCAGCTGGTGAACATTTTCTGGTGGGTGTGGACGTGCCGCTAGGCGTCTCCCCAGAGCACAAAGGAAAGAGGTGGTCCTCAGTAGGAGATATGGTTACCCCTAATGTCGATGCAGGCTTTGCATTGCCTGTCTATACTTAGAACAATGTTGTTGATAAGTTGTTGTGGTAACATCGTCCATTGCTCTGTCAGCGCCATCTTCAGCTGGTGAACATTTTCTGGTGGGTGTGGACGTGCCGCTAGGCGTCTCCCCAGAGCGTCCCATATGTGTTCGATGGGATTTAGATCGGTGGAAAGGGAAGCCCAATCCATAGGAACAATGTCCTCATTTTCCAAAAGCATACCACAGCTGCAGTGCGATGGGATGTGGCGTTATCATCCATAAACAAGAACTCGGGGCCAATGGCACCTCGGAACAGACGCACATGGGGAAGGATTACTTCAGTACAGTAGCGTGCATCGGTTACAGTACCACCTTCCAGTATCTGGAGTTGTGTACGTCCATCAAGATAACGCCTTCCCAGACGAGAACACCTCGACCGCCATATCGATCCCTTTCAGTAATGTTTGCGGGGTGATACCGTGTGTCAACCTCTCGCCAGATTAGCTGACGTCCAGAATCGCTGCTGAGACTGAATCTACTCTCATCAGTAAAGTGTACCTTAAGTAGAGGTTTTGTGGTTGTAACCTTTAGAAACAGTGTTAGTCCTTAAGTTTTGCACACCAGTGTACAACCCTTAGTCAGATGTTTTGCGGCAGGAAGAGATGAGACCAAAATTACAACTTTACTATCTACAGAAACGCACTTTAAAGCTTAACATCATTATTATTATTATTATCTGTTTATTTCTCCTTCAAGACACCCATAAACATCATGTAGCTAGAGGATGTGGTTACGTTATTTCAGTATTTACATGAACTTATTTACAAAATTTGGAGATGAAAAAACACAAAGCATGTGGTAATAAATTATTTATTAAGTAGTTTTAATTAATTACTAAATAATTGATGAAAGCTAAATATTATTATATTAATTATTAAATTAGTGTTCTTATTATATTTGTATCTCCCGGGACACATTATCAAAAATTTCTGTCCTATACATTTTGTCTGTATATATTTTCTCTGGATCTATGTTTAAATTCTTAAATAACTTAACAGTATTTGCTGGGGAGGGATCTCCCCAGAGAGTCCAACTGAGTCAATTCGCACTTGAGACTTGATTCTTCCCTATTTATTGCGATTGCAAGGGCGAGTGATCACATTTCCCATTTTCGGCACATCTGTTCTCTCCGTTAATAGTTTTGCCAGAGTTAAGATGTTTCTAGTTATGATGACATACTTCCAGGGTGTGATGTCAAGATTGGCATACAAGACCGCTCTTGAAATGGTAAACGGTTTCCCGGCGATCCTATTTAGCCATCTCAGGAGCCAGCATTCTACTCCTAAGAAGGCTTTGATGTTGTTCTCGGGTTCCGATTACCAGATAGTCGATGCCTACAACGGAATCGGTGTAACGCATTTAAGGATGTATTGAATCATAAGATGAGGGCTTCGGAGACCGGTGAGTTCTTATCTAGTGCTCCAGAATGCTGCACATATCTTTTTTCTAATGTGTTCGAAGTGAGGTATGAAGTTTAATCCATCGTTCCACTTAAGGCCAAGGTCAACATGCGCGGGGAATTTTTGGATTCTGGTATTGTTCACAAAGATCGTAATTTCGTTTTTCTTCTTTTTGTTGGTGAAGGAAACATGTATCTCATAATTCCCCTCCAATACCAGCAATTTCTGCAACATCATTGAAATAAATCTAAATAAAAAATGTTTTGAAAAGAAACATAGAAAAAAATCCTGGCTGAAACCTTCTCCGTGGTTCAATTCTGACGTAGCACGAGCGATTCCATGGTCTGATTTGCTCTACAAACCAGAAACCCCACGTTGTCGGCTGACAGGACAATTCGAAATGCTGTTTTCTTCCTGGGATTTGCCAATGATCACTTTTTACGATGGAGATCAAAATAGACCTCAGGCTTTTTTCTACTAATCGCATTGATCAATTTCTGTTCATTTTTATAGAATTAATTCGATCTAATTTACACTTGTTCTTATGCATTTATTTTTATTTTATTTATTCCCATAACTTCATAAATCTCCTATATTATTACTGTTATACACTATTTATCTCTTGAGTCTTACAATCATTATTGTAATTACTTACTTGTCACTCAAGTAAACCCCACTAGCACTTGCTGTCCAGTGGTGACATTATGATCTCCAAATGAATAAATAAGCACAGCAGGACCCCGTTATAACGCGGTTCGCTTTACGGTGATTCACTATAACGCTGTTCATATATTATTACCCGTATCTGACTATAACGCTGTCACAGATCACTATAACGCTCTTTTACAGATTGCATTTTTGGCATATTTAACGAAATCGTTTCATTTGATGGAGTCGATAGCTTGAAAATGAATAGCAAAACAGCATTTTTAAAAGTTTCCCACGCCGACTTGAGAAATTTTCCCACGCTCAGTGAAATTTTCTCGCACGCTAATTTAATTGCAGTACAGTGACTTGTTACGTAGTTCCGAGATCAACATTTAAAAAAAAATGATCAAGTATATTGCTTGTAATATTTGCGTTATATGCATTTATCCGAAGTCTAGTCATCACTCAGTACAATATTAGACATCGTGCGTAACGGACAGTTTACTCGAACATTGTATCATAATTAATACAACCAACGCAGTTACATTTTCGAAGAGTTAATAATGGTCGATAAGAATGAAAAAGCAACAACGTCTGGGCGCAGTACGAAGACTATAAATTTAAGAAAAATACTGAATTCGAAAATTAAATTAAACATTTTGATGCGAATCGATTCCGGTCAAAGACAAGCGGATGTGTGCCATAATTTAGGACTCGCAAGTTTAACCGTAAGAACAATTATAAAAAAAAAATAAAGGATTAATTTTAGCAGCGGGAAAGATAGCTGTTCCACTGCAAGCAACTAGGGCTAGGCCAGCTATTAGGATTGAAATGGAAAGACTTCTGGACCAATTCGGAATGCTGTTTTCTTCCTGGGATTTGACAATGGTCACTTTTTACGATGGAGGTCAAAATGGACCTGAGACTTTTTCCTACTAATCGCACTGATCAATTTCTGTTCATTTTTATAGAATTTGAAAGTCTCTGCAATAAATGAAACTCGGCATAAATTGAAACTATGTTTTCGCATTAACAAAAAATAAAAATATGGATTGATACCAAATTTTCAAAGTGTATTCTGTTAACCCCTGGAACAGATTTAAGTCGAATTCAGTTTCATAGCATCCCCTCCCCAGTTACCCTACAGAAATATCACTATAAATTTAGAACAGGCGCTCGATCCATTTCAGAACTTCAATGCTTACTTTAGCATATTTAGGAATCTTTGTAACAAATTTTCATGTCGATGGATTGACTTATTTTATTAAAAATCATTAATTATTACTAGTAATTATTGCTAACGCACCTGAAACGTAACACACTGTTACATTAACTTACCAGTTAATTTTATTTATTTATTTCGTATGATGTGATCAATACACGAAGGAACCAGTTTTTTCTTGCTTCCTTCGTGTATCGTGGCCGGGATATCCAACCAACCGGTTGGTTCGGCACCATCGTGATATCCAGCCCGAGGCGGGAATCGAACCCGCGACCTTTGGGTTGCTGGGCAGGCACTTTACCTACCCGGCTAGCCCGGTCGGCACCAGTTAATCATTCATAGAGAGTGGATTTTAATGCAGTCTGCGCAGCCTAATAAATAACTGTATTGATAGATTTGCGAGACTTTTATTCAAAAGCCTATAAAGTAAACTATGACCATACGCACAAACTAAACAGCATTTGGAACACTTTTGAAATCCTCGATTTCAAAGAGATGATTGAACGAAAGAGGGAAAAAACTAAAAAGTGTTCCTGAAAGTTTTATCTCTTAAAAGTATTTGCAATATCGGAATCTAATAGGGACTGTACGTGGGCGACGGTTTTGTGCTGCAAGGTCTGACAAAAAAGGTCACAGGTCACATTCACGACGTATGCAGGGCGCGTTGTTTCTTCAAGCGAAACAAGGAAAAAAACCCACAAACTTTTACCAGTAAACGAATAGAAATATGAGGAAGGTGAAAGCGAAATCGGCTGTCTAATCATTCGGCTCGCATTAGCGAAAGAACTGCTCGAGGCGAGATACTGCTGAAACATCCAGCAACAAGTGTTTGATAATAACTTCCAACTAACTTAAGCTGATGAAGCATTTTTTTTAATCACATTCATGTAATGTAGAGGGGGTGATTAGAAATCTAGAAAATCCTTGCGGTAGCATTTTCCTAATAAAAAACGTCTTCTAGGATCAAGACCTAACAGTAAACTCTGGAGGGATTTTATTTGATTTTATTTTTAATGGAGTATTGACAACTCAGGCCACAATGCGTTTTGGTGGAGGCGAACATGAGATTATACACGAATGCATATAAACATGAGTTGGTCCTGTCAGTTGTTTGCTATAATTTGAAGATATCTAATGCAATGTGAGTTACTTGAAAATGCTCCTTGTTGCCTGTTATTAGAGTAGTGTGTAAAATGTATAATCTTGTGAGTACTGAATATACAACATACAAATAGAAAAACAATAGTTTGTTCATTTTAGTATTAGTATTATGTAATTATATTATGTGATTTTAATATTAGTAATGATGCAAGAAAGTGAACTTTTTCTGTATCCCAAAAAAGGAAAAAATTTTCTATCGTTCATACCCCGTCACCAAAAAAAGTAACTGCCCAATTTTGCTTTAAATTTAACCACTTTTGAATAATTATGGCGGACAATTTGTTCCAGGAATCTACAACACACTGTCCGAATGTAAACTTCATGAGATTTCAGCTAGTTTACTCCCCAAAATTTTGTTCTTTGTGCCCCCTGACTCTTCTCTTGTCTATCAATGAAAATAAACCGCCATCGTTCATTGCTGATTCCCTTCAGGGTCTTATATACCACTATCATGTCCCCCCCCAAGATGTCAAGCTGCCAAGCTTTGCGGTTCGTATTTTCTAAGTCGTTCTTCATATGGAATCCGATTAACACTGTTTTCTAGAAGTTTTATATCTTTCATCAAGTGTGGCATACAGACCTAAACACAATTGTCTAAATGCGGACTCATCATCGTCTCATATAAAGGAATTATCTACTTTTGGATCTAAAATCATAATCGGAAAACACCTGCACGTATCACAAGGAGGCAATACCACAGATTCTGAGTGGTAGACAGAGTTAATTAACGTACATAATAAAAATTCTGAATTTTGGTATTTTGAAAATTAATCATGGTTATACATGTATTATAGTCTTTGTATTATATACGTGTATTATATCCTTATTTCCGATACCAGTATGTTCTTTATCTGCTAATTCGTGCTGTTTTTAAGCGCCAATATGTCGATTACGCAGTACGTAAGGCGCACACGCTGTTTCAAAATATAACTTTTTATATTCGTATTTAAAAATAAAGATTAACGACCAACACAATTAGGACGCTAGAAACTATTTATTTACTACAATTTACTAATTACAACTTACAAAATTCTGTTAAATAACCAATAACAAAAGTTCTATAAATACAAAGCTACTCGTATATACAGAGGGAGAGACTAGAAACCAATCTGCTTTGGTGAATGCAACCAAGGATCACAATATTACCACTGTGAAGGGGGAATAACATATCATCACGCTGTCTCTTCATCTAGAATATAATTTTATGGAATAGACCGATATATCTTCAATAAGGAGGCGGCCATAATTGTCCCGCTTGTCTCCAAATTCATAGCATCACTTAGAATTTCAGTACATGTGTCGATATCCTGCTCTTCAGCTTGCTCATGTTCTATGCCTTCCTTTTCACTTTCATACCACCAATATTTCTCCTTCTGCATGAAAATTTGCTCACATCCAGCTATTTCTTTGGCCCCTCTATCCCAATTATCGTCCCACTGCACTTGTCTCTGCTGTTTCCAAAGTAATGGAGAAATCTATCAACCACCAACTCAAACTTTTCAGGAAAACTTTTCATCTGATCAATGATGGCCAATATGGATTCCGTTACAATCAATTCGCTAGTGCGATATTGGTTTATGTTACTTATTTTTGAACAAATCTGATGGAAAAGTTCGGTAAACCTCAAACAGTTTCTTTTGACATTTTTAGTATTAGTATTAGTATTAGTAGGGCGCCTCCGTAGCCAGGAGCAGTAGTGCGTAGCACACGCTTCTTGATTAGACCGGGTTTCGAGCCCGTAACTACCAAATACGGGGGATGCGGAAGGTCAGGGAATGACCACCGCATATCCCCAAACCCGGATAAAGGGTGAGGGTTGGCGTCAGGAAGGGCATCCGGCCATAAAAATTGCATGCCAAAACAATAAAAAACGCTGACCCCATATATAATGGGGAAAAAGCGAGGACCAAAAAAAAAAAGTATTAGTAGTGGCAAATGATGCAAGAAAGCAAGCATCATTTACCATATCATTTAGTGCCAATTTGTATAACAATATCACCTTTTGTGCCCTTAAAATATGATATCTTTTGCCCCTGGTGACATACTCTGGGCCTATTCCACCTATCACACAATATATTTTCCGTTTCCCTAGCAGTAGATTCACCGACAATGGCTACCTCCAGTGGGACCTGCGCATTCTGCATTGGGGGTTGCCGTTTTGATCGTGTTTGGCATAATCGTCTTCTAAACAAGCTTCCATTTAATGGATTGATGTCTGTTTTTTTGCAATTGGCATTCTCTCTCTCTCTCTCTCTCACACACACACACACACACACATCAATACGAACCTATCAACGTCCATTTCATTCCAAACTCACAAAACTAACGTTTCCTTTTCTTCGTTTACCCCTTATGCTTCTGGTCTTTGGAACAACCTTCCTTCACATGTATATTCAGAAAATTAGAATCTACAATAATTCAAGTTTTATGTCAACGTTCGACCCATGCACGGTATTAAACTATAGGTTCTAATACCTTTCGTGCTTAGGGTTTTCATAAATTAAAAAAAAAAATCAATACTAAATTTCTCGAAATATCCTTATGCAGAGTTTTGGTGTAATATGCATATGGAGTATGGAAGTATAGACTAATACTAATAGCCACTTCTTTGCTTCAGAAATGCATTTAAAATAAAGACAAATGAATAGCAATATCTCCAGGGGAAAAAAAGTCATAACATCTCAAGTGCCCTGGAAAAGAGAACGAACGGAACATATAAGATAGAACGTTTACTCAGCCTTTAAAAGCCAAAAACGATAAATTTTTGTAGTCAAGATGAGGATGGGAACGTAATATTTTATCACAAATCGTTAATGAAATTGCTTTGAAGAAACACTCTTAGCACAGAGAGAGACGAATCAATCCTATCAGGCCCAGCTGCACCAGTGAGGAAGGCTATTTCTTCCCAACATTTTTTCTGAAATAATGTAATGCCTAAATGCTTCAAAAATTCTTGATTTGATGAAGGAACTGTTAAAGTTGCATTTAGAAGTAACAGATTGCCAGTTAAATTGATGTAAAATTCGAATTATACGATATGCTCATGTTTATATTGGTCATGACCAATATAAACTATTTATTTTGAATTATCTGGATTCTTTTTATTATATAAATTAATATACGGACCACAGTCAGTTCATGTCTTAATTTCCGCAGGATACACAAAGTTTAAGAAAAATATTGTATACTTTTAAATTTCGAAACAGCAGAGAGAAACAATAAATTATGTTATGTTGACTGATGATATTATTAAGCTAAGCTAAATCTACGATCTACTAATTATGTTACGTTTTATTTTTAAATAAAGATAGCGCTTCTTTTTTTAATTAGAACTTATTTTACTTATTTTTATTTCCAGTTCTGAATTCAACAGAAGTTCTGTCGGCCGATGAATGATCAATTAAACTTGGTTTCGTTGAAAACTTTCTTATTTCTATGTTGTGACAAGTGTATAACTAATAAATAATTACTATTCGTCCATTTCTATAACTAGTGCGATACTTTTTTGCAGCCAAGTTTTACTTATAATAATTTTGATACTTGCAGTAATTTTACTTTAAATCACCCATGAAACTGCATCCGAAATTCCATCGTAATTTAAACAAAACCACGATTCGGAAAGGTTGGGAACCACTGGAATAAGCGAAACAGAAACATAGCTGGCCGATGAACCTCATCCATTCCCACAAAATAGGTAAATTCTGCTTCAGTTTTACATCGTAACCTACGTTAAGATGGGAAATTTTACTATTCAAATCCGATCGCATGCCAATCCCTTTCGATCAAGCAACTTTCCATTTCCATTTGAATGCCAATAAACACAATTTCTGGAGAGCCAACTGAAATATAAATGATTTCATCATAGGAATGCACAAATCGTCGTACACATCGCAAAGATGACAATACATTTATTGCCCAATTCTTCAGTGTTATCCATCAGATGTCCCTCAGATTGTGCGTACAGTATTTGATGAATAATGTGGAAAACATCTCACGGACATTTATAGTAAAAGCATGGACAAGGCTACAAATTCTCGGCAACCTCCCCGCCCGATTTCTGAAAGGCCCAAGTGATATTTAACAATCATAACATACCAACCGTCAAGAGGTCCTAGTGGTGGCGCATCTAGCGGTACGGCAGTTTGCCATGGGCGAAAGCCATGCCAGAGCAGTCACGTAGATCTGCCTGTCCCTCAGCTGCAGATAAGAAGCCAAGCGACAAGAGGGTCCTTCACAACCTAATCTTATGGAAATTTCTAATATCTCCTACAACAAACAATAATCTTATAACAGTTACGGTGCATCTGATGAACATTCATGGGTCCTTTACAGTAACCCAGTAGTTAAAATCGCTGCCCTTCCAGACCATGTTGAAAAGGATCGTATTTGAATGCTGCGAAGACGGAGGAATTTTTATGGGCTTTTTCACACCATAACAGAGTGTAGTCGATTTCGGTTGATGTTTGCATGTTCTCTTCAAACCTTATAAATTCGAGTTCTTCATCTAGGACACGGCTGGCGAACCCATGGCACGCGTACAAATATTTGGACACGCGGAATTCAGAGCGTCTCAAAAAAAATTTCAAACTTCATGCAGTGATTTCTATGAAGCCGGACGAAATTGTGAAACGAATTAAGAAAAAAATTCTTATATTTCACATATTTATTCAGAACATAAGTTACTGACAAAGTTATGTGAGATATACACTCAATGCATGATCACGGAATTATAAACACCTACCTAATACTTCGTAGGTCCTCCTTTTGCCCTCAGTACAGCAGCTATCCGACGTGGCATTGCTTCAACAAGATGAGGGAAGCGTTCGGGAAGTACGGCCAACCAAGCTGTGTGTAATGCAGTCAGCAATGAAAGTATAGAAGTGATTGGAGTATCCAGGAGCCTGATATGCCTTTCCATAGTTTCCCACAAGCGCTCTATGGGATTGATATCGGTGGAGTTCGGAGGTCAATCGATATGCTGGACGTCAGAACTGTGTTCCTCAAACCATTTCTACAACAAGTGTCCGATGGCTCGGCGCACTGTCATCTTGGAAGACACCAACGCCATTCGGGAAAAAGTGTAACATAGCGGAGTGTACACATTCAGCAAGCAGTTGACGATAACAGAGACCACTGATACTTTGTTCCACATGCACGAGGGGTCCAAGTTCCTGCCAGTAAAACATGTCCAACACCATACAACCGCCTCCACCGGCCTGCACTTTTGATACCATGCATGATGAATGTTGTTGTTATTATTTGGTTTTTAGGAGCATTAGCAACTAAGGCCATATTGCTCCGGGAATATGCGGTGGTCATTCCCTGACCTTTCCGCATCCTCCGTATTTGGTGGTGACGGGCTCGAACCCCGGTCTAATCAAGAAGCGTGCGCTACGCACTGCTACTCCTTCCCACCTGGCTACGGAGGCACTCGCATGATGAATGAAACGCCTCATGTTGTTGACGCCGAATCCATACACGACCATCCACGGTGTGGAGTAAATAACGTGACTCATCCGACCAGCACACCTTCTTCCAGTCTTCTAACGTTCAACTTGCATGCTCTTTGCAGCAGGCGAGTCTTTTACGCCGATGAACCTTGGTTAGGAGAGGGTGCCGTAGGGGTCGTCTGCTGGTATAGCACATACGTGAGAGCGGGCGACGTATGGTCATGCCAGATATTGTTCCGGGTTGGCCCATGTTGTGGGTCGTCAACTCTTCAACAGTGCTGCGCCTGTTCGCCTGTACGAGACGTCGGACCCGGCGCTCACCTCTAACATCAACCTTTCGCTGACCTTTGCAGTTTTGTTGTCGCGTCGTTGTTTGATCATTTTTACACCAGTCCTGGTACACTTTAACAAAGGCGGCTCTCGAACACCTCACCAGTTCAGCCGTTTGGAAAATCGAGGCACCAGCTCGGCTAGCTCCCACAATCAGTCCTTTATCAAAGTCCGATAAATCCTTCCTTTTACCCATCACGCTCGGAATTTTACTACCTACTGAACCACTGACACCGTATCTATGCTACGTAGGTCGACTAACTGCGCACTATCGTACCTCACGTGGTCAACGGGTCGCATTCAGTTTTCATAGTGGTGGTCATAATTCAGAGGTCACTCAGTGTGTTATCCGCATTCAGAATTTAGTGTAGACTCATTCATTGTCAATTACTTGATATCGATGATGCGACTGTTGATGATCCTGATCAGATAATTGATAATCTGAATGAGTATTTTCCATCTACATTCACACATGAGGATTTATTAAGAGATGAAAATGCCGGAAGTTTATCAAATTGTAACAGGGTGCTTAATGATTTTGTAATAACTGAGAAAAAAATGGACGAGAAATCGTTGAAGTTAAACATAAGAAAGGCACCTGAGGAGGATGGGATCTATCCAGTTATATTAAAGGAGGCGGCAAAGAAAGTAAGCAAACCCTTAGCCATAATTAGAGCATCCTTGGACTCAGGGGAGGTACCTATGGACTGGAGATGTGCAAATGTATCCCCAATCCACAAAGAGAGATCTAAGGGTGACACGAGTAATTACAGACCAGTTAGTTTAACTTCTGTTCCGGGGAAAATAATGGAGTCACTGGTTAAAAATGCATTGCAGGATCATCTAGAAAAGACTGCAGTAATAATTCGCACACAGCATGGGTTTGTTAAGGAAAAGTCTTGTCTGACAAATTTGATTCGATACTACGACGTGGTTACAAAGGACTGGATGCAAAAAATAATTTTGATATCGTATACATGGATTTTAGAAAAGCTTTTGATACTGTTGCGCATGGAAGACTACTCTACAAATTGAAGCAGTATGGTATTAAGGGCAAGTTCGTAAAATAGATAAAAGGATGGTTGAGTGGGAGAAGAGACGAAGAGAGAGAGAGAGAGAGTGGTAATTAATGCACGTTGCTCTTCGTGGACGATTGTTATTAGTGGAGTTCCCCAGGGTTCGGTGTTGGGCCCATTTTTGTTTTGTATATTTATCAATGATATTGATGAAGGCATATCAGGCTTAATGTCGAAGTTTGTAGATGATACAAAAGTTGGCTGGGTTGTTAATGACAGTAATGGCAGTGTGCTATTGCAACAGGATGTAGAAAATTTGGACAGATGGGCTGAGAAGTGGCAATTGAAGTTTAACATTGACAAATGCAAAATACTGCATATGGTTAGAAGCGACCCCAGAGAAACGTACCAATTGTGTGGTACTACACTTAGGGTTGTAGAAAATGAAAAAGACCCAGGAGTAATTGTGCAGTCAGATATGAAGTTTTCTGGGCAATGGAGCCAGGCTGCCAGAGCAGATCACGGGGTATTGTCAATGATATACAGGAATTTTGCTAGTAGGGAAAAGGAGATGATTATCCTTTTGAATAAGGCAATTGTCAGGCAACGCCTTGAGTACTGCGTACAGGTCTGGAGGCCTTATTTTAAGAAGGATGTAGAGCTGCTTGAGGGTGCACAGAGAAGGGAAACAAGATTGGTGGGGGTAACGAAGGGGTTCTCTTACCAAGAAAGGCTTAAGTTGCGCAAATTGCAGCGGCTGGAGACTAGGTACCTGCGAAGTAATTGATTGAGGTGTATAAGGCCTTGAATGAGTTAAGCACGCTGAATTCTGATGGGATTGTTTCGCTTGCTCAGATTACGAACCTGAGAAGGTGTAAATTCAAATTGAAAAAGACAGTTGTAGAATAGATTTACCGAAATTTGCTTGTGTTTGTGTTTTTGCCACACGAGGTTAGTCTTTTAAAAGATTTAGCCAATTTTGGCATGCACCCTTAAAAAGGTTTGCTCCCCTAATCTAGGAAAACAGATAAACCGACCAAAAATTATACATTTACATTTTGCATCTTCATTTTTATCATTTATTTCATCACGTCCTTCGCTAGTTCAAGGAACACCCAGAAGTTAGTACTTATCCTCAGTCCAGGTTGCTAAGGCTTCCACTACGCAATACTTCCAGCTGCAGCAAAAGGCAAAATGATCAGGATGCCCACTGCTGGTGACCGTAAAACATCCGGAGATTTTTCAAGATGCAGAGGAAAACTGACTTCTCCGGACAAAATCACTGCAGTTCTTACTCCAGATCAGCAAACTTGAATTCCAAGGGCTCCTGCCAGAGTGACCAAGGAGACAGTCTGTCACCAAGACCACAAATCTTAGCTCCCTGAGCACGGCTTGGGCAGTGCAGCTACCGTCGTAATACTACTAATGAAGTAAAACCGCAGGACAACGGACTCAACATTTCCATCGCATAGAAGAGAACAGGTGGCAACCGCCATCTGGTTGTCAATGAAGGAAAATCATTATTCAGTTCATGATTGTCAATAAAATGACGCATTATCAATCACAGTCATAGTCCCACTCGCCTCAAGAAATTTACAAAAATAAAACTAAACTACACTGGTGTGCAAAACTTAAGGATCAACACTATTTCTAAAGGTTACAAATACAAAATATTTACTTAAGGTACTCTTTACTGATGAGAGTAGATTCAGTCTTAGCAGCGATTCTGGACGTCAGCTAATCTGGCGAGGCGAGAGGTTGGCACATGGTATCACCCAGCAAACATCATTGAAAGGGATCGATATGGCGGTCGAGGTGTTCTCGTCAGGTGGGGGGGCGTTATCTTGGATGTACGTACACAACTCCAAATTCTAGTAGGCGGTACTGTAACCGGTGCATGCTACTGTACTGAGGTAATCCTTCCCCATGTGCGTCTGTTCCAAGGTGCCATTGGCCTCGAGTTCGTGTTTAAGGATGATAACGTCACACCCCATCGCACTGCAGCTGTTGATATGCTTCTGGAAAGTGAGGACATTGTTCGTATGGATTGGGCTGTCTGTTTCACCGATCTGATTCCATCGAACACAAAAAATAGACGCTCTAGGGAGATGCCTAGCGGCACGTTCACATCCACCAGAAAATGTTCACCAGCTGAAGATGTCGCTGACAGAGGAATGGACGATGTTACCGCAAGAACTTATCAACAACATTGTTCTAAGTATGGACAGGCGATGCAAAGCCTGCATCGACATTAGCGGTAGCCACATATCCTATTGAGGACCACCTCTTCCCTTTGTTCCATCTTTGGCAGTGATGTATCTGTATCATGGCAGCCAGTGCTATGTTGCCATTTTTGAATAAAGTCTCTCTGTACCGTTTTGTTTCCTTTGATGTGTCGGTGTTGTTTCCTTCATCATTTATGTACCACACGAGGTTCCTTTGGTATGCTTTTTCCCATATCCAGGCCACTCCTATCAGAAGCTACAGGTGAAAACCTGACTGGTCCTTAAATTTTGCACACCAGTGTATTATATTAGGGTCACCCAATAAGTTAGTACATACACTGAGTGATCACTGAATTATGACCACCCCTATGAAAACTGAATGCGACACGTTAACCACGTGAGATAAGAGAGTGCGCAGTTAGTGACCTACGTAGCATAGATAAGGTATCAGTGGTTCAGTGGTTAGTAAAATTCCGAGCGTAATGGGTAAAAGGAAGAATTTATTGGACTTTGATAAAGGACAGATTGTGGGTGCTCGACGAGCTGGTGCCTCGATTTCACAAACGGCTGACCTGGTGGGATATTTATGCTGCCATCGTTAAAGTGTACTAGGACTGGCGTCAAAATGATCAAACAACGACCCGACGGCAAAACTGCAAAGGTCAGCGTAAGGTTGATGTTAGAGGTGAGCGCCGAGTCTGACGACTCGTACAGGCGAACAGGCGCAGCACTGTTGAAGAGTTGACTACCCAATACAACATGGGCCAACCCAGAACAATATCTGGCATGACCATGCGTCGCACGCTCGCACGTATGGGCTATACCAGCAGACGACTCTTACGGCATCCTCTCCTAACCAAGGTTCATCGGCGTAAATGACTCGCCTGCTGCAAAGAGCATGCAAGTTGAACGTTAGAGACTGGAAGGTGTGCTGGTCGGATGAGTCACGTTATTTCCTCCACACCGTGGATGGTCATGTGTGGATTTAGCGTCAACAACATGAGGCGCTTCATTCATCATGCATGGTATCAAAAGTGCAGGCCGGTGGAGGCGGTTGTATGGTGTTGAACATGTTTCACTGACAGGAACTTGGACCCCTCGTGCATGTGGAACAACGTATCATTGGTTTCCGCTATCGTCAACTGCTTGTTTGTACACCCCGCTATGTTACACTTTTTCCCGAATGGCGATGGTGTCTTCCAAGATGACAATGCGCCGAGTCATTGGACACTTGTTGTGCAGAAATGGTTTGAGGAACACAGTTCTGACTTCCAGTACATCGATTGGCCTGCGAACTCCACCGATATCAATCCCATAGAGCACTTGTGGGACACTATGGAAAGGCATATCAGGCGTCTGGATACACCAATCACTTCTACACTTGCATTGCTGACTGCATTACACACAGCTTGGTTGGCCATACCTCCCGAACGCTTCCGACATCTTGTCGGATAGCTGCTGTACTGAGGGCAAAAGGACCTACGAAGTATTAGGTTGGTGGTCATAATTCAGTGATCACTCAGTGTATGTACACTGAGTGATCACTGAATTATGAGTGTATTATGAGTATTAATAAGTCTAATAAATTTTGATGTGGGTGCAAAGGCAGCGTGCACATAGTCTCCTAAGAGCGGCCGGTGTATGTCACCCTCTCCAACACAGCAGTGGCAAACAAAATTGTGGATTGGACAGCGAATGAGCAGTGGGCAACCTCTGATCATAACAATATTTCCTTTACAGTCAAGAACACTCTGAAAACCCGCACACCCGACCTACTACAGGATAGAATAAGCTGTTCCATAAAAACTGCAAATTGGGATATCTTCAAGCAGGCACTAGACTCACCAATGACTGAAGAAAACTATACAGTAGTTAAACAACCAACAACCAGATGCCCAAATAGATAAATTCTAACAAATAATACGGAATGAATGTAACAAATCCAACAAGAAAAGAAATGTAAAACCAAAAACAGTGCCTTGGCGGAACAATGAGATCATCATCTTAAGAAAGATATGAAGTGTACCAGGCCAGAAAACAATTTAAACAAAGCCAGATCTGTTGGCCTGCCCAGGAGGTGGATGCGCTGAGTGAAAAATATAAAGAAGTCAGAAACAAATATACCAGCACAATTATGAAAACAAAAGAGAAGCATGAAGAGACCTTGTTACAACACATGGGAACACAGACCCCTGGGGAGTAGTTTATAAAATAGTATATAAGAAAATTCCAGAATGTGAAATTACAAATACAGTTATACACATAGATGGCAACCCCACCTACACTTGGAGAGACACTGTAAAGCATCTACTTCTCACACTTTTCCCTGAATATACTGAAGAAGAAACACCAGTGTAAACCAGAATCAGAAGAATAAATGAAACCATTTCAACTATTTATAAGAATTTGACTTCACTCTCCAGGAACTCACTCCTGTTGTGATCAGGCTCAGGGATAAAAAATGCCCGGGCAAAGACCTACTTGAACCTGAAATCATAAATAAGCTGGGTTAATACGCCCACGGCAAATGGTCTCTATATACAATGCCTGCTTAAAACAGAACTGCTTCCCTCAACGGTGGAAACAGGCCATCTTGAAGTTTCTAGTAAAATGGCCCGATAAGCCACTAACTAAGGCAAAGTCACATAGGCCCATTCCACCCCTGCCTGCAATGGCAAAGCTTCTGGAATGCCTTACACTATACAGGATTACTAGATACTCCCAGGAGTCAGGCTGAATTATCCTCGCCATTTCAATATAGATTCATAGAAAACAGCTGTGCAGATGATGCTGTTCACAAGATTGTTAACTCAATTGAAGCAACACCAGATAAATATATCCTTGCAATTACAGAGGACTTCGAATGTGCTTTCGATACACTAGGGTAGGAAAGCATCCTCAGAAGATTTAGTCGGATTCACATTCCTGGTAATCTTTTCCGCCTCATCAAGAGCTATTTCCAGAACAGAGAAGTTACTATAACTACAAAGTACAGTACGTTCGCTAGACCTGCGCATAGGACTGCCATCAAGGAACTGTTTTGGGCTCCTTCTGCAGGTCTGTGGTTTTATGTGAGCTCTTAGCTATGGAACTTGACCGCATACAAGTGGTAGTCTTGGATGATGGTGTTGTCCTTCTGGTGGGTGCTCAGTGCAGGCTACAGCTAGAAAACAGATGAAATGAAGAGACCTTGAAGTAAAAGTGTTGCTTACCCAAAGGGTAAGCAACTGGCTCATCTCCCAGTGGTGGTGGCAGGCAATGCAGGGTCCAATCAGGGACCTTGCAGCCAAGAAGACAGAGACACAACAGAACATAACACCGCTGACACAAACCAGACATTGCACTTCTGGTTTTTACAGAGGTTCTGTACTACTCCAAGCAGTAGTATGGCTCAGATGGGGGAAACCACCGGCGGCGCCCTCCACAAAACACTATGCCACTATTTCCTCTTCCTAGGAAGGAAAGCCAAGCTCAGCTCGCCTCGCTGTGTGTTTCTGCAATCCTCAAAAGTTGATTCAAAGTGGGGTTTAATTTTGTGATTCCATGAATTATAATTAGTGTAAAGTTGACAGATCAGATATGGGCCAGTCAACCTCAACAAATTCATTATTCAGCAACCAATAAATCTACAATTACAAACCTCCCCACAGTTCAAACCGCGATACTGAATGCCTTCAAGCTCGAAATGAAGTTGCTACACTGGCGTGCAAAACTTAAGGACCAGTCAGGTTTTCACTTGTAGCTTCTCATAGCAGTGCCTGGATATGGGAAAAGCACAACAAAGGAACTTTGTGAGGTACAGAAATGATGAAGGAAACAACACCGACACAACAACGGAAACAAAACGGTACAGAGGGACTTTATTCAAAAATGGCAATATAGCACTGGCTGCCATGATACAGATGCATCACTGCCAAAAATGGAACAAAGGGAAGAAGTGGTCCTCAGTAGGAGATATGGTCACCCCTAATGTCGATGCAGGCTTTGCACCGCCTGTCCATACTTAGAACAATGTTGTTGATAAGTTCTTGCGGTAACATCGTCCGTTCCTCTGTCAGCGCCATCTTCAACTGAACATTTTCTGGTGGGTGTCGACGTGCCGCTAGGCGTCTCCCAAGAGCATCCCATATGTGTTCGATGGGATTGAGATCGATGGAACGGGCAGGACAATCCATACGAAAAGTGTCCTCACTGTTCAAAGAATATCAACAGCTGCAGTGAGATAGGGTGTGGCGTTATCATCCGCAAACACGAACTCGGGGCCAATGGCACCTCGGAACAGACGCACAAGGGGAAGGATTACCTCAGTACAGTAGCGTGCACCGGTTACAGTACCGCCTTCCAGTATCTGGAGTTGTGTACGTCCATCCAAGATAACGCCTCCCCAGACGAGAACACCTTGACTGCGGGGTAATACCGTGTGCCAACCTCTCGCCTGATTAGCTGATGGATGTCCAGAATCGCTGCTGAGACTGAATCTACTCTCATCAGTAAAGTGTACCTTAAGTAGAGATTTTGTGGTTGTAACCTTTAGAAATAGTATTGGTCCTTAAGTTTTGCACACCAATGTATTTTTGGAGGTTATACTATCGATTATTCTGAGTAAAAACGTTCGTATAAATATGTGCCCAATTCTCAATGGATACGGAGATACATCTGCTTGAAAGTGGCGCGCACAGCTCCCTGAATCAGATGTGACCAAGCAGTTGCAGTTATAAATTGACGCTGTTTGGTGTTAGAAGTGTTGTTAGGAATGCCGGACATCTTCACACATGCTGAATATGCCGATATGATGTTTGTCTACGGTTTTTGTGGTGGAAGTGCTACTGCTGCTTGTACAGAATACCGTCGACGGTTTCCTAACCGCAGAATACCGGATTCAAGAGGGTTTTCACCAAACTGCGTGAAACGGGTACAGTTGCCAGAGTTCGTATTTATTCTGAAAGTATAAATGAAGAAAATGTGGATGAAATAGAACACATTCTTCAGTCGGTAGAACGTAGTCCTACCATTAGCACACAGAATTTCTTGCGTATCGGTGTTCCACAGACAACAGTATGGCGAACATTACGTGAGTTTGTATCCATTTCACATACAGCGGGTGCAACACCTGCAACCAGGAGACGACGCCCAGCAATTGGAATTTTGTCGGTGGGTAAATGCTATTCCGATTAATACCATTAATACTGTTCAGCGATGAAGCTACTTTCACCCATGGCGGTATCAACAACACCCGTAACTCTCATAGGTAGTCAGACGAAATTCCACATGCCACTGTAGAAACAAGTTTTCAACATCGCTTTTCTGTGGTGCGGTATCATCGACAAACAGTTATTGGGCCTGTTGTGTTACAAAATCGTCTTACCAGGGCCCATTTACTTAGAATTTCTGCAAAACGAACTTCCACTACTATTGGAGAATGTTCCCCTGGCTATAAGGATTGGTATGTGCTTTCAGCGTGACGGAGCTCCTGCACATTATACCCGTCTGGTGATGCAATATCTAAATTGAGCTTTTCTTGAACGATGGATCGGCCTTGGTGGTCCCATTCATTTGACCACCAAGGTCTCCAGACTTCACTCCGTTAAATTTTTGTTTGCGGGTGGATGAAAAGCGTAGTGTACAAAGAAAAGGTGAATACAAGAGACGAATTGCTCTCTCGCATTTTGGATACTTCTGCCCTCATAAAGGAACTCCAAGATGGCCTCAGAAGAACAACACGTTATTTTACCACAAAAGTTGCAAAGTGCATTGAGGTTGGTGGTGGGATTTTCGAACATTTATTGTAAACTGTAAAAAAATTGCCAATTTTTTGCATTTGTATCATTCAAAAGGTCAACAAATACAAACAATGTCACATATCGTTCTTTAATACCTGTCATAATGGTTTTGTGTGCGCCAGTTTCAAACAGCTGTATCTCCGTATCCATTGAGAATCGGACACATGTTTATATGAAATTCTTGACTCAGATAATCGATACTATAACCTCCCAAAATATTTACTATTCCTCCTGAATAACCCCGTATATATTTTAGAATAACATTTCAAAGCTTAATAACTTCAATAATTCTTAAAATTACGATGTCATCAAATATCCAATTTGCAATATACAATTATACATGATTAAAAAAACAATAGGGACACTGGTAATTATTCGTATTCAGATCACTTTATTGGCCAAGTACGAAGCGCAGTAGCTGAAACATGTTTTAGCCACATTAGTGACGTGTTATTGCTGAAGAAGCTAGTATTTCGTCCTGAATATGCTTTGCTCACTTAAGTATTTTCTAGACTTGATACACCTTTGAGATGAGTCTTGGATACTTCAACAACTTCCTATCACCTCCACCAACCATCTCCACAATCTATCCAGGATGGCATAACTACTTTTATGGATCAGATGGTAGCATTACAAGATGAGCGGCTTAATAATCTCATCAACGGCATACAATGTCGCTATTAGTTCTGTACCGTAGCCCGGGGCACTAACACCCCAATTCAGCAGCAACTGACATTTCATTGTTTTCACCCATATCTAGTATGTCATCTTCCATGACTTGTGGCGTATGCATTCACTGTCATTTTACCATTAATTGTCGTTATCTGTTTATCAAGCTACGAGTCTAAGAGTATATAACTATTAAAAATTAGCTATTTACGAGGTTGAAGCTGAATATTTAAAGGGATTTGATCAACATATTTGAAGCCATCTCTTTGAGTAACAGGTTAAAAAACTGACAGTGGATGAATGAAAAGAATATGCCAGGGGATTAACCACATAGTGGTTAATCCCCTGGCAAACGTTACTCAGGACGGAACAAGGAGGATCTTAATTTAAAAATGAAGATTTCCGACTAAATTTCCAAAGTTGAGTTGCAATACGAATCTGAAGGTTCACTTCTGGAATTCTCGAAAATGATCGGTTTGCTTGTTTCGTTGGACGTAAAATCTGAATTTCCTGTAGGGAAAAAACCTTGCTATCCTCACCTGAAACCAATTCAGCCACGTTGTGAAAAAAAGCCTACGGGTTCCTCGCGTTATTGACCGGATTCGAATCAGGACCTTTTCCAAGAGATGCGAGGAGAACGATAATTTTAACCACTGTGCTACTCGCGAGGTTTTTTGACGGACTTACTTCTTTGCATTATTTGACAATATTAAGTAGAGAGAGAGAGAGAGAGAGAGAGAGAGAGAGAGAGAGAGAGAGAGAGAATTTCTATAGGCTTATAAAGGTTATTCACTAGCTATTCCGCGACAAATCAAATTCACGTTACAATTCAACCCCTTCTCATCAACAAACTGTTTCTCCCAGAAACGTACTCATGTGTATACTAATGACAAGGGTGGCACCCAGCCTTGCGACTATCTCCACCTATATAATCTGTAGGCACAGAATCCCATATTACGGCCTGAAATGTAAGTGTATGTGCGTGTGTGATATGTAATGTGTAAAATCAGGCCTCTCTGCCACCAGGGAGCAGCCACCACCTGGGCAGATGCCCCTGGTATCCGTCCCTGGCACAAAGAGCCGGGCCTGTATTATTAACAGTGTACAAAAACGTACTAAAAATCCCGCACCCACCGATAGCGGTGCAAGACCGGTGGGTGCCAGCAAAATCCCGCTCATAGGTTGCCCAAACCTGAGCCCACATCAAGAAACACACTAAAAAACAAACAAACAAACAAACTATTATTTTTAGGCCACCCGAATAATTAAATTCATCTGCCGTGCTGTGTGTCTTATGTCTGTTAATTGCTTGTGTTCTATGGTCGATTTGTCTGTTTTGCTGGACGAAAAACCAGAGTTTCTGGGGGTAAAACCTTTCTATCTACACCTGAGACCAAGCAACGCACTACTTAATAGTCGGTACCACAAATTATGAGAATGAAGTATATACGGAATGAGAAAGAAGAGGGCAGCTAACGAATGAACTTCAACCGCCTACAGAATTTCTTTCCGTTTTAGCACTAATGCTAGTACTAATAACAAAAATTTTAAATAGCCCAAATTGCGTATTTTGTATGGTACTTTTGAGCTTATGGTACTTATGGTACTTTTGAGTATTGTCTCTCAACGCATGGTAAACGCAGATAAAACAATCCGATAAATGTTTTCCGCCTTTTTATATGTCTCCCAATTCTAAACTGAATAAGCATATGGGTACTACAATGCGAAAAGTTTCAGTTTCGGTTACCCAAACAGTTCCCATTCAAGAGAATCATTCTGACTAATAGTATGTGATTTGTGCAGAATTCATAACAGAATAAAATGTAACAGTGTACAGTTGGTAAAATATCAAAGCGACACACTGATTCGGCGCTGGATGAGAAACATCCATAGATGTAGCAATCTTCGTGTGTTGAGATCAGTAGCCTGATTCCATATGGAACAATGGCCTCGCGGTATGCATAATGACAAATATAAAGAGATCTCGCTATACAGGGGCAACGAATTTTCCGCGGTTGCCATTTGCTACATACTTATACACGTGGACCACACAACTGAAAACCAATCTGTCCATCGTTTAGTCAAAACAAAAAAGCATATCAGTTTGTATTATTGTATTCACTGCATATTATGCATTATTAACATGATTAACTGTGATATTATAACATCAGATTTAGTCAAGCTCGTTCTAGTTTCCATTAGTAATCTCAGGACTTAACTTTTGTTACTTTGGCTAATGGTAAACGAATGTCAGCCCGAGGTAAACTGTATTGTTTCATAATAAGACAACATAGATGTTTTTCCCTTTAATGAAACGATAATGCCATCAGGTGTGAAACAGTCGTGAGTAGTGATATTGTGTTACAAATAATGATACTTTTCGCCTACTGAAACTCGCGGCAATGCAGCATAAAACAGATCGGACCATTAAAGAAAACTTTTTTACTTTTTTTTTATCAGAAAACAGCAAAATGTACAGTTGTTATTGTTCATGTTCATGAATCGCTCTCTCTCTCTCTCTCTCTCTCTCTCTCTCTCTCTCTATATATATATATATATATATATATATATATATATATATATATATATATATATATATATATATATATATATATATATAACTCTGATAGTTTGCATCCGATTTTCTCACTCACACACAACTTACTGAACAAATTAAAACTACTTATCCTTAATTCAAACTTCAATTTGATTTAGCTATAAATAAAGGCAGTTGTCTTTATTCAGTGTCACTAGATTGTTCGCATTTATCAAGTTTCATCTCTCAAATATTCCTAAAGAATATTAATCAGTTTAAAAAATAAGATTCCCACCATCACAGAAAAAAACGAACTGATCAATGACATAATGTTACGACAAAAACACAGACTCCATGAAGGGAGGAAGCTAATTCTATTAAGGGTTGAATTTGCAGGAATTATCAGAACAAAACATTACACAGAACCACCTGTGGGTCTTGAAAATAACAGTTTAACCTAAATAAAATTACAAAATACAATTATATGTGCAAATTATTTATCGCTAATCGAAAAAGTGAAATAGAAGTCTAATTCGGAAGCAATAAAGGGTGAACAGCACAAAAGATAGATCTTTAAAAAAAAAAAGCTCGTATACGAATCCCTTTTTCTATGCTGCATTGCAGGGATTCGCAAAATTTATTTCACTAGATTTAAATTAAAAAAAAAAAAAAAAAGTAAATTTCGTTTAACAACATCCATGAAACAAGCACAAGTTTGAGAAAAATGATCTCCCGAACATTCTTAAAGTATTTTTTTTCCAGAGAAGGCACCCAACATAACTTTTTGATAAAGCAGATACTGTATAAGGAAATGCAAGGAGTATTCTGACAAATCAATATAAACGGCTAATCATGGCGATGTGTCTTCAATGTCTTCTATTCACAAAGGTTATAGTTCACCACGTACCCCGTGACCTTTGTATAATTAAGTGTTATAACAAATTCCTCTAAAACCTCATTAGGATATTTTCGGAATAAATTGAAGTGTATCTACGGATGTGCGGACAATAATTCCAACCAGATTATAATTGACGTCATTTT
This sequence comes from Mastigoproctus giganteus, assembly GCF_048544385.1. NCBI lineage: Eukaryota > Metazoa > Arthropoda > Arachnida > Uropygi > Thelyphonidae > Mastigoproctus > Mastigoproctus giganteus. The sequence goes on from NC_143575.1 coordinate 203,945,914, forward strand.
TATTATTGCTCATAAGAAAATGCAACTTTTTTTTTTATTATGATCGGTGGTGGATGCAGTTCTGAGTACTTTATTATAATCAATCTAAAAAGGTGCAAAGATAAGATTTACTGAATCGTTCTTACTGAGCGTTATTAGGATTTTCTATCTAAACTCTGCAAGCCAGTTTTGATTATTTTCTAGTTCAATTCACTAACACTGTTCATAATACCTGTAGATACCACTTCGTTTTCTTAGTTTGAACGGATGAACTCTTTGCACCACACAAATGACCTTGACTAAAACCCACATGACCGAAGTACTGCAGCGGTGCGTATCGGTACTTGTGTATTTTCCATATGGACGTGAAACAGTGTGTGAATCTCGACTGTGACCCAGTTACGCGTGTTAACGTGCTTTCGGAAGAAAATCTAAGGGGATAATCTTTTGGTAGTATGTTTAAGAGGATGTGTTTAGCTAAGGGAAGGCTTTAGCATTGCGAGCACGACAAATATGTGCCAATCGAAAAATGGGTTACAAAAAATACTAGCGCTAGCCCACTTATTGGCAACACACACACACTTGACCGCGACCTTTCGGAGCTGGATCCGTGTGATATTCCTATCGGCACAATGGAAAGAATTCCTATAACCTCCTCCATTCTTGTCTTCCTTCTCCTGCTTCTCTTTTGACGCGGTTCGCACTCATTTTGTCTCCAAGAAAACAACTGGACAGACAGATATATAGATAGATAGAGAGAGAGAGAGAGAGAGAGAGAGAGAGAGATAAGCATCGCAATTGAAGTCAATACTTACATTAGCAGCCTCGTGTAAAAAGCCACTCAAAATACTTCCGACCACCCGCAACTAGACTTTCAACAACAGCAGAAATCCGCGTTAGCACCAGCGACAGCAGCAAACGGGGCAACGGTAGAAAGGAGCAGATGGAAGGTTCAACCGCGCAGGGAGTTCCATCGACCGTTTCGGGATGATCGTAAATCTGGGTTACCCCTGGCGGAGGTCACGGGAGGTTACGCTTTGACGGTCGTCGACGAAATTTCGGAACGACGACGTCCCGGCAGCTGAAGACCGACGGCGAAGCACGGATAGAGAAATGGGACACTGAACTGGACGACGCGCCCGCCGCTCATCATTCCGCCTATCCCCCTCTCACCGTCCGTAGAAAGTTCAGGAATGGATTGTCAGAGGAGAGTGTGTAGGTGGTATGTGTGTGTGTGTGTGTGTGTGCGCGTGCGTGATGTATGTGTGTGTGTGTACGGAGAAAGAGAGAGAGAGAGAGAGAAAGAGAGACAGAAGCAACCGTTGCCATAGTGACAGGAATGCCTCAGAGACTAACCCTCGCTCAACCGCTAGGAAGTCTGCAAATACTATGAGAGCCTCATTCAGCCGCAGCCACTGCTCGGGGGAAGTACACGGGAATGATGCCGGTGATATAAACTGCTCCAAGATGCCACCTGTACATAACCGTTTAAACAGCACTGCACCAATCACAATTACTAACTGAAATTAGAATCTCAACAGTTAGCTGGTAGATAATTAAACAATCACCGCTCGATGCACAATACGTTATTGCCAGCAGCGTGCACGCGTGTATGTGTCTATGTATTTATGTGTGTGCGTGTGCGTGCGTGCGCTACTTCACGTTGCGCATGCGCCACACTCCACAAGGGATTCGCCACCTTGCTACAGAACATGTGGTTATCGTAGGGATAGCTGAGCAGAATCAGAAATACTTAATACGTGCAGGAAATAAAATCCCTCTAGAAAGAAAACCAAACGACTCAGTCCGACCAATAGCAAACTTTTAAAAGTTAGATATACCTGCAGTAACCTTTAATGACAATGATGACACTGACTCGTCTCACCATTATCATGAAATTTTGAGACGAGTTTATAGATTAAATGAAATCAATGAAGAAATTGTATTTGATAAATTTACAAAGTAGAAAGAATGGTATTTTTCTTTCCAGACTAATGAACACACTGGTCTCGAAAAAATATTTTAAAAAAAATTCTCAAACTCGTAGAAATTTCCGCATCTGGTCTTGATCAACTTTCTGTCATCCTTATTCCATTAACTAAATTTTTAACCTATTCTTCGCTATCTTCTCCGTGTCCATTTAAATGTAAGCATTCAACTCAAACTGATATCATTTAAGCATAATCAAACTTATATCATCGGTAGATAATTAATTTATTTGCCATCTTCAAAACAGAAGGCATTCTTTTTTATTAAATAAATTTTCTGTTTATACTCCGGCACGACAACCAAGTCAGTAGAGTTTACAATAAATCGTCAATACAAATATTTATCGTATTTAGTAGTCACGGGCTTGAACGCCGGTCCACTCAAGGAACGCGTGCTATGCACTCTCGCTCCTGACCACTGGGCTACACGTCAGGCCTTATTATTTCTTGTGCCGGCGATCCCAGTCAACTACTACGAATTCCGCCGTGTAATATTTGAAGACATCTACTGATGAAGCTCAATCATTGTAGTGGTGTTTACGTTTGTAATGTCATGTATGAAAATTTAAAAATGTTCTTGTTTTATACTGTACTGTGACAAGACCACAACGTCAGAGGAGTTCACAATAAATCAAATACAATCGGTAACCGTATTCAACAGTCGCAGGCATGAACTGCGGTGTATTCAAAGATGGTGGGCTACCATACTTTCGCTCCTGACAACTAAGCTATGTGATTAGCCGCTTAGAACTATATTAGCGATCCTTTAAAGTAGCATTAGTAATCTTTTCCAGATTTTATATAACGGTGTACCTCACCCTGTGATCCACGACTGTGGGATCCGATTAGAAAAATGTGGTTTTTTTTTTTTTTTTTTCTATTTTTTCCATCTTTTCTTATTTCACAGTTCCGGAACTTCGGTGTATTATTTATTATGAGTTCCAGTACTCATAACAAAAAAATACACTTAGAAAGTCTGTTCCCTTGGATTACTCACATTATGTTAGCATTAGCATTAGCATTAGTAGAGGCATGCGACGCAAGAAAGCAAGCTTATGAAGCATCAGCCAAAAAAAGAAAAAAAAAGCAACCATTTCACCCCTCCATTCGTTCCAAATACCTGTCCAGCTCAGCCTTAAATTTATTTAGGCTATCAACTTCCACAACAAAAGATGGAAGTCTGTTCCACCAATCAACTACCCGCTGGCTAAAGGCAAACTTCCGCACATCTATCCTACAATTGTCTTTCCTCAATTTGAATTTATGTCCTCTCAGGTGATTATTCTGAGCAAGAGGAAGAATCCCATCAGCATTGAGCTCGCTCAAACCATTCAAGGCTTTATACACCTCAATCAGATCATCTCGCAGGTGCCTAGTCTCCAGACACTTTAATCTGCAAAATTTAAGCCTTTCTTCGACCCTTCGTTCCATTCATTAATCTTGTTGCACTTCTCTGTACTCGTTCCAACAGCTCTATATCCTTCTTAAAATGAGACCTCCAGACCTGTATAGAGTACTCAAGGTGTGGTCATTGTCAAGGGGATAATCAAGGGGATGACAAGGGGATAATCAAGGGGATGACAAGGAGATAATCACCTCCTTATCACTGCTAGAAAAATTCCTGTAGATCACTGCCAAAGACACCATGAGCTACTCTTGCAGACCGTCTGCACTGCTCAGTAAACTTCATATCTGCCTGCACAATTACCCCCAGGTCCTTTTCATTCTCTACCACTGTCAGTGTAGTACCACGGAATTGATATGTAACTCTGGGGTTACTGCTTCCCATATATAGTACTTTACATTTATCAAAGTTAAACTTCATTTGTCGCCTCTCAGCCCGTCTGCTCAACTTTTCTAGATCCTGTTACAGCAGAGTACTGTCATTAGTGTCCATGACAACTAACAACCCTGCCAACCTTCGTATCGTCTACAAACTTGGACATTAAGTCTGATACACCATCATCACTATCATTTATAAATACAGAAAACAATAATGGACCCAACACTGAACCCTGAGGAACTCCACTAATAACATTAGTTCACGATGAGCAGTGTCCATTGATTGCCACTCTCTGTTTTCTCCCCCTCAACCATCCCTTTATCCATAGCAGCAATTTGCCTCCAATGCCACACTGCTCCAATTTGTGCAGCAGTCTTCCGTGTGCAACAGTATCAAAAGCCTTTTTAAGATCCAAATATATATCAAAGTTATTCCCTGCATCCAGTTCCTTTGTGACCACATCATAGTATCCAATCAAATTGGTCAGACAAGACTTCCCCTTAACAAAACCATGCTGTGTTAAGGGTTTTCTTACTTCTTTTGCTGCCTCCTTTAATATAACTAGATAAATCCTATCCACCCCGAGTGCCTTTTTTATGTTTATCTTCAACAATTTCTCCTCCACTTTCCTCTCAGTTATTACAAAACCATCTAGCTCACTGCCAGAGTTTAATTCACCTCTGGCATTCCCCTCTCTGAATAACTCCTCATGTGTGGATGTAGATGCAAAATACTCATTTAGTTTGTTAGCCACTTGAGCAAGATCATCAACAGTTGAACCATCAATATCCAGTGGATCAATCTGATTCATCCCTTTCCTTCTAGAGTTTACATAGGTAAAGAATTCTTTGCTGTTTTTCTTTGCATCATTTGCTAAAGATTTCTCATAATCTGCCTTTGCCTGCCTAACCTCCTTTGTGACTTGGTTACAGACCAGCTTATATCTATCATGGGCTTCCAAGTCACCCATTAATTTATATGTATCCCATGCATTTTTCTTCTCTGCCACATGTCTCATTAGTTCATCTAACATCCATTTAGGCCTAAACCTTGAACAATATTTCTTAGTTGGTATGTAAAGCCTAGTAGCTTCCAAGATTAATTCTTTGAATGCCTCCCATTTTGAATTTGCTATTGGTAACATCATCAGTTGGTCCCACCGTATAGAATTTAAATATTGTCTCAGACCACCGTAGTCGCCTTTACGAAAGCAAAAACCCTTCCCTTTACCCCTGATGGTAGTTACCTCTTTGAGTAAATCCCACTTCAGCACACTGTGATCACTGCTGCCTATTGGTTCCTTTATCTGCAGATTCTTAATACATGAAGAATCATTGATAATCAGATCAAGGATGACTACTGATAATCAGATCATGTTCCCTAAGAGTAGTAAGTTATTCAGGGTCTATTCCTTAAAAGCTCAATGTCCACAAGTTATTCATGGTCTATTTCTTAAAAACTCATTGTCCACAAGTTATTCATGGTCTATTCCTTAAAAGCTCAATGTCCACAAGTTATTCATGGTCTATTCTTTAAAAGCTCAATGTCCACGTTATAAATTTTAAATGCTAGTTCTTTCCATAAGTGCTGTCATAGCAGAGGCAGACAGTTCACACCACCGAAATCATTTCTAATAACGCTCAAACAGTATTGCAGTAAAAACCATTGGAATTACAATTGCTATTAACCTGATTGAACTCCGACCTTCACTCTTCTTTTGAGAATTTTCAATTCGGTTTTATTCCAAAATGTTCCACTACTGCCAGTTTGCTCATAATTTTTCCATTATATTCGATTTTAATTAGGCCAAAGTATCAGAACAGCTCTCTGCTTCTGAATTCAGCAGAAGAAATTTTATAGCGTCAACCAAATCTTTCTTTTCTTTTTTTTTTTTTTTTTTTTTTTTCAAATTAAAGGACTGAGAAATTTTGTTGTCCTTGAAGGAATACGCAGTTTTCTATGCATTAATAATGTGAACATGGTTTAGTCAATTTCTATCTAGTCAAACTGTTTCGGGTTTACGGCCCCTTGTGTTTTCCATCTACTATTAATTATAGTATTCCATAATGATTTTCTCTTAAACATTAACTCTTCATTCTAGTTCTAATTCTCATCTAAACCGTATATAATTCTAGTTCACATCTACAAGTTTTAATTTTTGCCAATAATTATGACCTCGCGGTAGAAAAATGAATAACGTCGCTGTTCTCCCAACGAGGTGTGGTGGTAAAGGCCTACATTCGCCTTCCGTTGCTGATAAAGTTGAGAAATACAGTACTTCCCATTGGAGGCAGGAACTTTTTGTTATTTATTTTAAACAGTGGCCGAATTAGTCGATCTCGAACGGCAGCTGCATGGTTCTCTCCCCACGGGAGCTGGGATTTTCATCTCAGGAAACAGGCAAAAAGTAATAATTCTTATTATTATTCTAACGGCTACAAAACACAAATTACATCCGTATTGCATATTGTGCGGGCTGAAAAATCAGAAATACATCTCTCGGGTACCTCTACTTCCTCCGCTTGAGATCGACTAACAACAACCTCAATTAAATTCCTCCAATTGTCAACAGGAATTGAACCGAGGCTTCTCCAAACGAGTTAACAAGTGGCGAAACCACTGTACTGTCACAAAAAGCAAATTGACCATATAATACATATACATAACTCACAGACATGATATATTGCCGCCACATGTCCTTGGCTGCCTTGGAATAAATTCGAAACAATGCCTGCGACTAAAGATTTTTTAAGAAATCCATAGGTAACTGAGTTCCAGATTCTACAAAAAGGTCTTTCTATCATAAATTACTGGACTGATTTAAATGATATGCATCAAAATTTAAATAAATGTATGCTGTGCAATTTCCTTCCTCGCAAGTCATCCTTTCCCAATTTTTTTTCGACTAGTGTCACGTGAATTTCGCTGGATAACACGGATTGCTGTAAGGACTACTATTTGATTACTGTCAGTCCCTTGTTTGAGACAGACTGTTCATCGTATCAACACACTAATAAAAATACATAACACCCAAAGTTCTTAGAATCACCAGTCTCGTTAAATGTTTTTCCAACGTCTTTGTTCCACAATCGATGTTAATAATTCTCTATAAACCACCAATATCAGTTGAGTTACTCTACCAAAAATGTCTCTCTTGACAATTACAGAGAGGAATTCTTCTTTTACTATCTATGCTTTCTAAACGAAATTGATTACAGAGATCTAACTATATTTTTTATGCATGAAATTTAATCTATCATTATACAATTGCAGAGCTCTTCGTAATATAGAGTTATTCAACTAATATGCAATCCAATTAATTAAAACCTCTTTGTTTATTCATTCTCTCGACTAGTGTGTGTGCTTGATGCAACTTTAAGAATAAATAAATAAATTTTCTGTTTATACTCCGGGACGACCACACGGTCAGAGGAGTTCACAAGGTAGAGAAAATACAATAAACATTACCGTATTCAACAGTCACAGGCTTGAACCCGCGTCACTCAAGGCACGTGTAGTTATGCCCAGTGCCTGACCACTTGGCTAAGGCGGCCTTAATGTATTCTTCAGTGGCGAGAATGCTGGTCTGAAAAACTGCATTCGCGTCAATTTTACATTGAATAATACATAAAAAAAAATATATATATATATGTTGCACTGATAAATTTCCACTGCGCAAAAAATTTGCTTAATTTTTGAAACAAAACTGAGTTAAGCCCTAAAATGCTTTATACTCCCTTTGGAATCCTTAGCATGGTGCTCGTCTCCAAATTACAGTCCTCTAACGAGGTACTAGATTTCAGGCTGATCTCAGTTGAATCCCCATTTCTGAAATGATTAGAAGAACTGCAGCTTATTAAACAAATCTTTTTATTACCGATCAAGGCATGCACACTGTGATATGGGGGGCGGAAGAATCCACACTCGCGTGCCTATATTTTCTAATACAGAAAGAACTCCGATTCCTGGAATTACAGTTCACTTCATGGAGTATTAATTAACTTCCAAGAAGTCTTCAACTCCATATAAATTGCACCTCTTTTGGCTCTACTACAAGACCACTATAGAATCCAAGGGATATATATGTCTAAGTTTATTAACGAAAATGCTAATTAAAAGAAACAAACTTATACTTTCAAACAAACAACAAGACAGCTGCCGTAAGTTGATTAACTCTCCACCATGCTTTTCCAGAAATTTTCGTAGCATTATTAAATGAAGCGCCAGACTTTATGGCCTTATTCCAATGATCTTTGTCATGCAATATTCTGCTAATACTTGTACTTCCAACTCTGCGAGTTAGAATGCCATGAAGTATATTAGCAGAATACTACCTTGCAAGGATAATATTGCCTAACGCTACGAGTCATACAGGGCTTTTGTACTATCACATACAAAATCTAAATAAGTAATTTTTCCAGTAGCTGAGAACACCTCTATTCAGGCTTGATTACCATAAATTACCCAGATATCTAGTCGTCACCTACAGCGTTCCAACACCACCAAGATTTTAGGAGGCGACACTTGAATTAAAATTATCTTTGAAAGACCATAAACAGTAAGCACATTCAACAGCATTAAATGCTTCCTGGAACCTGAAAATCGACCTCTGTAAAATTCATAATAGCGAAACCATCATGAAAGATGCCAAACCATTTTTGAGCAGTTTTGTAAACACTCAACACCACATCACCAAGTAGACATTCAATGAATACTGAAAATCTGGGATTGAGAGTACTGGTAAATCCTCCTTATTCCGCGGACCAATCCGCATATGATCAACAAGTTCGCTCGGTCGAAGGTCGAAAGCAGGTCAAACAGACAGATATACAGTACTGTATCTGCCTTATATCTCACCCAAAATTAAATTCGACTGAAACTTCTCTCTTTCTCGAATATAATGGAAACTTTTCGATCACTTGCTCTACAATTCTAACCTTGCCCCTAGAGATCTTAGTTTGTTTGGTTCACTTAACAAAAGCTTGATAGCAAACATTTTTCTGACGATTCGGAAGTTAAAAATGGTGTACATTATTGATTACGACAGCAGCCGACTTTCGTTTAAATTTATAAAGCGATAAAAAAAGTGTATGAATAGTTTTTGGCAATTACGTTGAAAAATAAATACTATGCTTAGTTTCCTGATTATTTTTTTTTCTCTTTACTTTGTGACGCTTACTCTCTGATTTCTTCTTATTATCTAAGCATAATCTTTGTAAGTTTTCACTCCAAACTGATGACGCAATGTTGTTTCTAGCTGGTGTAATTTTGCGATTGTTTTGAATACAGCAATACTGTATTAATTGCTGTGATACTGGTTTTATGTGATTGTAAATACTATGATAGTGTTTGTATAATTGGTAGATTCTCTTGGATCTTTTTACTGGGAATTAAACTTGTAATTAAAATTTAAATTACCTTCTACTAACGAAGAATGTTGTTATTATTACAGTATTTACCTTCAGGACAATGAGGAGCCCTTTCGCCATCGAATATTCAATAACTGCAGTAGATCTGGGACTAGGAAGTACTGCTGCACCCTTCTTATTCTTCAGATCTATCTGCATGTCATCACTTTTTGTTTGCTCAGGTGAAGGAGCCGTTTTCAATCTACAAATAGCATAAATACGTCTATAAGATATTGCATCGCCTGAGTACGGCCGATTATAGTGCTGCGATTTATCGCCTGCTTCACCAATGGAAGAACTGCATCGATCTTGTTAGTGATTATGCTGAGTAGGGGAGGGTGCAGGTTATCGTGGCATATAGTTTCTATTGATTGCACGTGTCTGTAGCGTGTACTGATAATATACAGGAAACTTCTGAAATGACCTTCATATACTCCATTCGCAAATGATTTCGATTGTTCTTCAGTTCTTTACCAGAAATGAAGAACGATCGAACGATATCAGTGTGACTAAAAGAATGCCTTGATATTAGAAGCTTTCTTCTGTGCAATCCACACGACACATCTGTTCGTACAACACAGATGCCAATTCGTGCAACAAGGATAGGTAACGTGCGGTTACCTATCTGAAAACTGTCTGCATACAAACACTGTTACAGACAAAGTTAAAAAAATAGATAAGAAGCTTTAAGGCAGATCAACAGAAATTGATTCGAGTTCACTTTTACGCAGCTAGTTAAACTGCACACAAAATCAATCTTAGCGTTAAGAAACGTATCATTTCCCATACAACGTTACAAAATCCCGTTACAACGAACAGCTGGGTGCACTGCTCATTTCGCTGTACTGAAATTTCGTTCTAAAGAATGTCACTTAAAAATTATTTTTAAAAAAGAAATCATTTGTTCGAATAACTTCTGCTGCACTTTTCTGAAAATAGCAATTTTCGTTTTACTTTATTTAAATATGGACTTTAAAGTCAGTGTTAAATAAATAAATACGGTAAAATACGTACTACAAAATATAAGGATTAATAATAATTAATATTATAATTTTATTTCAATAAATTGTATTCTAATTTTATATTTAAAATTAATTTTTAATTTAATTTTATAATTTTAGTAATATATTAATACAATTATTGATAAACATATTTCTACAGTGATTATCGTTTTGAAGCATATTTTATTTATTAGAAATGCAGTACCACACATAATGTTAAGCATTTGCTGAATGCTTAACAGCATTCAGCAAATGCTATTAATGTTTCTGTATTCCATCCATAGAGATGTTTACAATATGAGCACACTCGTCACAGTGTTCCAGAGAATAGACCTCAGCCTGACTGATTCCTGCATTAATAATTAACTATTTTCAAAGAGTTTTTCTTTCTTTGCAAACAAAATACATTTTCTGCTTATGTGGATTGAAAATAATCGTACTGAATATTTTCGTCAGAACTGTTTCGTTCATACGAGACTTACAAAGCACTAATAATAAGGGAAGTCATCCGAGACCTGTGAATATTTTCACAACGGTATTCATTGTAACGAGATTTTACTGTACTTGTGTATATTGAGATAAAAAGATATAGGAGTTTGTGAAAAATGCTCGAACACACTGCATAAGCAATAGAGAAATATAGTCAGAAGTTTCACAAATGAGATAAGAACTTCACAAAAATAACTCAACTCTTAATTCTGTTTAATTAAATTCTATGCGGAAAGTTGAAACTAGGGAAATAAAGGAAAACTGGTTTGTGGGAATGGGTGAAAAACCTCTCCCTTCTCTTCTTACCTCTTAGCTTTCCTTTCTTTCCCTAGTTTCAACTTTCTACATTATCATTATCATTATTAGCCATATGGCGCAAGGAAGCCTGAGGCTTTTGCTGCACCAAGCAAAAAATAAAAAAAAAAAATTTGAGTTACCCTGAGAGAGAGAGAGAGAGAGAAAGAGAGAGAGAGGGAAATCACCAAGAAAGAGAAGAATTATGATACCCAGCTCAGGACCCTGGGTGTGCCAAGCCCATACTCATGTGATGTGAGCCAGAATTAAGAGGTTTTTGTACAGAAGTTTGATCTCATTTTTAACTGTTATTAATCGTGATTTTAATTCTCCAAGTTGGAGTTTTCCTAAATTAATTACTCTATAAATTAAAAATTCAACAACCGGAAGATATTTAACTTGAGATCTTTTTTAGGCGAATTAGCTTATATGCATAATGCGCCCACGCTCTCAACGTTCGTCCGCATGTAATAACTCGATTCCTGATGGATGACGGACATTCATAAAATTTTATATTTGGCTATTTTAGATATCATTGTCGTGCAGTCTCGTACTGTCCAGTTCCAAATTTCATTAAAATTATATCAATAGAAATCCAGCAATTATTATTTCTTTGTCCGCCATCCGCATGTAATAACTCGATTCCCAGTAAATGGACCGTCATGAAATTTTATATTTAGTATTAGTATTAGTAACGGCCGCATGGTGCAAGAAGGCCTATGGCTTATGCTGCACCAGCCACAAAAAAAAAAAAAAAGATAAAAAAAAAATAAATAATAATAATTAATAAAAAAAAATTAAAAAAAGAGATATTATATGCGCTTCCCTTACCCGAAAGTACTATCTAAAATAAAACTTCCTGCAGTCCAATCTAAACATTTTCCCCCCCCCGTAACTTGAATTTATGTCCCCTAGTTCTAACATCATTTATAATCTTGAAAATTTCGTCCTCATTCATTTTACTGATGCCTCTCACAGCCTTAAACACCTCAATCAAATCTCCTCTAAGGTGTCTAGTTTCCAAACTCTGCAACCCACATATTCGAAGTCTTTCTTCATAAGGACGCCCTTTTGCCGATCTCAACAAGCGAGTCCCGTCTTTGCACCCTTTCAAGAAGCTCGATGTCTTTCTTTAGGTGCGGTTTCCATACTTGAACACAGTATTCCAAGTGTGGTCTAACATAAGCCTTATATAATGGGATTATCACGTCCCTATCTCTACTTGCAAAAGTTCGATAGATCATCGATAGGACACCATGGGCCTTCCTTGCAACCTGTTTACAATGCTCAGAGAATTTCATGTCTGACCGTATCGTAACACCCAAGTCCCTTTCCTCCAGTACTGAGTTTTGTTGAACTCCACCAAGTGAATAAGTTTTTTTGGGATTACTGTTTCCCAGGTGTAATACCTTACACTTTGTTGGATTAAAGCATAGCTGCCATTTTTCTGACCATTCCTAAAGTCTATCTAGGTCTTTCTGAAGAAGCTCAGCTTGACAGTGATCATTAACTACTCTACCAATTTTAACATCATCAGCAAATTTAGACATCACGCCCTCTATCCCTTCATCAATGTCGTTTATGAAAATTAAAAACAACAGTAGTCCTAATACTGATCCTTGGGGAATCCCACTTCTTGCATCAACCCAATCTGAGGAATAGCCATTTATCACAACCCTCTGCCTCCTGCCCTGAAGCCATCCTTCTATCCATCTAAGGATTTTCCCAGTGATTCCAACCTGTTCCAGCTTATAAAGCAACCGCTCATGTGGGACTGAGTCAAAAGCTTTGCTGAAATCTAAATAAACAGTACTGGAGGAAAGGGACTTGGGTGTTACGATACGGTCAGACATGAAATTCTCTGAGCATTGTAAACAGGTTGCAAGGAAGGCCCATGGTGTCCTATCGATGATCTATCGAACTTTTGCAAGTAGAGATAGGGACGTGATAATCCCATTATATAAGGCCTATGTTAGACCACACTTGGAATACTGTGTTCAAGTATGGAGACCGCACCTAAAGAAAGACATCGAGCTTCTTGAAAGGGTGCAAAGAAGGGTAACTCGCCTGGTGAGATCGGCAAAAGGGCGTCCTTATGAAGAAAGACTTCGAATATGTGGGTTGCAGAGTTTGGAAACTAGACACCTTAGAGGAGATTTGATTGAGGTGTTTAAGGCTCTGAGAGGCATCAGTAAAATGAATGAGGACAAAATTTTCAAGATTATAAATGATGCTAGAACTAGGGGACATAAATTCAAGTTACGCGGGGAAATGTTTAGATTGGACTGCAGGGGGTTTTATTTTGGCCAGCGAGTTATAAATTACTGGAATGGGTTGCCTTCATGGGTGGTGGGGGCCGACAGTTTGGGGAAATTCAAAGGTCATCTGGATAGTACTTTCGGGTAAGGGAAGCGCATAGGATGATAGGATTAATTTCCTTTTTATTTAATTTTTAATTTCATTTTATTATTTTTATTTATTTATTAATTATTATTATTTATTTATTTATTTAATTTTTGTTTTTATCATTGTTTTGTTCGGATTTTTTTTTTTTTTTTTTTTGGCTGGTGCAGCATAAGCCATAGGCTTTCTTGCACCATACGGCCGTTACTAATACTAATACTAATACTAAACAATGTCGAAATTATTCCCTAAATCCAGCTCGTGAGTGACCCTTTCGAAATAGCGAACCAGATTTGTTAAACATGATTTTCCCTTTACAAAACCATGCTGAGTATCCTTGAGAATTTCAATTCGATCCAAATGATCCTGAATTCCACCCTTGATCATTGCCTCCATGATTTTCCCTACTACTGAAGTCAGACTGACCGGTCGATAATTTTCAACTTCACTTTTAGAGCCACCCTTATGTATGGGAGATACATTTGCACTTTTCCAATCCAAGGAAATCTCCCCAGAGTCTAGTGATGCTCGCATAATTAGCCTCAATGGTTCAATGCACTCGCTTGCCGCCTCCCTTAAAATTATAGGGTATATTCCATCAACTCCAGGAGCCTTACTGGTCTGTAGGCTCGAAAGTTTTTTCATTAAATAATGTTGCGAAATTTTAATATCATTAATTACATATTTTTTAACTTCGCTCCCACAATTTCCCATTGCCACAAAAGGCTTTTCATTTGTATTAGCTTTCATTGTATTTAGCTCCTTTGGAACGATTTATTAAATCATTATTTTAATAAATTAAGCCTTAACTAACACATTCATTAACCATATGTTTAATACCATGAAGCACTGGATAATACGTTTTTTGCAATGCTCTGTTTTGAGAAATGAATGAGAATATAGCGAATGCGGAGAAACGAAATACTCACGGTTCGTACATAAAAATCATTGCTTTTTGTTCTTTTTTTTTTGTATAAATCATGAATTATTTACTATTTGCTAACATGCCTGAAATGCAACACACTACGTACATTAACTAATTTGTTTAAATTTATTAGCAGTGAAAAATGTTTTTTTATATATATAAAACGGGGCGTTCACTAAACAAAATTTAGGAGTGGAAGATTTGTACATGAATAACTCGGTTGAATTCACCAGCAGTACTAATGAATGATTCGAACCGACATAAAAAAGCAGTGACCCGTCCCACACCAAGAACCTGCAACGAACAACTGCCCATATTTCCTCTCTAGCAGAAAATAATTCCCTAAAAAGCATTTACCAAACCATACAGAAGTTTTAAATTGTATGACCAAAAATTATACACATAATTCTATTAATATCAAAATAACAGTGATCTACGGGTAACTATATATCATTTCAGCCAAGCACTGAGGTATGTAAATAGCTAACCGAATAGCTATCATTTCAGCCAAGCACTGAGGTATGTAACTAGTCTCATGTGTCAAAATAAGGACATAGTCACTATTTCGACATTTTTATCAATACTTTCTTTATCAAGAAAATTGTCTATATTTTATTAAATTCTTAACGATGTGATTTTCTTTAATTTTCAGACTTTAATTTTAATCAGTTCCTTACATAAACTTCCAAAAACGAAAGGTTTCAAAGGTTTGGACAAATTTTTAAAAGGAATTGACAAATATATATATATTTTTTTTTGGCTGAGTGCTATATAAGTTTTGCTTCCTTGCATCATGTTATCAATATTAACACTAAATATAAGTTATAGTTCGTTAAAAATAATTCATATAAAATATATTTCATTGCTTTGAAACTAGCAATCTTCACAATAGTTATTGTGATCGGTAAAAATATTCTATTCGTGTATTCATCGGTAATGGTGGATCAAATAATGAAAAATACCAACACCCATAAATAACTTTCACCTGTCACATTTATTTATTCCAATAAAATACGTTATTTTCAAAAACATATTTAATTTTACGTCACGCTGACATCATTGAACAATAGTGAAAAAAGTTCTACGAAACCTTTCAAAAATTTCAAACTGAAATTATTACATAAGTAATGTTTGTTGATATATATATTTACATATACAGGGTGTTTCAGTTAAACGTTTCAGAACTTCTAAGAGGGGTAGGGTACATCCTGACAACTCGAAATCATATAGCAATGTGGGGTCGGAAATGCTTTCCTGAAGCGGTGTTGTACACAGAAGCACCATAAAGAAAAGAGACCGTAAGTGAGAAATCGTTTTAATAATACATGAAAAGAAGCAAAAGGTACATGGATTAAAGTAAGTGTTCGAAGTTTCTTCCACGGGCTACAATGCACGCCTCACATCTCCGACGCATGGACATCCGAACATTCTGGAATACTCCAGGCGAATTTCGAATTTCTTCGGCAGCTACTGCGATTCTTGCAACCAGCTCCTCAGCATTGTCAACAGGGATGTCATAAACTAGCGATTTCATATGACCCCAGAAATAAAAATCAAGACATGATAGGTCGGGTGACCGAGCAGGCCAACGCACGGGACCACCACGTCCGATCCACTGTTGACTAAATGTGACATCCAGGTAGTTACGAACATCTCCGCTATAATGGGCAGGGGCTCCATCGTGTTGGAACCACATTGTCTGTTGCGTCGATGCAGAAATCTGTTCATCTCTCAAAAGTTGTGGCAATACTTGCTGCAGAAAGATCAAGTAGGTAGGTCCGGTTAGGCGACACGGTAACAGGTAAGGTCCGATGAGATGATCTCCCATAATACCGGCCCATACATTGACCGAAAATCGACTGTGCTGCACGACGTCGTATTGCATGCGGGTTCTCGACCGCCCAGATATGGTCGTTATGCGTGTTGAAAATTCCTTCCCTTGTGAAGGATGCCTCATCGGAAAACAACACTTCAGCAGGAAAAAGGGGATTTGTAGCACATTTTCCAAGGTACCACTGTGCGAAAGCAATACGAGGTGCATAATCCTCCGGTTGCTGTGTCTGGACACGCTGCACGTGAAACGGATGCATGTCTTGTTCTCGGAGAATCCTCCAGACGCTGCAATGGGAAACCCCGACTGCGTTTGCTAGACTTCGTGTACTCGTTCTTGGATTCCCCTGTACATGCTGCAGCACATTCTGTTAGACGGCTGGAGTCCGTGCTGTTCTTACCCTGTCCCTGTCAGCTCTTTCAAATGAACCTCTCTCAGCTAACCTCTGGTGCAGTCTTGCAAAGAAATTATGATTGGGAATACGCCTCGTCGGATATCGTTCCGCGTACAAACGCTGTGCGGCTGGCCCACTACAATTTGCAGCCCCGTACGCCAAATGCATATCGGCTAACTCTGCGTTCGTGTAATCATCCATCCTACTAACTTGGCGTTCTTGTTCAAGAAATTTGAAATTCGCCTGGAGTATTCCAGAATGTTCGGATGTCCATGCGTCGGAGATGTGAGGCGTGCATTGTAGCCCGTGGAAGAAACTTCGAACACTTACTTTAATCCATGTACCTTTTGCTTCTTTTCATGTATTATTAAAACGATTTCTCACTTACGGTCTCTTTTCTTTATGGTGCTTCTGTGTACAACACCGCTTCAGGAAAGCATTTCCGACCCCACATTGCTATATGATTTCGAGTTGTCAGGATGTACCCTACCCCTCTTAGAAGTTCTGAAACGTTTAACTGAAACACCCTGTATATTGTAATGAGGCATAAGCTTCAGCGAAGCTTATACCTTAAAGATGTATTTTTTTGTTGTAGAAGATTATAAAGTTGAGAAGTTTTCAACGGAATGTCTTTAGGTGACTCAACGGAATGTCTTTAGATGACTGTTGTAATTTCTGAGTCAGCCGATCTACGAAAGGTGTCACATCTGGAATCTGATTGCAGTTTGGAATATTCAACTATTAAACAGGGGTACCCATAAATCCTGCTGTTGGTATCTCTTAAACCTTGATTTTATATTCCACTGGCCATCAGGATGCTTTTCAACTTTCATATATTCAACAAACAATAATAGATGTATAGATCCTAAAACTCCAAACCAATCAGCCTGATACGTCCAAGGCCTCTTGTCTTTCATTTCATTACACTGGAAACCTTTCGTTGCTAAAGTTGAGACAAAAGCTGTCCCAGCAGGAAACAATTGCACGGCCAAAATCAACCAATCGCAAACAATTCGTTCGGTTTTTGAAATGATTCACGAAGTCCTTTTCTGGCAAACCAAGAAGCAAAAAATTATCGGGTTTGATATCACCATGAATGATATAACAAGAATGCATCTGAGAAACTATCTGAAGCATTTCTAGAGCAAAATATATAACCAATAATTCTGGTATTAATTTCTGCGATTCAAGATACAGATTTAAAATATCTACAAGAGTTCCATACGGGCAGTATTCGCTCATTAGAATACTACAACCAGAGTAGATTGCAGCAGCGTCAATTTTCATTACGCTATTTTTCACGTCTACACCTTTCTTTAGTGCCAGTCTGTCTTGTAATTCGGAACAAGCAAAAAATTCCCATTCAGCGTATTTAATAACTTTAAGAACTACAATTTCCTTATTGTCCATGGTAGCAAGGTAAATTTTTGCGAACCCACCATTCGTAAGATGATATACAGTATAACATAATAGTTATGTCCGCCAAAACTAATGTTTTCTCTTACTTTAACATTCACTTTTTTTTTCAGTTTGATAAAAAATTTTCTTAAATTCAATGGGACTGGAAATTCTGACAATAGCTTACGTGTAATCTTAATATCAAAAGGATCAATATAAAAAGATACTAAGCGTGATATCCTATTTGTAGATGACGGAAATAGTCGATTTATAAAACTTTCTTGCTGTGCTAGAGCGGGTTCAGACGGAGGAAAGTTTCTGATGTCTGAGGTGTGTGTAATAGAATCGTGTGTGGTGGGCGAAAACCTCTGAACTTTAGGGAATTTATTGAGATCCAGTTCAGCCCTACCAGGCGAGAGATTCGTGTGGGAACATACCGGATTGCTATTTGATGGGGATTTACCCATATATTCATACTTCCGTTTCATTATTATACTATTTGAGGCGGCTCCAAATTGACAATACAGGCAGGAAAATCGGTACGATTTCAAAGAGATGATGCAATTCCAGGATAACTGCAACGTCCAGAAAAAAAACTGATAATGTGAAAAGGAAGTGAATATATTCGTATTTCAACTGTTAATAAATTATTTTACTTTACTGGGTTTACTTCTGAAGAAAACTGCATTTAGTTTGAAATTTCTATATTCTGCAGAGTTAAGAAAAAGATATTTTCCAAAAACGTTGGACACGAGATGTTCGTAAACTGTATCGCGCACGTAAAATTGCTTGTATCCTATTATCGGTTTGTGTTTTTATGAAAAGAAAAACCCGAGTTTCCCAAAGAACAAACCCCGAGACAGATTTCTCCGCAAGTAGCACAGTGGTTATAATCGCCATCCTCCTTACACAGCGTGGAAAGGGCCCGGGCGCGAATCCCGTAAATGACGCGAGGACATTTTATGGGTTTTTTTCACTCTGTCTGGGTGTTCTTTTTTTTTTTTTTTTTGTCCCTAGACACTAACGGGGTTAGCATGTCTTTCACTAATATGAAAGAATTTCTTAATTTCGACCAGCGACAAGATTCTAACCCAAACCTTTCTCCGCACAGCGAGAAAGCGTCAACGCTCTCTCAGAATGAGCTACCGTAATGACCCAGATATTGAAAATAGTTGTACACTGCATATCAAAAAAATAAATATATAAATAAAACGTTTGGAGGGATTGTTTCTTGCAAAGGGTTAAAGAACAGAATGTAAAATTCTTGTCTGTAATCTTCGCATAAAAAATAAAATACGATATTCCACCTTTCAGGGCCTTCCTATCTGAAGTATTTGGAGCTGTCTTGACCTTGGGCTAAGCTCAACTTTTATCATTACCGAAACCTCTTGCAAAATAAAATGAAAAGACTTCTGACTGCATACATATAACTGATAGCATTGCAGATATACATCAGAGCTTTTTTAAACAACACGATTTGCAAAAGCCTGCAAATTTTGTTCTTTTCATACGCATAAAAGCGAAAAGAAAGTTTAGTGATTATGAACGTCACCTTTGAGCGCTCTTCTCTATATCTTAATGTTACGTTACTCCCAACCCTCTGATGCGCAAATTACAAATTTACAAAAATAAGGCAGGAGTTCCAATATGACACGGACAAATAAATGACAAGAACTTAGATTCAGAGTCCAGTAAATAGAAAGTGGTAGAAAACAGCGATGTGCTAATTTTATCATGTTGTGTTTGTAATTGAGTGTATTCTTCCGCAGGTTTGCTGGACAAAAAAAAAAAAAAAAACGAGTTTTCGAAGGAAAGAGCATCCAGCTTTTGTCTGAGACAGACTAAATAAGCCACCTTCGAGAAAAAAAGAAAAAGTTCATAAAAATTTCCTCGGCACATTGACCGGATTCGAACTCAAGCGTTTTCCACGCGTGCGGAAGGCAGGCGATGATAACAACCCTGCTACACACGATGGCAACAGACTTAGAAACGCTGCTTACAAAGGAGAGCCTGATAAATATCTCAGCTTTGGGTAAAGAGCATATGCTTGGAACCAAAGATTTTTGAGAAGCGTGGAATGAACTAGCGAACAAACTTATGATGAAGCGAACATGTGCACCGCTTGTTCAGATCAACATGACGTACACAATACGACAAAATGCTTGCAAATCTCTTAATTGAAACTCCGCTGACTCTACTGAGAGTCAGAGTATAAACACAAATTTTATTTTAGTTATTTAAAACTTGCTAAAGCTTTAAAGATTTTTTTGACTGGCTAGGAAGAAACGTTTACAGAAAAACTACGACGATGTTATCTACCTGATAAATTATCTAATACTCTTAAAATAATAATTAATAATTATAAATTATTATTAAGTATTATAATACTTAAAAACTTCTAAGATGATAAAAATGTTAATATCCAATATTTACAACACACTAAACTCTTTAAAATACGACCCCATTCGGAACTGAGAGTTGCCAAATTTTGAAGAGGCAGTTAAGCAGTTTGGAGAAACACATTCCGACGAATATTAATAAAAGAGTAGTACCGGTGGTTAAAAATATAAATACCAGTTAAATGGGTTAAATGTAAATAAATTACAATATACCAAGTCAGAATAAATGTTGTCATATGAGTGCAATGTCAATTTTAAACGCATACCGTACAATATCAGAGGGTTGTCGATGAATTTTAGGCGACTTAGACCATATTGCGCCGTTGTTTATTATGTCTGTACAATGTGTGTTCACTGGTTAATTTGGATGTTGTGTGGACTGAAACACACGGAAAAACTCAAGGGAGAAACCCTACTACCACAGATCGGCTACCTCAGCTCCAATTGAAGAGGCCCTCGGAAATTCTTGTAGTCTATATACCAGGAGTGGTCTACTTAATTTGTGATGCGATCTACGTTTTTCCTTCAAAATGTGCCGCGATCTACCATCTCAAAAATTACAATTTGCGCACAAGGTGCACAAATTAATTGTAATTTTGTGCATCGACTCGTTGGCCACCCCTGCTATATAAGACTCGAAACGAGATCTCTCTAAACGAGTGACAAGTGGCGAAACCACTATGCTATCACAGAGGATAGTCATCATCAGCCATTTTCAATCCACTGCAGGATGAAGGCCTCTCCAGACTTACCAGTTCCTTCTGTTTTGTGCAATGGCCATCCCCTTACTACCCACGAATTCGTGAATTTCATCTGTCCATCTCCGTCGTTGTCTTCCAGATCTTCTTCTAGCCTGTCTTGGGTACCATTCTGTTATTTTCTTAGACCATCTGTCATCGTGTCTTCGAGCTATGTGTCCTGCCCAAGACCATTTTAGTTCTTTAGTTTTGATAAGAATGTCCTTTACTTGAGTTTTCTGCCTAATCCATGTGTTTCTCTTCTTATCTAACAGTCTGATTTCTAATATAGTTCTCAGCTTCTCTTCCATTCTTTTGGTGAGCGCCCAAGTTTCACTTCCATAAGTCATGGTGTGGAGTATACATTGGTTCATTATTTTACGTTTCAGACAAATTGGGACATTGCTCCTCAGTAAGTGACTAAATTTCCTGAATGCTATCCATCCAAAATTTATTCTTCTCTTGACTTCCAGACATTTATCATTATTACAGTTAATGACTTGTCACAGATAAATATATGAATCCACCTTTTCAATAACTGCTCTTCAATGATTATATCCCTTTGTGGCATACTTGTTCATCACTTTTTTTGTTTTAGCCATATTCAACTTTAGTCCAAAATCCTTACTAACTGTGCATAACTGATTAAGATTTTCCTCTAATTCTTTGGGATCATGGCTTATGATCACAATGTCAACTGCAAATCGGTAAATGGTTTAGGTACTCTCCATTCACATTGACTCCTTTCTGCGACCAGTCTAATCTTCTGAAAGCTTCCTTAAGGGCAGCAGTAAATAACTTCGGAGATATTGTGTCTCGTTGTCGAACTCCTTTCTCAATTTTAAATTTGCTACTGACTTTGTCTAGTCTAGGAAAGGAGGTAGCGTTCTCATATATTTTCTTAAAAATCGTAATATATGGGGTATCCATGCCTTGTCTTTCCAGTGCCCGAAACATTGCCTTATGCTGTATGGAGTCAAATGCCTTTTCATAATCCACAAATGCCAGGCATAATAGTGTTTTATATTCATTTGCTTACTCCATTAGCTGTGATATTACGTGAAGGTGATCAATAGTTGAGAATCCTGTCCTAAAGCCAGCTTGCTCTTTCAGTTGATTCTCATCAAGTATTCTTTCTAATCTGTTAGTAATGACCCTTTTGAACAACTTGTAGATGTGGGATAATAAGCTAATTGGTCTATAATTTCCAATTTCTGATTTATCTCCTTTCTTATGCAGCAAAACTATGATTGCATTATTCCACTGCTTAGGCGTTACACCTTTTCTAATACATTTTGTGAAGAGCTTTGCCAGTTTTTGTGTTATGTCTCTTCCTCTCAATTTTAACAACTCTACAGCAATTTCATCTTTCCCCGGGGCTTTCTGATTCTTCATTTTCTTCAAAGCATGTTCTAACTCATCAGGAAGATATCAGGTATGTCGTATGTGTTACTAATTTGTGATCCACCTCCCCCACTGCTGACATCATTCCCTTGCTCCTTGTAAAATTCTTTAGAGTAGTCTTCTGCTATTTGAATGATTCCTCCTCTGCTTTTATAAGTACACCATCGCTATTTTTCAGTTTCAGTATCATTTGTCTGCTTGTATTACTGTTCATGGCGGCTGATTTAAATCCTTTGTTTTTCCTTAATGCTTGTTTTACTTTTCTTGTGTTAAACCTTCTTATGTCCTCTCTGAGCCTCTTTCTAATGGCTTTGCATAACTCAGTATACTCAATTTTATCCTTGTCAGTGTTTATCTTGCTCTTCATTTGTCGTCTTCGGTTCATCATGACAAATGCTTCTTGACGAATTTTTTCTTCTTTGGATTTGTTTTTACCTATAGGTTTCTTGGGCTTTATCAATTTCAGAAAGTTGTAGTATTCCTGGTCGATATCTTGGTACTGAACAGTCTGCAGAAGCTCAAACTTGTTCTTAAGTTCCAGTACATACTGCTTTTCTCCTCTTCTGTTATCTCAAAGACCTTCGTATTATTTACTAGAGTCAATTTTTTTCTTTCTTTTCTTACACCTAAATCAAGTGTACATCTTACCATTCTGTGATCACTTCCAATATTTACCTTGTTCAAGACGGTAAAATCGTTCACGATATATTTTCTGTTAGTGAGGTGAAGTCGATTTCATTAGTTGTTAATCCATTTGGGCTATTCCATGACCACTTTCTGTTCATCCCTTTTCTTGAAAAAAGTGTTCATTACTGACATTCCTTGAGATTCTGCAAATTGCACAAGACTTTCGCCTCTTTCATTTCTTTCACCAATTCCAAAACTTTCTGTAGTTCTACGGAGGATAGTATCAGAGAGAGAAAATACTTTCGCATCGGAGGATAAAAAGAAATTACTATACTTCTTAAGTAATAAT
Organism: Mastigoproctus giganteus; assembly: GCF_048544385.1. Taxonomy (NCBI): domain Eukaryota; kingdom Metazoa; phylum Arthropoda; class Arachnida; order Uropygi; family Thelyphonidae; genus Mastigoproctus; species Mastigoproctus giganteus. Next base: position 203,969,323 of record NC_143575.1, read on the forward strand.
AATTATAACGAGGTATGTGCAATATTTATCAATTTACAGGGGATTTTGATTTTAATAATTACCTGATTTGATTTTAATAAAGTGGAGAAATTCAGTCTATTTCTTGCGCATAACAACAAAGACCGCTAAGTTTCATTTTTGCACCCATTGGATCGCTTGAAAGGTTCTACTGATAAAGAACAACGTCCCCATTCTAGCGAAGTTCGTCTCGATAGACTGGAGGTACCTTCCATGATGCTAATCCTCAATCGTTCATCTACTCCGCTCGGTTTCTTACGGGGCAGCAATTCGCCATCCTTCCTACGTGGAGCCCAGCTAAACTAACTCCAGAAGTTGTTCCCAGACGACATGCTCAACTCCTCCAACCAACTCCCTCCGGGTTGATTGTAAACCGATAGGTATGGAGAAGGCCTACCGGACAATGACTCTCCATCAAGGTCACCTTCTCATGCTCATCCAGCATGATATGAATTCGGACACCCACCTTAGACCAAAGACCAGGAACATGTGGTATGCTACAACTCCGCACGAGTTGAAAAACCTGCCCTGTAGAGCGTGGCCGATGCACACTTGTATGTTTTAAATAACCTCACAATTTTTCATTCTGTTCATTAAGTGTTGGAAATTTCAGTTATTGTAGGGTGTTTATGAGGAGCATCGGGTGCGACTTAGACCATACTGCGCTATAAAACATATATTATATATAAATTGCGTTTGTCCTGTGATCGATTTGCCTGTTTTCTGGACGTAAAACCCGAGTTTCAAGGAAAAAAAGCATGCAATCCTCGAATTAGACCGACTAACTCAGACAAGATGGGAAAAAAGTCCATGAATAATTCTCACGTCATTGATGGGATTCAAACTCGGGTCTTTTCCGCCCGGTATGGGGATGACGGCGCTAATATATGCATTGTGCTACCGCGAGGATATGATTTCAGTAACTACTACAATCATAATCATCACTAAATGTTATATTTTCTATACATTAAAATAATTTTCCTCCTAGTGATATTTATTCAGCCAATGGGAGAAGAGGGATGCGGGTTACGTGGTTATACGTAACAAATACTAAATTACGTAACAGAAGCTTGTTTTACTGTGGTAAAACAAGATTCTGTTTAAGCGTGGTCACGCGCTATGCTTATCTAACATGACCACGCGGTCCATTCTTAATTTCCATATGTAGCTTATTTATATATTCATAGCAGAGGAAAAGATACACAATGTTGAAAGCTTCTGTAAGTATTATTTTACTTTATCAAAAGAAGCGAGCGCAGGGAGCAGGGGACCAAGCCCGCTACTTAACAGTATTATAAAATACCTCTTCCTGTTACAGAAGGCTTGCCGTCGTCGGGAAGAAGCGTACACTTCTATTTGATGTAAATAAAAATAACTTGTTATGCAACTGATGAGCTGTATGACCAGTTATAATGGCGGGAAAAAAAACCTTGGTTCTGTGGTATTAAATCTATTATTTCTCCACTTCAGTAAGTTTCTGCTTGTTGAAGAGATTAACCGTAGATTTAATGAAGCACACATTTTTCCAGATGCATTCACACATTTCTATCTCTCTTCGCTCTCAGCTGTTCTAAAGTGATATCAAACTGATTACCAGCTCCCACTGATTACTAGCTGTTTCAAATTACATAGCTGTAATTTGCAAGAGCAGTTCGTGCAAAGTTACGACGTTTACTGAGTCAGCAATACCACTGGAAGTGAGAAATAGCTTCCTTTCTTTTGCATGGATTCTTAAAAAGAAGACATCGTAGATAAGAGTGCCAGATTGTTTTTTGTATTTCTTGATTGTAAAATGGTGATTTATTTATTTTTGCTTTTTAATTTTATTTATTTATTGTATATCTGTATCTTCCTCGCTGTTCCAACCTAGGGTTTGGTCAGGTGAATCAAATCCTTCCATCTTTTTCTATCTTCCCAAATCGTATCTTCTGTCATTAGCTCCCACTCTGTTCCTTTCAAATCCACATCTTCCCAAATCTTATCTTCTATCATTCTCTCCCACTCTGTTCCTTTCATTTCCACATCTTCCCCAATCTGATCTCTTCATCTTTTCCGGGGTCTTCCTCTTGGCCTCTTCTTGTTCAGTTTCATCTCCAACTTTCTTCTTGGTATTCTGTTCGAGTTCATTCTCTTCATGTGTCCAAACCATCTCAAACGTGATGCAGTCATCTTTTCCCTCAAACTTTCTATTCCCAAGTTCATCCTAATGTCAATATTTCTAATTTTGTCTCTTCTACTTTTAGCTAGAATAGTCCTTAACACCTTCATTTCTATTGCTTGGATTCTGCTGGTATCCTTTTCATTCATCCTCCACGTCTCAGCAGCATAGATCAAAATAAGGACAAAGTATGCCCTATTTATCAGCTTTTTACACTTCACTGGAACTTCCCTAGCCCATAACATGCTGTTAACTTAACAGAAGAAACTCTGACTAGCTGCGATTCTCCTTGTTATTTTCATATCTAGGCTACCATCCTTTGTTAATATACTCCCTTAAAATTGTTCACCATTTCCAAAATTTCATTCCCTAATTTTATCCCTTTTACACTCACTTCTCCCACTCTGTCCATCATCATCTCTTTGCTTTTTTGGCTATTTATCTTTAGACCACATACTCACTGACTGACTTATTTTTTGTATAATGTATTGTTTTTTTTATAATGTACCTTCTTTTTTTGAATAATGTACCTTCTTTTTTTGAATAATGTACCAGGTTTTAAAGAATTCTGGGTTGTAAAGGACTATATTTTACAGTTTCCTGTATTTCACGAACTTCCAGTAAAAGTTAATATTCTGAAAATTATATTTAAAAATTAATTTTAAATAAAATTAATTTCCCTAATTTTATCCCTTTTACACTCACTTCTCCCACTCTGTCCATCATCATCTCTTTGCTTTTTTGGCTATTTATCTTTAGACCACATACTCACTGACTGACTTATTTTTTGTATAATGTATTTTTTTTTATAATGTACCTTCTTTTTTTGAATAATGTGCCAGGTTTTAAAGAATTCTGGGTTGTAAAGGGCTATATTTTACAGTTTCCTGTATTTCACGAACTTCCAGTAAAAGTTAATATTCTGAAAATTATATTTAAAAATTAACATGAAACTGAATTATATAGGAACTATATCAATTACACAGTCACACTGTGCCACAGTCATGGGACACCCTATAGCTTATTTATGAGCAAAATATGTATTTATTAAAAGAAATTATTAAATATCTTGTAGGAAATTAATAAATTTCCTATAAGATAATGATAATGTTTATAATGTTTATTTCTTAAGCACGCACAGACATTTACCCCAATGATGTCCAGCTACCATTCCCTTCTGAAATTTTGTTGGCTCTTTCGGAGAATGATCACCGTTCGGCGTGCATTTGAAATGAATTCAGCTAATTGATGATCACCGTTACATGCCAAAATGTTTGCATATTTCGCAGTCATATAGAATTTCCTGCAATTAGAGGGATGTCCAATTACTTTTGGTAGGATAGCGTATATACCATAGAGTTGGTAAATTAGGGTAAATAATTGTATATACCATTATTTACGCAGTGAATTACACAGTCAAATCTTCCAACCAACTCCCTCCGCGTTAATTGTAAACCGAAAGGTATGGAGAAGGCCTACGGGACAATGACTCTCCATCAAGGACACCTTCTCAATTTCATCCAGCATGATATGAATTCGTACACCCACCTTAGATCAAAGACCAGGAACAAGTGGTGTGCTACAACTCCACGCGAATTAAAAAACCTGCCCTGTAGGGCGTGGCTGGCAGTGAATATCACAGACGTCTCTAGTAGTTCCCACCCTGCGATCCGCGTCGAAAAATAACATACCGCCTGGAACTTCTGCAACTTTTCGTCGTATGGCATCTTTCAACGATGACAGAGTGTATACCCAAGAGTTCAGTTCGCCCCATAATCAAAAATTGACTGGTGTCAATTATACGGGTTTAGGGAAGACATTCATGTGGGTAGTCTGAGCGAAAGGTTCACATGAGAGATAGTTTTACTTGGGCGGTGCACCATTGTGCATGAATAGTTAGAGTGTCGACTGGGTTCCTTTTCGCAGTCATATAGAATGTGACGGCATGGCACAAAAGATACGTGTAAATTCTACCTGATACATGTAACCGTGTAAATTTTCCCACCAGTTGTATAACCGTTCTTAAAAAAAATTTACCCAATGACAAAAAATTCCGTAAAACCAATCACACCGTTACCTTTCATGCCTGCAAAGCAGATTTTATGCAGGCATGAGGATTATCTGTTCAGCTTCATTCGTCCAAAACACTTGGAACAACAAATGCCGATTCTGCTCAATGTTCACAAAGACCCATCTAGCGAATGTCTCTCGGTTCGGTAAATTTTTGTAGTACCAATTGCTTCGCATGCTGGATTTTATAAGGATACGAGTGCAACGTATTTCTTTGGTGCTCTCCACTAACATACTTCGAACGCTTGATTGACTTTAAATTGCAGGAGCACTTGGCTGTTCTACCCGTCGACGAAGTAGCCAATTCAACGATGCGCTTTGCTACAGTAACCACAACTACAATAGATGATTTATTTATTTCGTATCATGTGATCAATACACGAAGGAACCAGTTTTTTCTTGCTTCCTTCGTGTATCGTGGCCGGGATATCCAACCAACCGATTGGTTCGGCACCATCGTGATATCCAGCCCGAGGCGAGAATCGAACCCGCGACCTTTGGGTTGCCAGGCTAGCCCGGTCGGCGTAGATGTTGATGATCTCCCACTACGTGGACGAGTTGTGACGCATCCTATTTCCTCAAACCTCTTAACTATTCAAGATAATCTAGACGGTGGCAGCGTTCAGGTTCCGCCTCTCATATGTATTCCCAAACAAAATTTCCGTAAAACAACTGTCACAGATTCACAGTTCTTGTACTATAGCTTAATCAGCAGAGCTTGGGTGGGAAAACATAATATAATGATGAATGGAAAAGAAATGACACATATGCTTTTTTACACATTTATACACATCTTGACGTACCTCCATTTCGTATACATTTAAAACTAAGAAATTCTCTTAAGCTCTAGAATATTATCGTTAAAATCCGCATTCCTCTGAGACTTATGGTTCTGCACCGTTGATTTTTAATATTTTGCAAGAATTTTGGAACATTTATTTATTATCAATATTTAAAAAAAAAAAAAAAAAAACGTTTTCTCCGTTTTATGGGATTTTTTTCGGCCCGTGACCTATAAAAAAAAATTAATTGCAGCCATTATCAATCCACTGCAGGATGGAAGCCTCCTCAACAATTCATGCTGAGGGAAATGGATCATAACTGCCACGCTGGTCCAGTGCGGGTTGGCAGATGGATCGTATTCAGCAGTCGGGGGCTTGAACCCCGGTCTACTCAAAGAGCGTGTGCTACTGCACTCCCGCTCCTGACCACTCGTGTCTTATACTGGTATCAAATGCACAGAGTGATGCTCCTGAACACATGTAGGATAGTCAGGAACTTTCTGACTATCCTACATGTCTACTCAAAGAGCGTGTGCTACTGCACTCCCGCTCCTGACCACTCGGCTACGGAAAAACCACTCGTGTCTTATACTGGTATCAAATGCACAGAGTGATGCTCCTGAACACATGTAGGATAGTCAGGAACTTTCTGACTATCCTACAGGTGTTCAGGATTGCGACTTCCTAGGTTTCCTTGTAGCTGTTCTCTGGCAGGCCTGCTAAGTTCTTGTATAGGGTCTTTGACACCATTCCAGTGGTTGACACGGTGATCGGGATGGTCGTTACTTGTTCCATATGCCACATCTCTTTGACCTCTTGTCTTAGGTCGGTGTACTTCCTGACCTTTTCCTCGTAGGTTTTCTGGTAGTTTCCAGTGTTCAGAACCACTCTGTCGATCAGACAATTAGCCTATCTTTCTTGTGGACGAGGGTTATGTTCGGTCTGTTGTGCGGAATCATCTTGTCTGTTATTATGGCGCGGTCGCAGCACAGCTTGTGGGTTGGGTTCTCAAGTGTAAAGTGGTTCGTACTTGTAATATAGTATATTTTTTTGGATCAAATGGTGTTTTTGGGCTAACTTCTAATGTATCATTCTGGCAACCTGATCGTTTCTCTGAGTGTACTCCGTCTGAGTAATCACTCTACAACCTCTGAAGTGCTGGATTGTCTATAGGGCCAAGTGGAATTGTCGACATTTATTATTAATTATAATAAAACTTTTTCTCCTTTATGGGGTTTGTCCCGCCCAGTGACGGGTACTGGGACCAAGTGCATAGAGTGGTTGGTTGTGTCCGGTTACTATTATTATTGTTATTATTACAGTTGGTCAAGGAACTCTCTTACTTTCCTACAGGAGTTCAGGCTAGTGGCGTCATGGAGTTCCATACAAGTGTTTTCCGTGAAGCCTATTGCTGCTAGATTCTAATGGAGGCTCTTTGGCACCATGCCGGTGGTTCACATGGTGATCGGGATGGTCATCACTTTTTCCATATGTCACATATCTTTGCCTTAATAATAATAATAATAATAATTATTATTATTATTATTATTATTATTGCTCTTTTATATTTCTCCCTGATTGGAGGTTCCACCTCGTGACGGGTATTGCTACCAAGTACACAGGGTGGTTGTTGTTATGTCTGGTGTCACTTACTGTTAGTCGAGGAACTCTGGCTATCCTACAGGTGTTCAGGATTGCGAATTTCTGGAATTCCTTGTAGGTGTTCGCTGGAAGGCCTATTGCTGCTAGGCTGTTATGTAGGCTCGTGAACACCATACCGATGGTTGACACGATGATCGGGATGGGCGTTATTTGTTGTATATGCCACATCTTTGATCTCCTGTCTTAGGTTCGTGTACTTCGTGATTTTTCCTCATAGGTTTTCTGCAGGTTGCCAGTGTTGGGTACCGCTATGCCAATCATATAGGTAGCCTTCTCCTTCTTGTTCACAAGGGTTATGTCCGGTCTGTTGTGCAGGATTGTCTTATCCGTTATTATGGCGCGGTCCCATTACAGCTTGTGGGTTGGGATTTCTAGTACTGCCTGCGGTTCGTACTTATAGTACGGTACACTTTCTTTGATCAACTGGTATTTCCTTGCTAGCTTCTGATGTATAATCCTGGCTACCTGGTCGTGTCTACGAGTGTACTCAGTCTGAGTGATCACCTTGCATCCCGCGGCGATTTGTTGGATCGGTTCTGAGGCCAGGTGGTATCGTCGACATGTGTTATCGGACACTCCGGGCTCCTTGGCGATGTATTTTCTATAGTTCCTGGTGTTTATTACCTGGTCTTGGATGGTGAGCATAAATCCTTCGATCTCGGGGAACAGCGTCCCACTGTGAGCCATGCATTAGAAGCAATTTTATCTATGTGATCTTGATGGTGGTCATTGTAGTGTCTGCATGGAGTGCCTTCTTTGCCCATCTTTCTGCCTTCGTTTGTGCCTTCTGGATGTGGGCGAACTCCTCGCTTAGGTTGAGTGGGGGTATACCATACCGTTCGTTTATCTTCCTTATGGCCTGGTGGAGTGCTGCTGTGTGTTTCTGGAAGTAATCCTTCAGGTTATCAATCGCTGTTTCCTGTTGCTCGATGAGGTCTATCAGGCCCCTTCCTCCTTTCCGAGCCATTGTCAGTCTCTCCACGGCTGACTTCGGGTTGTGTTGGCGGCCCTTAGTCATCATTGTCCTTGTCTTTCTCAAGATATACTCCAAGCTCGGTGTTAGTCCAATCTACGACTCTGAAGGAGTATGTTAGCACTGGGACGACATAGGTGTTAATGGGCTTAACTGTTTCCTCCGTTCAGCTTTGCTTTCAGCAGGCTTCTGAGCCTCTGATGGTATTTTTCGGTCGGCAGGCATTAATTTTCTTGTGCTGTAACTGCTGAGCCTGCATCATCCCCAGGTAGGCCTCTCCCTCTGTCATGGCTTCGATCTCTTTACCAGTCTGCAGCTGGTAGTTTCGGTTGACTAAACTTCCCTGGTGCCATCCGTGGGTCTTGAATTTGTCTAGACCAAATTCCATCCTAATATCATTGCGGAATTCTTCAGTGATCCGGAGTAGTTGCTGGAGTTGCTTCTCGGTTGCCGCGTAGAGTTTTGATATCATCCACGTATATCTGGTGGGTGAGGGTATACAGGTTCTTCCTTCCTTCTTTGAAGTTATATCCGTTATAATTATTATTGTTGTTGCTCTTATATTATTTTTCCCTGATTGGGAGTTTCCACTCCGTGACGGGTACTGCTACCAAGTACACAGGGTAGTTGTAATGTCTGTAATTACTGTTGGTCGAGGAACTCTCTTGACTAACCTACAGGTGTTCAGGATTGCGACTTTCTGGAGTTCCTTGTAGATATTCTCTGGGAGACGTATTGCTGCTAGGCTGCTATGTAGAATCTTTGGCACCATACCGTTGGTTGACACAATGATCGGGATGGTCGTTACTTCTTGCATATGCCACATCTCCTTGACCTCATGTTTCAGGTTCGTGTACTTCCTAATTTTTTCCTCATGGGTTTTCTGGACATTGCTAGTGTTGGGCACCGCTATGTCAATCAGGTAGGTAGCCTTTTCCATCTTGTCCGCAAGGATTATGTTCGGTCTGTTGTGCGGGATGGTCTTATTCGTTATTATGGCGCGGTCCCAGTACAGCTTGTGGGTTCGGGTCTCTAGTCCTTCCCGGGGTTCGTACTTGTAGTATGGTACACTTTCTTTGATTAACTGGTATTTCCTCGCTAGCTTCTTATGTATTATCCTCGCTACCTGGCCGTGTCTATGAGTGTACCCGGTCTGGGTGATCACCTTGCACCCCGCGGTGATGTGTTGGATCGTTTCTCAGGCCAGGTGGCATCGTCCACATGTGTCATCTGACATTCCGGGCTCCTTTACGATGTATTTAATAATAATAATAATAATAATAATAATAAGTACTGCTACCAAGTACACAGGGTGTACTTGGTAGCAGTACTTATTATTATTATTATTATTGCTCTTATATTATTTCTCCCTGATTGGGGTTTCCACCTCGTGACGAATATTGCTACCAAGCACACAGGGTGGTTGTTGTTATGTCTGGTGTTAATGGTCGTCGAAAAACTCTGACTATTCTACAGGCGTTCAGGATTTGCGACTTTCTGGAGTTCCTTGTAGGTGTTCGCTGCGAGACCTATTGCAGCTAGGCTGTTATCTAGGGTCTTTGGCACCATACCTGTGGTTGACACGATGATCAGGATGGTCGTTACTTGTTATTATTATTATTATTTCTCTATACATTAAAAAAAGTTTTCATTCTAGTGATATTTATTCGAGCCAATGGGAGAAGAGGGCGGGGCAATTACATCACTACTAATGCGCAAGTAAATAATTACATTGTTTTCTTCCATTGAAAGATAACTGCCTCTTATAGTAGTAGTAGTAGTAGTAGAAGTAGTGGCATGTGATGCAAGAAAGCAAGTGTATGAGCTTATGCGGCATCAGACAAAAAAAAAAAAAAAAAAAAAATCACACCATTCCCTCCAAATGCCTGTCCAGTTCCTCCTTAAATTTATTTAACCTATCAACTTCCAAAACGACAGATGGAAGTTTGTTCCAACAATTAACCACCCGCTGGCTAAAGGCAAATTTCCGCACATCTATTCTACACCTTTCTTTTCTTAATTTTAATTTATACCCCCCTTAGGTTCGTAATCTGAACAAGTGGAAGGATCCCATCCCATCAGAATTCAGCGTGATGAACCCATTCAAGGCTTTATACCCTCAATCAGATCTCTGTGCAGGTGCCTAGTCTCCGGCCACTGCAATTTGCAGAACTTAAGCCTCTCTTGGTAAGAGGATCCCTTCATTCGCTTCACCAATCTTGTTGCCCTTCTCTGTACACGCTCAAGTAAATCTACATCCTTCCTAAAATGAGGCCTCCAGACCTGTACGCAGTACTCAAGGCGTAGCCTGCCATTGCCTTATACAGAGGGATAATCACCTCCTTTTCCCTGCTAGCAAAATTCCTATATATTATTGACAAAACCCCATGACCTGCCCTGGCAGCCTGTCTGCATTGCTCAGAGAACTTCATATCTGACTGCACAATTACTCCCAGGTCTTTTTCATTTTCTACCACCTTAAGTGTAGTACCACACAGTTGGTACGTTTCTCTGGGGTTACTTCTACCCATATGCAGTACTTTGCATTTGTCAAGGTTAAACTTCAGTTGCCACTTCTTAGCCCATCTGCCCAAATTATCTAGATCCTGTTGCAGTAGCACACTGCCATTACTGTCATTAACAACCCTGCCAACCTTTGTATCATCTGCAAACTTCGACACTAAGCCTGATACACCTTCATCAATATCATTCATAAATAAACAAAACAACAGAGGACCTAACACCGAACCCTGTTGGACTCCAATAATAACATTAGTCCACGAAGAGCAGCACCCATTAATTACTTACCACCCTCTGTCTTCTCCCACTCAACCATCCTTTTATCCATTGTAGCAACTTACCCTTAATTCTGCTCCAATTTGTACAATAGTCTTCCATGCGCAACAGTGTCAAAAGCTTTCCTGAAATCCAAATATATGATATCAAAATTATTTTTTGCATCCAGTTCCATTGTAACCCCATCATAATATCCTATCAAATTTGTCAGACAAGACTTTCCCTTAACAAACCCATGCTGTGTCTGAATTATTGCTGCAGTCTTGTCTAGATGATCCTGCAATGCATCTTTAACCAGTGATTCCATTATTTTACCCGGATCAGAAGTTAAACTAACTGGTCAGTAATTGCTCGTGTCACCCTCCGATTCCCCTTTGTGAATTGCGGATACATTTGCACATCTCCAGTCCGTGGGGCACTCCCCTGAGTCCAAGGATGCTCTCATAATTATGGCTAAGGGTTTGCTTAGTTGCTTTGCCGCCTCCTTTAATATAACTGGATAGATCCCATCAACCCCAGGTGCCTTTCTTATGTTTAACTTCAAGAATTTCTCCTCTACTTTGCTCTCAGCTATTACAAAATCATTAAGCACCCTGCTACAATTTGATAACCTTCTGCCATCTTCAAACCTTAATAACTCCTCATGTGTGAATGTAGATGCAAAATACTCATTTGCTACAATTTGATAACCTTCTGCCATCTTCAAACCTTAATAACTCCTCATGTGTGAATGTAGATGCAAAATACTCATTCAGTTTATTTGCTATCTGAGCAGGATCATCAACAGTCGAACCATCGACATCAAGTGGACCAATCAGATTCATCCCCTTCCATTTAACGTTTATATAAGTAAAGAAATCCTTGCTGTTTTTCTTAGCATATTTTGCCAAAGATTTCTCGTAATCTGCCTTCGCCTGCCTAACCTCCTTTGACCTGATTACAGACTAGCTTATATCTGCCATAGGCTTCTGAGTCGCTTGATAATTTATATGCATCCCATGCATTTTATTTCTCGGTCACGAGTCTCATTAGTTCATTTGATAACCATTTAGGCCTAAACCTTGAACAATATTTCTTAATAGGCATGAAACGTTTAGTAGCTTCCACGATTAATTCCTTGAATTCTTCCCACTTAGATTTTGCTGTTGGTAACATCGTCAGTTAATCCCTCTGTTTAGAATTTAAAAACCGTCTGAGACCACTGTACTCACCTTTACCCCTGATGGTAATTATATCTTTAAGTAAATCCCACATCAGTACACTGTGATCACTGCCACTTAGTGGTTCCTTTATCTGCAAATTCTTATCTGCAAATTCAAATGATCACTGCCGATAACCAGATCAAGAGGATAACACACTCCTACTCTTATTTTTGCTTTCGCAGTGCTTATGTCACACCAAACTGACTCAACAGTGCACTGTTCATCTACATCAACTGGATGCACTTCTTTTGATTTTATGTTTTTCTTAATTAACAGCATAACACCTCCTCCCTTTCTATCCTGTCTATCCTTTCTATACACATTGTACTCCCCAAATTCCAGTTCTGTATTCCTTATATCTGTGTGACACCACGTCTCTGCTATCCCAACAATATCCGCCTTTGATGTCTTGACCAACACTTCAAATTCATCAAATTTATTTACTATACTTCTAGCATTGGTATACATGAAGTATACATGCACCTATCCTTATTATTAGTTACCCTAACACATCCCATATACCCACCTGTTTCACGATGACTGCCATCAGTCCCTGAAACCCCCAGCACCCCCTCGCTCAAGGTCGCTACTTATTCTAATAGAAGATGTGCAAGAATCACCTTCACCTCTGCCTGCGGCTACTTTTAGCCTTTTAGTCTGTGAATCCCCCCCCAAGCTAGCAGTTTTCCGACCCACCTAACACTTCCTCGATAGCATCATCAAATATTCTTGCACCCTTTCTATTTAAGTGTATCCCATCCCTGTAGAAGCAGTCTCTCCTGTTAACAAGCACAGACCACGCTGAAAAACGTTCACCAACTTCGTGCATGTGCTTCACTGGGTAATACATGACCACGCATGGCATGGTTTGATGTTCCATTGTAATGTCAGCTAAAGAAAGGACCCGATATAGTCTTTATATTTGTAAATAGTTTAGTATTTTATAAATATTTTAAATATTTGTATAGTTTGTAAATATTTTAGTTAAATATTTTAGTCCTGCTCCTTCGGATGCAACAATATTCCTCATGCATTATGGAACCTGAAGCGAAACGCGTTTTCCGTGGTGGGTGTGGGATAGCCAATGGGAGAAGAGCGTGCGAGTCACGTGGTACAAGTGGGCGGGACAATGCAACACTACAAATGCACAGGTAAATAATTACATCGCTCATTTCCTGATTTGATATCGATATGCTAGCTTTCCTGAGAACTTGTAGAACAGTTTCAACCTCATCTTTGCAAGCCATCGCAGGCTTAATACTCTGGATCTGTATCTTACGTACAAAGGCTTTGTTTACCATATTCATAAAGGATATTCTCTAACTTTTTCCGATTTGACCTATGATCCCACTGCCGATCCAAAGAATGAAAAAGTGAAACGTTGGACTGAGCTTCATAAAAGATAGCAAGTGAGATGCCATTCCTCCACCAAAGGAGCAGTAACCAGATGTTTCATACCTGCTATTAAATTCACTACCTCAAAAAGTAATCAGTTTTGGTTCTACACAAGCCTTCTTACATCACACATTTCTAACTGGTCACGGTTCTTTGAACGCTCGTCTTCTTCAATTCAATCTAGCAACGTCAGATACCTGTTTCTGCGGCGCCTCCGAAGACTGGAATCATGTCTTATTCTTCTGCCCAGTTTACCAAGATTTATGACAAACATTATCTAGTACAGTGCATAATTTCTCTCCTGGGAAGGAAAGATAACTTATTGCAAATCAAAATGCCTGCTCAGCTCAACAGGAATTTGCTACACAGCTTTTCAACAGACGACGCAGATTACTGAGCTGACTTCTATACTCAACAAAGTTTATTTTTTTACGGGAACTGCTGGAATCCATTGCTATTACACTTTCTCCAGTGGATGCGGAATATTCTTTGTGGTATTCACCACAGTACGTGATTATAGGAGACTGCTGCACGCATAGGACTTGCGCTTATTCCTATGGGTGCTGGAAGTATTACATTCAGTTTAGTATGTGTATGGTTGGGCTCGTCTCCTCGTGGCGTGGACGGGTACTAGGATGCAGCTTTCCTGGTGATCACTGCTTCTTGGTATCAAAGCGGCTAGAAACAGCTAAACAACACACACTACGCAAACATAACACTACATCCATTTCTGGCCATTGAACAGCCTTGTATATCATCACAGAGAACCTTGGCGGAAATGAACTAACGTTTAGGGACCGCCTTGCGTAAGACACAACGCATGTCCACATCGATCATAGTGGCATAGTGTTTGGGTAAGGCGCCACCTGTGGTTTCCCACATCTGCACCATCAGTACTCTTGTGATGATTACAGAATCTCTGTAAAAGCCATAAAAGAGTTGTGTGTTGCATGTGTAGTTTAGTGTTGGGTTCTGTTGTTTGTGCTGGCTCCTTGGCTGCAGGGTCCCTAGTGGGACTCCACGTTACCAGCCACCACCACTGAGAGGTGAGCCAGGCTGTCCACAGTACTTTGGCTGCTCTCCATCAAGGGTCGCATGAGTTTCCTGACGGAGAACAAAAGAAAAAAAAAAAGCATGAATGAGGGAAATAACTGAAGGATGGGAATAAAAAGGGGGAGGAAGAACATCAGTGCGTTTCGACAGGTGTGTTTTTTACATAGAAAAGATTTGACGTACTCCATCATAGCTCTACATTTTACGTAGAAAAGCGAGCCGGGGGCGAAGCCCCCTAGTTATTATTATTGTATTGTATTGTATATTTATTATTATTATATAACATATAAAATAAAACCTCAATAAAACTACATGTTAAAAGAGAGAAATATACTACAAAATAAAATGTATAAGGCAAATTTAAAACAAAATATATTAAATGGAAGCAACAGTATAAAGACTGAAAAGATAGGTATAAAGACTAAAAACAGATATCACACAACAAATTTGTTTAATTATACAGAAGGGCAGATCGAATATCAGGATACAAAATACATATAACTGAATAATAAAGCTAACTATATCTAAAACTACTGATCGAGGAGTTCTGATCCAGAAAGGGGTCAAGATCCAAGAGATTTATTGATTAAATTCAGTTTACCTTTCATATTTTAAAAAGCATATATACGAGATGTGGCAATAAAATTCACAGGGTGATGCAATAAAAATAACACAAAGTGATGGAGTCTAAAACGTTTTATTTTTATTCAAAGTTGTCACTATCTGATTGAATACATTTATTAGGCTGTTTAAAAGTTTCTGAAAAGAATCAGCAGAGGCGTCCAAAGAGATGACGTTCATTTCGCGGTTAGTTTTTTTTTTTTTTTTTTTTCCCTTTTTATGGCCTCAACATCCTGAAATATCTTTCCTCTGGAGACAGTTTTCACCTTGGAATAGAGGAAAAGTCTGCTGGTGCTAGACCGGGAGAGTAGGATTGTTGAGCTGTACAATGCCACGTTTCGTCAGAAATGTCTTCACAACAAGTTCTCGAAATTACGGCCTCACCCGGGAAATGTGAATCAACAGTCTTTGAGCATGTGTACGGAAGCCCAGCATTAATTTTTTTTCCCTTCAGGTAAAAATTCCTTGTGAATCACACCCTGTTTATCTAAAAACATGATCAGCATCGTCTTGATCTTGGACTTCTGTAAACGAAACTTTACGATCCATGATAATGATTTTGAGGTCCACTGCATGCTCTGACGCGTCATCTCTGGGTCGTACTGAAACACCTAAGACTCATCTCCAGTGAAAATACAGTAGAGGAAATTAGGATTATCTTGATAAGTGGATGAAGTCTTCGCATGATGATACTCTTCGTTGCTTCTGCTCATCCGTGCGACTGCGGCATAGATTTTGCACAGACCATCCCTTTCTGTAAATCTTCATGCAGAATTTGAAAAATCGTCTACTGATTCATATAGATCTCATCAGGCATCATTTTGAAGGTTAAACAACGATCTCTTGCCACAGTTTCCCAAACTTTTGTAACTCTGTCCTAATTTCAAGAGGTTGACGGACGCCCACTTTTTGGTTGATTGCGAACATCCTCACATCCATCTTTGAACTAATTACACCATTCAATCACATTGGTAAAGCTTAACGTTTCATGATACAGTTTTTAACATTTCTTACGTTTACGTTTCAGATTTTCCCAGCTTAAAACAAAA
Source organism: Mastigoproctus giganteus (assembly GCF_048544385.1). NCBI lineage: Eukaryota > Metazoa > Arthropoda > Arachnida > Uropygi > Thelyphonidae > Mastigoproctus > Mastigoproctus giganteus. The sequence continues at coordinate 203,985,102 of NC_143575.1, forward strand.
TTTGATATTCGTTCGTTGTTGAATTGCAAAATCGTGACACCGGAAGTTAACGCTACTAATGTAAGTAGTTGTTACTTGAAACGTGTCAGCCTACTGAACAATCTCTGTACCACCTGTTTCTTTTTGAGGAAGTTTGAACCACACATACCACTACCGTTTATTTTAAAACCCATCGAACGTAACCGAAACATAACTCGGGAACTTTATTGCCACACCTCATATTTATTTCTAGTATGTCTGAAGGTTATGTGTAAAAAAAGGAACTACGTTAATAACAGGCCTCGTGATCCTGTTGCTATTTTGGTTTTAACTCCAAAGCACTGCAGGTCATGAGGTGTCAGCGTATCGTTCCTGGTTTCTACGTTCGGTTTGCCTGTTCTGCTGGATTAAAAACCGGTGTTTAGGAGCGGAGAACCATGCCGTCCTTATCCGATATAGACTAACTCGGTCATGGTGTGCAAAAATTTCATATAATTTCCTCCTGCCGTGATAGGATTCGAAGTCAGATTTTTTCCGCATAGTTGAAGGACAATGATGGCAAGCACTGTCCTATCGCAAGAAAACTCGTAACCTGATTACATAAGACTTACGGAAAACATGCTGACCAGAAATAACTTCTTACAGAATATTTGCAATTTCTACAAGAAACTGCAAATTATCTACTAGTTAATATGGTCTTTTTAATATCGAATCTAACTGTGCAGAAAATTTAAATTTTCTGTACAACTTTTAACCTGTCTATAAATCAGACAACAAAGGTTTTGATTGAATGACAAAGCAGCGGTGGTGTGGTCCAACCAAAGGATAATAAATGTTATTTACAAAGTCTTGTATAGCCTACCAGAATAATGACAAATAAAAGTGTTACATTCAATCCAAAACTTGATAAGCTGTACGGATAATGTTGAGCACTGAGCGATTAAAGTACAAACGGTTATTGGGTTTCAAAGGCGATCTACCTTTTTAGCCATATTTAGCCGCTTTATTGACCAATTTTTACATCAAATTATTTTCTATAAGTAGCTTATAGACCTCGTCAGGATCCTTAGTTTATTCTGAATTGAGAAATCGAGATTTGGAAGTTAATTAATACTTAAGTGTCCGTAGATTAACAGTTCGTAACTTGCCGCCATTGTTATACGACACAACGTTATATCCCGAACTAGATAGCGTAAGCTTGGTATAGTATAGTATATAATATAATATTGTCAATTAATCAGTAAATTCTATTAATCTTGTTAAACTTCGTTTTCAATTAAATTGTACTTTTAAGTAAATACATATAACGACTTAGATTAAAAACGTAACATAATTAATTAATACATAACTTGATACTGAAGTGATATAAACGGAACTCGTATATAATACTCGATATTGAAAAATATATATAGCGTTATAACTGTGTTGCGATACAAATTTACGATTATAATTTTGTACTGAAATTGAAATTTTATTGAAATTAAATCAAAATCATGACTCAGACCAGAGCAGCAAAGCAAAAGGCTTAAGCTAATGGAGTGCTGTGGCTCAGGGGAGAACTGAGGTGGGGGAGACAGTTGCTCTCTGAATCACAGCCGTTTAAAATGAATTGCTTGCATGATGTTTGTGGAGCAATCGCGTACGGGACATGATATTGCCATGGGGGATGTCTCTGTGTGTGCGCGATGTAAGGAGTGTAAAGAAATCAGGCGACAACTCAGCGATATTATGGGCCTATATGAGAGCTTGAAGGACAGGGTGGATGCCCTCGAAGGATCTAAATTGAGGGGCCCATCAAGCTCTCAGCTGCCCACATCAACGCCAGAGCTTGCACTTGGTCATCACGCAACACAGCGGCAACCCCCAATGCAGAATGCGCTGGCCCCACAGGAACTAGTAGTTGTTCGTGACTCTATTGTCAGGGGAACGGAGAACATGCTTTGTAAAAGGGATAGGTGGAACAAAACCAGGGTAGGTCTGCCAGGAGCAAAGGTTGATGACGTTGTAGAGCGGATATCATCTTTTAAGGGCACAAAAGGTGATATAGTTGTACACATTGGCACTAATGATATTATGAGTAGAAGACCGGCAGAATTACTTAACAAGTACAGGTCACTGTTGAAAAAAAACCGTGAATTAGGGTTGAATTTGAAAGTGTCTGCAATTCTGCCCAGACACGATAGGAGGGAGTCTATGATGACAGCCTTGTCGATCAATTCGGCCCTGGAAAGATTGTGCAAGGCTCAAAGGGTAAAATTTTTTCAGCCTGGTCTGTACTTGTTAACAGGAGAGACTGCTTCTACAGGGATGGGATACACTTAAATAGAAAGGGTGCAAGAATGTTTGCTGATGCTATCGAGGCAGTGTTAGGGGGGTCGGAAAACTGCTAGCTTGGGGGGGGGGGTACAAGGATTAATAGATTAACAGTAGCCACTGGCAGAGGTGAAAGTGATTCTTGCACTGCTTCTATTGGAATCAGCAGCAGCCTGGAAAACAAGATGCAGGATATTTCAGAGACTGCTGGGAATCATTGCGGAACAAGTAAACACATGGTTTGTGTTAGGGTAGCTAAGAATAGGAACAGGTGCATGTATACTTGCGTGTACACCAATGCTAGAAGTTTGGTAAATAAATTTCATGAATTTGAGGTATTTCTCAAAACATCAAAGGCAGATATTGTTGGGATATCAGAGACGTGGTGTCACACAGATATAAGGAATGCAGAACTGAAATTTGGGGAGTAAAATGTGTACAGAAAGGATAGACAGTATAGGACGGGAGGAGGGGTTATGATATTAGTTAAGAAACACATAAAATCCAAGGAAGTGAAACCAGTCGACATTGCTGGACAGTGCAGTGTCGAGTCAGTTTGGTGTGACATAAGCATTGGGAGATCAAAATTAAGAGAAGGAGTGTGCTATAGGGCTAATGACACTGATGAGTATAATAGGAAACTGTACAGGGAAATAGTGGACCAGTAAATCAGAGTCTTATAATGGGGGATTTTAATTTCCCAGATAATGACTGGAATTTGTGGATTGGTCACTCACAGATTAGCAAGGCTTTTGCGGCTTTATTGGATGATTGTTTTCTACATCAGCATGTTCGGGAGGCCACTAGAGGGAGTAATACTCTTGATGTGATTATCAGTAGCGATTCTTCATGCATTAAGAATCTGCAGATAAAGGAACCACTAGGAGGCAGTGGTCATAGTGTGCTGAAGTGGGATTTACTCAAAGAAGTAACTACCATCAGGGGTAAAGGGAAGGGTTTTGCTTTCGTAAAGGCTACTACGATGGTCTGAGACAATATTTAAATTCTATACAGTGGGACCAACTGATGAAGTTACCAAAGCAAATTCAAAATGGGAAGCATTCAAGGAACTTATCTTGGAAGCTACTAGGCTTTACATACCAACTAAGAAATACTGTTCAAGATTTAGGCCTAAATGGATGTCAGATGAACTAATGAGACATATGGCAGAGAAGAAAAATGTATGGGAAACAAATAAATTAACATGTGACACAGAAGCCTATGATAGATATAAGCTGGTCTGTAACCAAGTTACAAAGGAGGTTAGGCAGGCGAAGGCAGATTACGAGAAATCTTTGGCAAAGGATTCAAAGAAAAACAGCAAAGAGTTCTTTACTTATATAAACTCTAGAAGGAAGGGGATGAAACAGATTGGTCCACAGAGACATGCTATCGATGGTTCAACTGTTGAGGATCCTGCTCACGTCGCTAACAAAATAAATGAATATTCCGCATCGACATTCACACATGAGGAGTTATTCGGCGAGGCGAATGCCAGAGGTGTATTCAACTCTGACAGTAAGCTAGATAATCTTGTAATAACTGAGAGTAAAGCGGAGGAGAAATTGTTGAAGATAAACACAAAAAAGGCACCTGGGGTGGATGGGATCTATCCAGTTATATTAAAGGAGGCAGCAAAGGAAATAAGCAAACCTTTAGCCATAATTATGAGAGCTTCCTTGGACTCAGGGGAGGTACCCATATACTGGAGATGTGCAATGCAAATGTGACCCAATTCACAAAGGAGGATCAAAGGCTGACACAAGTAATTATAGACCTGTGAGTTTAACTTATGTTCCAGGAAAATTAATGGAGGCACTGATCAAAGAAGCACTGCAGGATCATCTAGACAAGACTTCAGTTATAGCTCGGACACAGCATGGTTTTGTTAAGGGAAAGTCTTGCCTGACCAATTTGATTGGATACTATAATGCAGTTACAAAAGAACTGGATGCAGGGAATAACTTTGATAATATATATTTGGATCTTAGAAAGGCTTTTGATACTGTTGCACATGGAAGACTGCTGCACAAATTGTAGCAGTGTGGCATTGGAGGCAAATTGCTGCTATGGATAAAGGAGTGGTTAAGGGGAAGAAGACAGAGGGTGGTAATCAATGGACACTGCTCATCGTGGACTAATGTTATTAGTGGAGTCCCTCAGGGTTCAGTGTTGGGTCCATTATTGTTTTCTGTATTTATAAATGATATTGATGATGGTATATCAAGCTTAATGTCCAAGTTTGCAGACGATACAAAGGTTGGTAGGTTTGTTAAGGACACTACTGACGCTATGCTGCTACAACAGGATCTGGAACGGTTCAGTAGATTGGCTGAGAGGTGGCAAACGAAGTTTAAAATTGACAAATGTAAAGCACTACATATGGGAAACAGCAACCGCAGAGCAACGTATCAACCCTGTGGTACTATATTGACAGTGGTATAGAATGAAAAGGACCTGGGGGTAATTGTGCAGGCAGACATGAAGTTCTCTGAGCAGTGCAGACGGGCTGCAAGAGTACCTCATGGTGTCTTGTCAATGATATACAGGAATTTTTCTAGCAGGGATAAGGAGGTGATTATTCCCTTGTATAAGGCAATGGTCAGGCCACACCTTGAGTACTGTATACAGGTCTGGAGGAATCATTTCAAGAACGATGTAGAACTGCTGGAACGAGTACAGAGAAGGGCAACAAGATTAGTGAATGGAACAAAGGGTTGCTCTTACGAAGAAAGGCTTAAGTTTTGAAAATTACACTGTCTGGAGACTAGGCACCGGTGAGGTGATCTCATAGAGGTGTATAAAGCCTTGAATGGTTTGAGCTTGCTCAATGCCGATGGGATTCTTCATTTTGCTCAGAATAATCACCTGAGAGGGCATAAATTCAAATTGAGGAAAGATAGGTGTAAGATAGATGTGCGGAAATTTTCCTTTAGCCAGCGGGTAGTCGGTTGGTGGAACAGACTTCCATCCCTTGTGGAAGTTGATAGCCTAAATAAATTTAAGGCTCAGCTGGACAGGTATCTTGAACGAACGGAGGGGTGAAATGGTAGTGTTTTTTTTTTTTTTTTTTTTTTTGGCTGATGCTGCATAAGCTTGCTTTCTTGCATCATGTAATGCTAATGCTAATACTTTGTAAGCGTGGCGACTCGCTGCTCGTGTAGTCAAACAAGCAAGAACTACACTGCTCGAAAAAAATTAACAGAACAAAATGTTTTCCATGAATATTTTATTGTGAACGGTGTTGCCGAAGACGAATACTTAATATAATAGGCTCCTGGCATGCAAATTCCGAGTATCCAATAGAAATCGATCTACCACCTTACAGAGCCGCACATTATTCACGCTTATAACAACACGGGTTGCAACTGCATAACTTCATTCCCGTTTTTTGGCTTCCTCAGTGGGATAGACACATCTCCAGTACTCAAGCGGTAGCACGTTGGCTTAATGTGTCATGCAGTGTCATCTCGTCACTATGGAAGTAGCTTCAGGAGACAGGAACCATTACAAGAAGAGCTGACCAAATTCGCCCGAGGGCTACTTCAATCAGAACAGACAGTTATCTGGCACTAACAGCAAGACGCAACCCTATGATGTCCCTGTCATCACCTGTCTCTTCAGGTTGCTGCGGGCACAGGTAAAAACATTTACAACCAGTGTGTTAAAAAGGCTCATTTCAAGTGGATTCTTCGCAAGGAAGCCAGTGATTTGTATCCTATTAACCCCTGAGCAGGTAGCACAGTTGGTATCGTCACCGTCCTATCCACACCGGGTGGAAAAGGTCCGGGTTCGAATCCCGTCGATGACGCGAAGAACTTTAGTGGGCTTTTTTCACGCCGTGGCTGAGTTAGTCGGTCTCAGGTGTAGATAAGGTTTTTTCCCAAGATTGAAATACCCGTATCGAGATGGAAAAAAACCCATAAGGAGAATAAAGAGATGGGCGGTCTGTGCCAAAGGTTGGCATAAGTAAATATTTTACTTGGATGGTGCATCAATGTGCATGAACATTATAGTGTCGACTGCGTTCCTTTTCTAATAATAATAATAATAATAAAAGAAAACAGAATATTCATAATATCCCCATTCTCACAAGGTAATCATACAATTTTGCTTTGAACTTAGTCAGACTCACTGCGTCTATCGCAACATTCGACAACCTGAGTCTATAGGTGAACTTCATGAAAGCCAATCTTCCGTCATTCCCTGAGATTTTATATTTGTTTCCGCTGGTTTGTCTCTAACTTACGAGGGAGAACAAACCTTTCTCATTCATTTTACTCAATTCCTGCAGTTCTTTATACACCTCAATTAGATCTGCCCTTTGGTAATTTTTTCATCTCCACGTGATATGGCACAACAGTCGTTGTGAGTTGAAGAACAGCATGAGCATAATCTTCTTGGTGCTTTTGAAAGTCTTAAATTTATGCCGTAGTGATGACTAATGTTTCCATTAGTCTATGCGGGTAGCACAATGGTATCGTCACCGTCCTTCCCACAGCGGGAGAAAAAGGCCCGAGTTAGAATCCCGTTAATGACGCTAATTACGTTAAATCCCATAAAATCCCTTTTATGGAATTTTTTCACTCCACGGCTGAGATAGTCGGTCTCAAGAGTAGATAGCAAGGTTTTTCCCGGCGAAAAATCAGGTTTTTCGTCAAGAAAACAAACAAATCGACCGGAGAACACAATCAATTTACAGACACAACACACATGGGCAGATGAAATGATTTTCCGGATGGTCTTAGTAAGTAAGAGTAAGTGTTTTCAGTGTCTAACAGCACCAGAGGTTTCCCCCATCTCCGAGTTGCTTTTATTGTGGGTGTACCAGTTCACTGGGAAGGCCAGAGATTTAAAAGTGTATGGTCCTAAAGTGTAAAGTGTAAAGTGTGTTTAGGGTCAAGCGGCACCAGGGGTTTCCCCCATCTCCGCGTAGGTTACATTGTATGTGAACCAGTTTACTGGAAAAGCCAGAGATTTAAAAGTGTATGGACTTTGTATATGTGTGATGCCTTGTACCGTTGTTCATCTGGTCATTTAGCCGCCAGACCTCTACTGAGGCCCGACGTTGCCCCACTTTCGCCCCGTGGAGGCAGACCAGGTATCCACTTGAATATAGTTCACTCTGGCAGGTCCTGCCACCTAATTTCCTGAGATTTCAGTGGCTAGGACCTAAAAAAAAAATAAAAATAAAATAAATAAAATAAAAAATAAAAATAAAATAAATAAAATAAAAATAAAAATAAAATAAAAAAAAAAAAAAAAAATAAAATAAATAAATAAAATAAAATAAAAATAAATAAAAATAAATAAATAAAAATGTGATCACGTTGAGGAGGAAGTGCTAGGAGGTCAAAAGAAATGGTGGGCGAAATTGATTTTCACTTGTGGAATTTAGGTTGTGTGGGGCGTTCACTAGCGTGCAGGTAGAGTGGGGAGGGAGACTGAAGACTGGGGGGGAGATAGATAGAAGTATGGAGCCGATAGGGAAGACAACTCCAGTTTACAGTGGGGCATGCCCATGCCCCACCAGAAGGAAAAGAAGGGGTGGCGAGAAGGGGAGGTGACAGCAGGGCTGTCCCCTCATCCCCCACCAGGGACGGGTAGAAAGTAGGCCAGGCAAGGGAGCTGGCCTATTTGCCCACAGGGCATACATGTGGGGTGGCTTCAGTCGGGCGCCAAGGCGTCAGGGCTGCCCCATTTGGTATTCCCAGGAGTGGAGTGAAGATATCTCTGTCCAGGTTTTCAGTCCAGGTCTGTATGACATTTGTGCAGATCATGCTTCGTCTTTTATTAAGTAGTTACTCGTGGGATCCAGGTCCATCCACTAGTGGATATTCAGTAGGATAGGCTTCAGTCACAGTCAGGGAGGACTCCCGAAGGTCCGATTGTAGTCAATGCATTTGGTTAACAGTTCTCAAATGGAATCGGTGTCCTCCATCGGTCAGTATTTGGGAGAGTGCAGTTCAGGCACAGTCCAGTTTTATCTTGGTTCATCATTTGTTGTGATTGTTGTTGTATTTATCCTAGTTGTCCTAGATTTTCCGGCAAAGGAAGAGTCTGGCGTCTTACAAAGAGGCACTGAGCAAAGTTGGTTAGGGCATTGTAGGTTCCCTCGTCCTCCAGTAGGTAGTGCTCCTGATTTTTGGGGTTGAACTGGACTCGTGTGATGAGGTGTCCACGCAGATCTTCGTACAGTTCACACTCGTGTAGCAGGTGGTCCCAGGTCTCGAGGGAACCACATGCGCAGGCTGGGTTATCTGTCAGTCCAAAGAGGTGTAGCTTGTGGCGGATAGCTCCATGTCCTGTGAGAAGGTAGGTGACGTGGAGACCAGGGCAGAGCCATGTCGGATATTTTGGGTACACCTTTTGCAAGTTCGGAAAGAACCTTCGCGTGATGTCTCCTTTGTCAGAAATCGTCCAGCGTTGTTGCCATATCGATGTCAAGTACGTTTGCAGCCTGTATTTCTCAACTTCACAGTTATTAGCCGGGTCCGTAGTGTGGTCCTGGAAGGTTGTGACTTTGCCACGTCTGAGTTGCTGAAGCATGCCATTGCGAATCACCTCAAGATCAAGAGGGAGAGCGCCCGTGATCACTTGTAGTGCATGAGTAGAGACTGTCTTGCATGCTCGGGTGAGGGTCAATAGGATGGGTCTATGTATGATATCCAGTCGTCTGCGGTTTACCGCTGTTGAGGCTTTGTGGAACCAGACGCCGGAGGCGTATGCGATTGCCGGGATAATGGCTGCTTTATAAAGGATCGCAAGTGTGCGCCTTTTCAGGCCCCATTCGCAACGTGTGACTCTGGCAAGCATGCCAGCGTATTTTTTCATCTTAGCCTGTATATATTTTAGGTGTGGGGTGAAAGACCGATTACGGTCCAGGATAACTCCCAGGTACTTTAGTTCTGTGACTAGCTTAATTGTCCTATTGTTGATTCTTATTTGCGGCGGTCTAGTTGGGGTTAGGTAGCCCTTAAGTAAGATGGATTTAGTCTTGGTGGCCGAAATGGTGAGCCGATGCCTTTCCGTCCATTCTTGCAGTGTGGTTACTGCTGCATTCGCGAGAGTTTCTAATTGGGCTCTTGAATCTGCAGTAAGGGCTAGGGATAGGTCGTCTGCATAGGCCAATGCCTGTACACCCCCTAAGTCGAGGGAGAGGAACTCGTCCAATACATAGTTCCACAGAAGGGGGCCTAATACTGAGCCCTGGGGGCATCCTCGGTGTATCTGTCGATCTACCTTGCAGTAAGGGGCCTGTACCAGGATCCGTCTGTTTGTTAGGTAGCTTCTTATGCAGCTGAATAGATTTGATGGCAGTTGGGCTGCCCTGAGTCTTGCGAGGACGCTCGGCCACCAGAGGGCGTCGAACGCCCCTGCAAAGTCAATAGAGATGAGGAGAAAGTATTTTTGTCGGCAGCTCTCCGCCATGTTAAGGATACATTCCAGTGCGTCGAGGGTTGAGTTTCCCGGTTTAAAGCCAAACTGTTTGTTTGCTGTTAAGCTAGCTGTGAGGTAGTGTGATTCAATCCTATGTCTGAGCAGCTGCTCCAACACTTTGCTGAGCACAGTCAGGAGTGCTATTGGCCGATAGGAGTCCGGCTTGTGCTGTGGTTTTGAAGGGTTTTTAAGGATCAATTTAATGTTTGCCACCTTCCAGTCCGTAGGGAACCAGCCTGAGTGGAGACAGTGGTTGTAAAGGTCCAGGAGCAGATTCGGGGTGTACTCAGCCACTTTCCTTACTATTTCCGGCTCGAGCATATCTAATCCTGGGGTTTTCCTGTTTCTTATCTTGTTAATAGCAATTTGTAGTTCTGCTTGGGTGAAGGGCTCCTCCGTCCTGGGGGATTTGTATGCATCGTTGGCTTGGCATAGCAGTTGCTGTTCAGGAGTGTTGTCTCCTTCAATGGATTTAAAAGTGGCGTCTAGTATATTGTTTACAGTATCGTGCCAGTTGTTGGTCATAGCACCCTGGGGAGTGATGGTGGAAGGGGTTACCTCCCCCCTTGGCAGCTTATTTGTGACTATCCGATAGATGATACTCCAGGGGTCAGAGTTGCCGACAGTAGAGACCAGATGCTCCCAGGACAGCTTTTTCCGCTGCCTGATCGTCGCAGTATAGGTGTTCCTGGCCTCCCTGTACTGTTGCCTGAGTGGTTCCACCTCAGGGGCCAGCCAGGTCCGTCTGGCTCTTTGGAAGGCGCGTCTCTTCTGGTTCATTTCTCTTCTTAAAATATCAAGTTCTTGCGACCACCACGGAACGGCTCCTGGCCGAGGGGTCCTTTTCCTGATTGCTTGATTAGCCGCATTTACAATGGCATTGGTGACAGCGCATTGGTGTTGGTCCGGAGTTTGTTTGTGGAGCTGGTTGGATGGCAAGTTTTGTGCATTTCTAGTGATGGCTTCTTTGAATTTTCCCCAGTCTGCTTTGTTGACAGCATATCTATTCTGTTTGTAACAGTTTGTCTGAGTACGGTGGAGTGATCTATGCATAGTAAAGGTGATAGCCCTGTGGTCGGAGGAGGTCCAATCCTCCTGCACTTTCCAGTCATTGAGGTGACCGGCTAGGGATCTAGTTGCCATGGTGGCATCCAGTGTGGCCTCCCAGAGAGTTGAACTGAATGTTGGTAGATTATTAGAGCGATTTATGACAACAAAGCTGCTATTGGCCAGGAACTCCTCCATGTGTTGCCCATTTCTAGAGCCTCTACGCTCTGGGGTCTCACTGTGCCACAAAGGTGAGCGGCAGTTTAAGTCGGCGGATACAAGGATCTTGGCTCCTGCTAGTTCGGTTTGCACTTTATGCAGATATTGAATGTACGGGAGGATATCTGCTTCTGGACGACAGTACAGGGAAATGATGTAGAGTTCCCCTAGAGAAGTTATGATGTGTGCACAGGATGCCCACTC